>NC_140170.1:64164834-64617334 GCF_963971535.1 Notolepis coatsorum
TAGTGGTAGTAGACATGAATGAATGAATGAAAACTTTATTTAACAGATTGCAGAATGGGTACAATACAGTACGCCTCAATACACACAATTGTTAAGGGGATGCAGACCAGAGAAAGACGTTTGTCTTGTTTACATCAGGGTCCCCCATTTTCAATTCATAGTGACATTTATGACATCCATGACATTTATGGCATAGGGACATACATGACATACAGGTATTTAGTACTGTTACATTTGTGACATATACGATATGCAAATATACAGTACTGTTACCCATAGATCCTGACAGAGTATATACATATGATGGGGAGGGGACTACATTAGGAGGGGGTGGGTGGGTGGGAGAGAAATATACATACGGTGGGGAGAGAATATATACATGCGGTGGGGAGGAGACTGTCTATTAGGAGGGGGTGGGGGGGTTTGGACATTTACGGTGGCCAGTTTCGAATTGCAGCCTCCCGTAGGTGCTCTTTAAGAGCGGTTTTGAATGTGGGTAGGGATTCACATTCCTTTACAGCTTTGGGTAGGGCGTTCCACATTGATGTGGCATAATTGCGAAACGTGTTTAATCCCTTGTTTGAGCCGAATCTGGGTTTAACATGATTTGTTGAACTCCCTCTGGTGTTGTGATCGTGGTATTCACTGACCTTTGGGAAGTATTTTGACATGTACATGGGTACCTTGGTCGTGTAGTGTATCTTGTAGACCAGGCCCATTGCAAGTTGCTGTACTCTGTCGTCTACTCTAAGCCATCCTAGGTAGTCAAAGTGGGCAGGGGTGAGGTGGGTTCTAGGGGTAAGGTCAAGTAGAAGTCTGACCAGTTTGTTTTGAGATGTTTGTAATCTTGTTTTTAGCACCTTTGAGGTGCTTTGGTACCATGAGGTGCATGCATAGTCGTAGTACCCTTGAATGAGTGCTCCTGCCAGAGTCTTCAGGGTATTCTTGTTTACCAGAGAGGAGATCCGGTACAAGAATCTAGTTTGTTGGTTGACTTTTTTTTATTACCTTGGATGCCATTTTTATCCATGAGAACATACTTCATTTGGGGGCATGATGTGAACAGCTACAGAAAGACCAGACCAGAGCAGGAATGTGATGTTCTAGTGAACATCTTCTCTTCTCTTCTCTTCTCTTCTCTTCTCTTCTCTTCTCTTCTCTTCTCTTCTCTTCTCTTCTCTTCTCTTCTCTTCTCTCATATTATCTTCTCTTCTCTTCTCTTCTCTCATATTATCTTCTCTTCTCTTCTCTTCTTCTCTTCTTCTATTCTCTTCTCTTCTCTCATATTATCTTCTCTTTTCTTCTCCTCTCTTCTCTTCTCTTCTCTTCTCTTCTCCTTTCTTCTCTTCTCTTCTCTTCTCTTCTCTTCTCTTCTCTTCTCTTCTCTTCTCCTTTCTTCTCCTCTTGTGTCTGAACTTGTTTCAGGGGTGATATTAGTGTTCACAGACCCTCATCTGCACCATTGTTTACACTGTTTATTTATCATCACTGACTGAGCACAGAGTGACAGTTACCATCTTCCTGGACTCTTACTTTTGAAACAGCACTGTGCAATATTACACCTACTGTAGACATCAGTATATTTGTACTGTATTTATTTACTGTATATTTTATTCCATTTTTATTCTTATTTTATTCTATTCTTATCTTAGGCAATTTGATTTGTTTGTTATTCTTATTCGTGACCTGTTCTGTCTAAATGTTTAATGTTGAGCGATTTGCAGTGTCAAATTTCCCTCGGGATAATAAAAGTATTTCTATTCTATTCTAGTCTATTCTATCATATTTTTATATTCAGATGGAACTTTATTGCCTATATATATATTGTCTTTCTACTATTACCCTGCCCATACCTGTACCTCCCCTCCCCCATGCTGCTATGACGCCAGAATTCCCCCAAGGGGATCAATAAAGGAATATCTTATTTGTATCTTATCTTATCTTAAGACCCCTACCTCTCTACCCCTGCTGGCCGGGGATAAGATCTCACCAGAACCTCCTCTCCTCTGTTTCAACTACTCTGTCTCTCTACCTCCCAACTGTGTGAATAAAGAAAGTACTGGGTAGGAGGAGGAGGGGGGAGAGAGGTGGGAGGAGGGGGGGTGGGGGGGAGGGGGGGGCACCATAACATCTCAACTTTTGTAGTTTGTTTCTTCTGTGCTGCCCTCTAGTGTATCATTACTGACAGTGCACACCAGTGTGATGTATGATGGAACCTCTTTTCATGGCAGACTTCTCAAGAGTTCAGAGGGAGAGGTGGAGAGATACTTAAAGTTGCTATAGAGAATATTCAGCCACTAGATGTCGCACTAGAGCACCAGCATGTCATTTATCCAATCAGGTGCATGCCAGCAACACGTAAATATCCATCAGCCATAGTCTTATCCCCCCATGACACACCACAAACCACCCTCGGCCAGTCTTTCGTGCCAGTAGCCATCAGGCTCCACAACTGTGGGCATGGACTGCTGCCAATTGCTAGAGAGCTGGTGAACTTGCTGGTGAACTTGAGAACTGTTAGGACTGGTCTGACTCTTAATAATAAACACTGCACAGACTCTGGTACAGTGTGTTACTATGGTTTGGACCATGTATACCATCATCACTATTACTACTGTCTGCTTGAATCCTGCCACTCACTACTGTTCACTACTACTACTACTACTGTTATCACTATTATCATTATCATTATTATCATTATTACTTTGCACTTTGCTCTATGTTCTATCCTACCTGTACCCCCCCCCCCCCCCCATGCTGCTATGACACTTGAATTAATTAATAAAGGAACACTTGACTTGACTTGACTTAAACATTCATTTTGGACCCGCAACGTTTTAAAATGTATTATAAATTCATTCATCTATATTTTTGGGGGGGGGGGGGGGGGAATACTTTTATTCTACACTTTTTTTTTTTATTATTATCTTTTCCCCCCCTCCTTTTTCCGTTTTTCTCCCATCCCAATGTTAGTCGTTATGCCAATTCCCACTCCCCTTCCTGGTCGTTGCGCACTCTACCCCCTACCGTCGGTCTGGGAGGGCGGAGACCATCACATGCTTCCTCCGACATATGTGTAGCCAGCCCACCGCTTCTTTTCACCTGGCAGCGCGGACTCTCACTGGGAGAGTGTAACGTGTGGAAGGTCACACTACCTCTCCTAGATCCTTCCCTTGCTGTGCAGGCGCCCCGACCGAACTGTAGGAGTAGCTGTTTACAACGACCAGGACCCACCCTCGCCGGGTTTCCCACCCTCTATAGCACCTTTGAACCCTCTCCTCCGCCTCTCTTCCAGGGCTTCTTCCGCCGCAGCATCCAGAAGAACATGGTGTACACCTGCCACCGGGACAAGAACTGTCAGATCAACAAGGTCACCCGCAACCGCTGCCAGTACTGCCGGCTGCAGAAGTGCTTCGAGGTCGGCATGTCCAAGGAAGGTCAGTGCCTGAGAGCAGAAGGTCTGAATTATTTTTTTCTCTCCCCTAAAAACACTCACAGTTGTTTTACACCTTAGGAGGCCACACGCTATAGGAAGAAGTACCTAGGAATCAGTGAGGAACTATATACGTTAACACTAGCACAGCCGACAAGGGGTCACATGACCCCCAGGCATTTTCAATAAATGTATCCTCGTCACTCGGTCGAGCTCCAGCTCTGTCACTCAATGACTTTTCCTAAAAGTACCCGTTTTATCTGCGAGCGTCTAGCGCAGGGGTGGCCAACCCGTGGCTCGCGAGCCGCATGTGGCTCTTTGCCCGTCAATGTGTGGCTCTTCCATCAAAAAGGAAAGAAAGAAAATATTAGAATATTTTTATTTATTATTATTATTTTTTATTTTTTTACGTCACTCATATTTTTATATTCAGAGATAATTATATTAGGTTACACTGTTTATTCCCGTTCCTGGCGGGAATTAGTGGCATTTTCTCCATGGCTGTGCTAGTGTTAAAGAAAACAGACCAACGTTATGGGAAATGCGCTTATAGCGTTGTGAATGGAAGCGGATACGGACCAGCTAGCTTGGCTGTTGGCCAAAAACAACTCTCCCGGAGTTTTAAGCTAGGCTAGTGGTCCGTATCTGCTTCCATTCATTTGTGCTAAACTGGGCTATAGCTTGCAGTCGGATAGCTTTCTACTGAACGCACAGAGAGGAAATTGGTTTTCTTGTGTGTTCTTTTAACAACCTACCTCTTAACATGATAACTAATGACAAATGGAGTCAAATTAAATCAACTCTGCTGCCTCTGTTTCCTAGTGGTTTGTCTTCTCTGTAGATTATTTGATGTTTTCTATTCCATGGATTATATTCAGGTCTCAGCTTGATCTCAGCAGAAGAGCAGCGATGGCTAAATCCTTCCAGAATGGCTTCTATTTAAATTCTACTTATTAAACATTGAATAAAGGACTCTCAAATTAACCCTTAAAATCCCCATTTTCTACATGTTTACCTCTAACTAAGCTAAGTCAGTTAACTAGTATTTATTCCTAATTATTACTATATGGTGGTAACTGATGGTTAATAAACTGTTTAATGTATAGTTCCCATTTAGTTCCTAGGTACTTATTCCTTATCTGTGTCTCCTTAAAGAGATAGTTTAGAGCTTTTGGAACCCTGGCCATATTTGCTACTAACCAATGACGCTGTTGATCGTTTGAGTCCTTTCTCAGCGCAAGCCATGCTGTTCCTCATGCTAGCTCCAGCTAGTTAGCCACAAACTAATATAAAGCTCATGTCTGTACAAGCTGACTGGTTGTATTGGTTTGTGGCTAACTATCCGGAGCTAGTTATGAGGAACAGTATGGACTGCACTGAGGAAGGACTCTACTGATCAACCACATCATGGGTAAGCAGCAAATAGCGGTGAGGGTTCCAAAAAAAACAAACCCTTTAAAGTGTTACATCCAGATCATCACCAAGCAGGTGTACTTGAACGCTGTTGCCCCTCCCCCTCTGCCCCCCCTGCCCCTCCCCCCATGCAGCTGTGCGCAACGACAGGAACAAGAGGAAGAAGGACGTGAAGGAGGAGGTGGTTTTACCAGAGAGCTACGAGCTGAGTGGAGAGCTGGAGGAGCTGGTGAACAAGGTCAGCAAGGCTCACCAGGAGACCTTCCCATCCCTCTGCCAGCTGGGGAAGTACACCACCGTGAGTTACCATGCAGGCGCATTCACCTGTACACACACACACACGCACACGCACACACATACACATAAACACACACACACACACACACACACGCACACGCAAGCACGCATGCACGCACATACACACACACTTGCGCATGCATGCACGCACACACACACATACAAATAAACCAAAGAATGCACACACACATGCATACACACCTTAGGGTTCCTACTATTGACCAAGATGCTGGTGTTACAACTGGAGTTGGTCCCTGGGCGCTGCACTACTGTATGTGTGGCTGCACACCGCTCCTAAACAGTTAGGATGGGTCAGATGCAGAGAATGGACTTCCCCAAGGGGATTAATAAAGGTTCGACTTAACTTAACAGGGGTTCCCAAACTTTTCAGGCCGCGACCCCTGAAATAACAGTGTCAAAGAGCCACGACCCCCACTATTATAGGAGGTATACATTTTTTTTGTATTATTAATTAATTTTTTATTTATTTTTGAAATTTTGTATGGAAATGTATGGTTGAAACATGCAAACGTTCAAACGCACACACACTAATAAGCATTGGAGGCTTTTAACCAGGGCCGGACTGGGGAAATCATTCAGGCCAGGAAATATAGTGCGAAATATAGCCCCAGTCAGGCCACTTTTTATGCGGGTTAGGGTTAGGGTTAGTGTTTTGTGTTACAAAGACTTCATTTCCTGCATTCTGGTGCAGGAATTGTTTTATTTGTACCCTTTAAATGCCAGTGTTTGTGATGACATGACTGCATACATTTTTTATTTAAATCTTATTTTTATTTTATTTTATTTTAATTCTTTTTTTGGAAATCTGGGAACCCCTGCACTAGTCCACAGTAACAACAAACAAACAAATACATGCACATGCCCACACCCTGTCTAACAGATATACACTATACAGTACATCTCTCTCTCTCTCTCTCTCTCTCTCTCTCTGCAGAACTCCAGCGCTGACCACAGGGTACAGCTGGACCTGGGACTGTGGGATAAGTTCAGTGAACTGTCCACTAAGTGCATCATCAAGATCGTGGAGTTCGCCAAGCGGCTGCCAGGCTTCACGACGCTCACCATCGCCGACCAGATCACCCTCCTCAAATCTGCATGCCTGGACATACTGGTAGCAACACAGTCCTCTGTCTCCTGTCCTCCTGTCCTCCTTAACCCTCCTCCTCACCTGTCTTTATATCTTACCACCTCTCTTTTATCTGTCTGCTTAGTTTGTCTAATATGGGGTTTGATACGTGTATTGTTTATTTTATTTTGTGATCTCAGCAGTAACATTTTCTTTCAAAGTTTTGTTATAAGTGAAAAGAGGTATAAATAATTGCAGTAACTACAAAATCACTGGATAGTAATTTTTCTCAGTTTAATTGTTTGCATAGTTACTGCGGTTAGCTTCTGCAGGGCAGTGTACTTTCTTTCGCCGTCGACTAAAAACACACTTCTTCAATCAATATCTTAAATGAAAAAAAAAAAAAAATCTTACTGTCCTATACTACCATGCACTCCTCCTACTATACTAATATGTCTTATGTTGTCTATGCACTCAACACTGCAGCACCCAAGTTTCAGCACTGTTTGATGATCATTGTTACTCAGCTGAAAGAGTTGTATCCTTCCTGCTGACTTGTCGTACAGATAAAAGCGTATTAAATGTATGCGGTTATCCTCTGCAGGGCAGTGTACTGTAGTTAGTCTCTACAGGGCAGTGTACTGCAGTTAGCCTCTAGAGGGCAGTGTACTGCAGTTAGCCTCTACAGGGCAGTGTACTGTAGTTAGTCTCTACAGGGCAGTGTACTGTAGTTAGCCTCTAGAGGGCAGTGTACTGTAGTTAGTCTCTAGAGGGCAGTGTACTGTAGTTAGCCTCTACAGGGCAGTGTACTGTAGTTAGCCTCTAGAGGGCAGTGTACTGTAGTTAGTCTCTACAGGGCAGTGTACTGTAGTTAGTCTCTACAGGGCAGTGTACTGTAGTTAGCCTCTAGAGGGCAGTGTACTGTAGTTAGTCTCTACAGGGCAGTGTACTGTAGTTAGTCTCTACAGGGCAGTGTACTGTAGTTAGTCTCTACAGGGCAGTGTACTGTAGTTAGTCTCTACAGGGCAGTGTACTGTAGTTAGCCTCTAGAGGGCAGTGTACTGTAGTTAGTCTCTACAGGGCAGTGTACTGTAGTTAGTCTCTAGAGGGCAGTGTACTGTAGTTAGTCTCTAGAGGGCAGTGTACTGCAGTTAGTCTCTACAGGGCAGTGTACTGTAGTTAGTCTCTACAGGGCAGTGTACTGTAGTTAGTCTCTACAGGGCAGTGTACTGTAGTTAGTCTCTAGAGGGCAGTGTACTGTAGTTAGTCTCTACAGAGCAGTGTACTGTAGTTAGTCTCTACAGGGCAGTGTACTGTAGTTAGTCTCTACAGGGCAGTGTACTGTAGTTAGTCTCCACAGGGCAGTGTACTGTAGTTAGTCTCTACAGAGCAGTGTACTGTAGTTAGTCTCTACAGGGCAGTGTACTGTAGTTAGTCTCTAGAGGGCAGTGTACTGTAGTTAGTCTCTAGAGGGCAGTGTACTGTAGTTAGTCTCTACAGGGCAGTGTACTGTAGTTAGTCTCTACAGGGCAGTGTACTGTAGTTAGTCTCTACAGGGCAGTGTACTGTAGTTAGTCTCTACAGGGCAGTGTACTGTAGTTAGTCTCTACAGGGCAGTGTACTGTAGTTAGTCTCTAGAGGGCAGTGTACTGTAGTTAGTCTCTAGAGGGCAGTGTACTGTAGTTAGTCTCTACAGGGCAGTGTACTGTAGTTAGTCTCTAGAGGGCAGTGTACTGTAGTTAGTCTCTACAGGGCAGTGTACTGTAGTTAGTCTCTACAGGGCAGTGTACTGTAGTTAGTCTCTACAGGGCAGTGTACTGTAGTTAGTCTCTACAGGGCAGTGTACTGTAGTTAGTCTCTAGAGGGCAGTGTACTGCAGTTAGTCTCTACAGGGCAGTGTACTGTAGTTAGTCTCTAGAGGGCAGTGTACTGTAGTTAGTCTCTACAGGGCAGTGTACTGTAGTTAGTCTCTACAGGGCAGTGTACTGTAGTTAGTCTCTAGAGGGCAGTGTACTGTAGTTAGTCTCTACAGGGCAGTGTACTGTAGTTAGTCTCTACAGGGCAGTGTACTGTAGTTAGTCTCTACAGGGCAGTGTACTGTAGTTAGTCTCTACAGGGCAGTGTACTGTAGTTAGCCTCTAGAGGGCAGTGTACTGTAGTTAGTCTCTAGAGGGCAGTGTACTGTAGTTAGTCTCTAGAGGGCAGTGTACTGTAGTTAGTCTCTACAGGGCAGTGTACTGCAGTTAGCCTCTAGAGGGCAGTGTACTGTAGTTAGTCTCTAGAGGGCAGTGTACTGTAGTTAGTCTCTACAGGGCAGTGTACTGTAGTTAGTCTCTACAGGGCAGTGTACTGTAGTTAGTCTCTAGAGGGCAGTGTACTGTAGTTAGTCTCTACAGGGCAGTGTACTGTAGTTAGTCTAGTGTACTGTAGTTAGTCTCTACAGGGCAGTGTACTGTAGTTAGTCTCTACAGGGCAGTGTACTGTAGTTAGTCTCTACAGGGCAGTGTACTGCAGTTAGTCTCTACAGAGCAGTGTACTGTAGTTAGTCTCTACAGGGCAGTGTACTGTAGTTAGTCTCTAGAGGGCAGTGTACTGTAGTTAGTCTCTAGAGGGCAGTGTACTGTAGTTAGTCTCTACAGGGCAGTGTACTGTAGTTAGTCTCTACAGGGCAGTGTACTGTAGTTAGTCTCTACAGGGCAGTATACTGTAGTTAGTCTCTACAGGGCAGTGTACTGTGTTTACTTCTGCTGTTTGCCTCGCTGATGGTCCCTCCTCTCTCCCTGTCCCTCCGCTCTCCCCGTCCCTCCGCTCTCCCCGTTGTCCTCCGTCCCGCTCCAGATGCTGAGGATCTGCACGCGATACACTCCGGAGCAGGACACCATGACCTTCTCGGACGGCCTGACCCTCAACAGGACCCAGATGCACAACGCCGGCTTCGGGCCGCTCACCGAACTGGTGTTCGCCTTCGCCGGGCAGCTGCTGCCGCTGGAGATGGACGACACAGAGACTGGCCTCCTCAGCGCCATCTGTCTCATCTGTGGAGGTACTGCAGCTCAGTCTGGGGCACACTCACTGACAGTGCGTGTGTGTGTGTGATTGTGTGTGTGCGTGCATGCGTGCGTGTCTTTTTCTTATGCATTTAAATGTAATGTAATTGCTACCTCCCTCTTCCTCTGTCCCTGTCTTAGAGTTTAAAAGCTTGATCTCCAACCTTTGTCAATCAAGTTGTACGTGTTTTAATTGATTTGTTATCCTGGCTTTTTGCCTCGTCTTGTTTAATTAGTGTTGTTGTGATTTTATATGCTTTTCTTTCTTTAAATAATAATAATAATAACAAACAATTTGTATAGCTCCTTTCATACAAGAATTGCAGCTCAAAGTGCTTCACGGCAGTAAAAAAGACATAGGCATAGAGCACAGACATTACTGTAATGTTGTAAGTTATGTGTTCGGACCCATGGGTGTAGACTAATGAGAATCCATAAAATAAACAAATAAACAGAATTAGCAGATCAAGAGCAATGCATAAAGTGCAGACATAAAATTAGGCATAAAATAAGCATAAAATAGACGGTAACAAAATAGACAAAGTCAAGATAAGGCATAGAACATTAAATCACATAATTTCTTCATATTAGGATCTAAAATATTTTCTTTATTTTTTTGACATTATAAAAAAAATTCAGTAGAAATAAAAAAAGTTTTATTTATTAGTCATCAAAGTATACAGTGAAATACACATACACATACACATTGAATGGCACATTTAGCCTTTTTGAGTTGAAATAAAGGTTTGATGTGAAATGGAATGAGATGAGTGAGTGACCGGCTGTGTGTGTGTGTCCCCCCCCCCCCCCCCCAGACCGCATGGACCTGGAGGAGCCCCAGAAGGTGGACAAGCTGCAGGAGCCCCTGCTGGAGGCCCTGAAGATCTACGCCCGGCGCCGGCGTCCCAACAAGCCCCACATGTTCCCCCGCATGCTGATGAAGGTGACGGACCTGCGAGGGATCAGCACCAAGGGTCAGTCTGCCACCACGATAATAATAATAATAATAATAATAATAATAATAATAATAATAATAATAATAATAATAATAATAATAATAATAATAATAATAATACACTTTATTTGTATAGCACCTTTCATACAGAAACTGCAGCTCAAAGTGCTTCACAACAGAAAAAAGTCATAGAAGCATAGAATGAGCACATGAAGTGCAGACATATAAAATCACAGTTTTTCACATTAGGATCTAACATCCCAACAGGCCACCTAGTTTATGGTTTGCTTCAGTTTTAAATAGACAATAATAAAAGGAGCAAGATAAAATAGACAGAGTAAAATAGTGCAATAGTGCAGCAGTGCAATAAAATTATAGAATAGATTAAAAAATATATATATTTGACAGTGCAATAAAATAGTTCTGGATTACTGTTCAACAGTTCAAAGCCGTCCCAAACCTTTGTTCGGTATCCATAGTTCAAAACATGACCGTCTTCTCTTCTGCCTGACACCACAATGCACATTTTAAGGCAAGCCGTATCAGACAGTAGTCTCCTGCTCGATACACACACAGTTCAATACTGTGACTATATCACTCTATTAATGATCAGCACCCAGGGTCAGTCTGCCCCCACCACGACACTGTGACTATATCACTCTATTAATGATCATGTTGAGAAGGGAGAGCTGTCCTCAGGGCTTGTTATTTATAAAAAAATATATTCTATTTATTTTCATTTATTTTCATTTATTTTTATTTAATTAACACATTGACCGCCATAAACGGCGTACGACGGGTTTGCTGGTCATGCGAATTCTGCCAAACCACGCTGTACGACATTATTGAGATCATATTAAATTTTTTCGCCATGGTATTCATAATTCCGCCACCCAGAGACAGTGGGACTCTGCACAACAGTGCAACGCTTCAATACCGCCGCCTGGTGGATGATCGGGCGAGTTACAACCGGAAATGGATCTGGTGATCTCAGTGCATCTGGGAAATCCGTCCGGCAGTCACATATCGTTGCGGGACTCTAGACACACATCCGTGTATATAGAAGAATCTATGAATGAAAAAGTATAACGTTCCTACATCCTGAACGATAGATAATCGATGTTGAATGGGCCATAGTAATGTCAATTTAGCAATACAATTTAAAAAGCTATAGCCCAGCAAAGAAGGTGAACATCTCCATAGGCTTAGACTGGTGGCAGTGATCAAACATTGATGGATAGAAGCGTGGCAGTCAATGTGAACAAATTCTTATTTACAATGACGGCCTGGCAAGAGGACAAAAGGGCCTCTCGAAGAATAGAAGAATAAGATCAAATTAAATAGAAAAAAGACAGACGTGTGTGTGTGTGTGTGTGTGTGTGTGTGTGTGTGTGTGTGTGTGTGTGTCTGTGTGTGTAACTTGGCTGGTTGGCTGGTTGCCAATTTGGGCATGAATGTAACAGAATAACCCACATGTCAAGTGCACTGATAATATTTGTGTCCTTTAGACATTTATTATTTATGTGGACTAAGGCTGTTTCCCCGAAGCCTGTTTTTGGGATTCGAACTTCGTCAGGGTTTTTCGAACGAACGTTCGAACCTTCGTTTTTTTTTTTTCCTCCATTTTCCTCCGATTTTCTCCCATCCCAATGTTAGTCGTTATGCCAATTCCCAATCCCCTTCCTGGTCGCTGCGCACTTACCCCCCACAGTCGGTCTGGGAGAGTGGAGGCTATCACGTGCTTCCTCCGACACACGTCCAGCCAATCAACCGCTTATTTTCCCCTTGCAGCGCGGATTCTCATTGAGAGGGCGTAGCGTGTGGAAGGATCACACTATCGCCCTTAGATCCTATCCGCGCTTAGCAGGCGCCCCGACCGAACTGTAGGAGTCGCTGTTTACAACGAC
This sequence comes from Notolepis coatsorum, assembly GCF_963971535.1. Lineage (NCBI taxonomy): Eukaryota > Metazoa > Chordata > Actinopteri > Aulopiformes > Paralepididae > Notolepis > Notolepis coatsorum. Next base: position 64,176,974 of record NC_140170.1, read on the forward strand.
CCGGACCCACCCCGCCAGCTTCTCCCACCCTCTAATACTGCCAATTGTATTAGTGTGAACGGCCAGCCAAGCTGGTGACAACCCCGGAGCTGTGAGCTGGATTCGAACAGACGAATCTAGCCGCTCCGGGGTTTGGTGACGAACGCAATCTCTGTTACGCCACCTCACCGCCCTCGAACCTTCGTTTTTAATAATAATTTAAAAAATGTATAATTTTTTTTTTTTATAATTTAAAAAATTTTTTATCCTCAAACTAAATCCTCAATTTGAATAAAGTGATTAATCTGATTAAATGAGTATTTTTTTTTTATTAAATCAACTTTCCAGCCCCAGACCCAGCCCAGGGAGAAGCCCCAGCCCAACTAAATCAACTAAATCAACTTTCTTTAATGAATATAACTCATCAGTTTCTTTTAATACTATAATATTAGTGTAGCCTAATCTTTATCTGCAACTGTGAAGAAAAACCCCATTGGTTAAACTTTAAACAGAATGAATAGAACATTTTATTTTTTTAAATAAAAATTATAATAATAATAAAATAATTTTTTAAATAAAAAATTCAAATGTTGATTTAGAATTCGAATGCCAACGTAACGAACGAAGGTTCGACCGTTTGAACGTTTGGGCTCAGCCCTGTGGACACAAATAAAGATTGTGAATGTGCCTGCAGGTGCGGAGAGAGCCATCACCCTGAAGATGGAGATCCCGGGGCCCATGCCTCCTCTGATCCGGGAGATGCTGGAGAACCCAGAGGCCTTCGAGGACAGCAGCGACTCCGGGGACAATGCCGCCGCCTCCTCTTCCTCCTCCTCCTCCTCTTCCTCCGCTGCTCCCCCGCCTCCCCCGGCCGTCCAGGCCATCAAGAAGGAGGAGGAGGAGGAGGAGGAGGAGAAAGCCATGTACCAGTCCGCCGCGGAGGACGAGGACGAGGAGGACGACGATTACGGGGACGAGGACAGGGAGAGGGGGGCGGACAGCGAGGGGGAGCTCTGGGGCGAGGCGGTGGGGGGCGCGAGGAGAGGCGCGGCGGGGGGGAGAGCACAGCCCCCCCCGACGCTCCACTGACTCCTCCCACACGACCCTGGTCACCATGGTTACCCACACACACACACACACACACACACATAAGGCTCTTTTCCAAGAACCAGCAAGCAGGTTCACGCCTCTGTTGTAAAAGCAAAACTACACTGCAATATATCACACACACACACACACACACACACACACACACACACACACACACACACACACACTGTATAATAACAGAGCCATAGAGGAACATGGCGTCCGGAGAGGAGGGAGAACAAACACTAAGTGGTAAAAGGTTGAGACGAGGGCCATGACGAAAAAGACTAAAGCCTAATGACTATTATTATTTCACAGCCATGACTCCACAGAGAGAGAGGCTGTAGGAGGATGAGGAGGAGGAGGAGGAGGAGGACAGGACCTCCTCCGCTGGTCTCCAGGGGGCTTTGTACAAAATCGACGATGAAATGACAACTGCAAAAAAAATAAAGACTCTTTAACCCTTTCGCTACCACATTACAGAAGGTTGACCAGCGAAAGTGTTAACACGGAGACCGTCGACCGCAAGATGCCTTTTTTTGGGAATTCCTTCTGTTTCTATTGAAAAAAATATTCGACTTATTTTTCTATTGTATGTTTTTTTTTTTGGTTTATTCATAAACATGTACGCATTGCTAACCTTTCATATATATTCTCATGTGCGCGACTCGTGCATCGCGTCAGCGCTCTTTTGTACGTTTTGTTATTCGCTCCTGCTCGCAATTAATGGGAATTTCTTATTTTTTTGAACGATTGTTATTGTTATACTTTGATTGTTACATTTCTGCTACATCACGAGTAGACAGTGGAGATAAACGGGGGAGATGGTGGAGAGAGAAAGGCGGAAACTCCAATCACAACCGTTGCTAGTTTGTTGCCGAGGGAAGCGACAGTTTCGATTGGAGGGTCGAGAAAAGAGGGCGGGGGTTTGAGATCAGGTCAATTCTGCAGGAGAGTTCACAGAACCCCCCCCCCCCCCCCAAATGGAGGCCTGTCACCTATGTGACGGACACGCCCACCTTTCCACCGGTTGTTATGTTGGAGCGGTTGCTATGTAAACAAACATAACAAAGCAACAGAGGGACCCGGCTGACCCCAGAAGACTCATTTTAATTGTCTAAAGTATAAACTAAGCAGTTAGTTGGTATCCTGTTTAACATCATAATTTGAGCACTTCACTACGGACAGAAATTAGGTATTTTCTTAATTCTGTTGTCAGTCTTAACATGATAATAACGCCTCTCCCTGCATTCAGTGACCGGCTTCTGTAGCTGGTAGTCTCTGATCTAAGAATACAACAACAATAACGATGATGATGATGATGATAATAATAATAATAATAATAAAACTTCTTCTCACTTATTGAGCTAAATGCACATGAGTGTGTGACACAGACACACCTATATACACACACACACACACAAACAAACACACTCGCTTGTACACACACATGGACAAAGACACACAAGTGTCCAGAACTCAAAACAGGATCCACTAGAAAACTTGGCATTCTCATGTACCGTGTCATCCGCCATGTCCAAAGGGCGGTTAGGGCGGGGCCTGGGGTCGTGAGGTTCAACGAGGCTACGTCAGGATTAAGGAGTGGGTTCATACACGAGATACCAAGTCTTTAGGGAGGCCTGCACTCAAACGGGATCAACTAAATGCCATTGCATTGACTCAGGGTGACTGACTGTCTCGTGGCTCATCTCACCAGAGGGTATACAGCATGTCATAGAACAGGATGTTGTGAATACACACTGCTCCATCTCTCCACCGTCTCTCTTCGGTAATGAAGCATAATATAACAGAGATCCTGTTGCAAGGATCCGCTATCGGGATCATTAAAGATCTAAAGTCTCTGACTGTGTCGGCCCCGGGGTGAGAGAGAGAGGACGAACAGCTTGGTACAGACCGTAATGAGGATGAGTGACTGGACAATGCAGAGTGATTACATTACAAGCAGATCCCATCAGGTCAAAGGTCAAGTGTGTGTGTGTGTGTATGAGGAGAAAGATATTATGGTATAGCAAAGCAAATTATTTACATATACTATAGTGTTGATAAGCCTATATCCAAGAGAAGGGTCCCAATGTAAAACATTTCATATTGTGTGCTTTTGACGGTAGCAACGACAGTATCCTTTAGCTGTTAGCTAGCAATACCCAGGTGTTAGGCCTCTGCCACAGATTCTAACAGTTAGCTTCCCTGAAATGGAGCCTCTTAATGAAATTGCTTGGCCACCTCTAGACTTCCTAACGTTCCTTAAAAAAGAACCCTATGCACACAGAAGTTTGATACATATATGCATATAGCCTATCTGGAGGCTTTAGTTTTTATTTATTTTTATATTAATTGCATAAATAATACACATACAATACATGTTTGTGTATTATTGTTATTATTATTATACATCAGTCATTTTCCTCACATAATAAACTCACAGAATCGATGTTATTCATTCATTTGAATTTTTTTTTTAACTTGCAATATTTATGTAAAAGATATTAGTTAAATGTTTGATGTTGAACTTGATACTGTAGCGAGTCAGAGAGCAAGCACTAGCTTGTGGCAAAGAAATCCAATATAGAGCACTACGCTTATCTAAGGTTGAGGCTCTCCAGCAAGTGATACGATAGAAGACATGTTTTACATTGGGTGTCCTGTCCCTTGAAGCGATACAGCAGGGACATACGTGGGCTTCACCTCATGGTGTGTTTATTTGTACTGTATGAAAAACTATATCTTCCAGAGATTCCCGGGCTTTCATTAGTATTCCTCAGTCCTGCAATCCACCCGCTATGCAAACATACATTTTGTGAAAGAGAAAAACATACTTTCTGTTTGGTTTTGATTAAAAGATGTTGAGCGTATAATGGAAGACGTGTAAAGAAGGACAGTATTCCACTGCGGGGGCTCCTGAACCGGCCTATAAGGGAACGGGATGTGATGTTAGTTCTTTACGGCACTGGCTTTGTTTTGTCTGTTACTTACTAAATAACCATTTTCATTGTTTGCAATGGTTCCTTTTCATGGATTTGTATGAAAAATGTATTGTACTTATTGTGTTTATACCTTGTTGTTGCTGATGAGGTTCTCCATGATGCAGGAAGAAAAAAACATATCCAAAACAAAGGAAGCTAGTGTATGACGATAGCTGAAACATAAATATGAATTTCTGGAGGGGTGATTTATATGAACTGTTTTACCTGCCTGATCCTCCAATCAAGAAACGGCGGTGGGGTTTGAGATAGGTCAATTCAGTTTGGCGCGCGTGAGCAGGTTCTGTTCATTCATGACGTGTAGGTCTAGTGGCAGTAGAGGCGACCCACTAGTGGCTCCGAGTAGATCCGAGCCAGGAAGGGTTCTTCTACCAGCGGCTCGGTGGGGCTTTTATGGGTAACAGATGGCCTACAGTGGGCCTTTGGCGAACCAGCTGGATAGGCTACGTGTCCAGTGTCAATGAAAATAAAGCCATCATGTATAGGGTAGTTGGCACATGCATGCCAAGGGCCTGCGTTGGGCAACAGGCATAGGAGACCAAAACCAGGCCCTGAGTGGTTCAAAGTAAAAACATGTTCGCAATGCCTGGAAATGTGGACTTAGTGGTTTTAAGAAACCAAAACCGTTCTCAAAGTGTTTTAAAGTTCCAAGTGCAGCATAGCACAGGATATAGGGTTTCTGCAAGCACTCATGCCAAATACTGACTGTCTATCTAATGTCAATTATTCTCTCTCTCTCTCCACCCCCCCCCCTCTCTCTCTCTCTCTCTCTCTCTCTCTCTCTCTCTCTGCTAATATTTTCCACATTGTTAGTGCATCCGGTATAATTTCCGTACCGTCATATTTAGTCAAGCCGGCCTGTATTTTGTGCTATAAGGACGTTGACGTCTCTTGCAAAAGACATGAAAATGTGCTTTCAAAAAATAAGTTGCTTGGTTTTTCTCTCAGATTTTTTTCATTTTTGTTCTGTTTTGTTGCTGTTGTTATTTTGTGAGGATGTAAGTTGTTGTAGCACATAGGCCTATAAGCCATGGATGCCAGATTAATGGAGGAGGAGGAGAGAGAGAGAGGCCCTCAGATCTCAGTGTACCACAACTAAAATGGGAGCATGTCTATGTTCCCCGGGTCCTATGTTCCCCGATTGATAGATTGATTGATTGATTAATTGATTGATTGATTGAAAATTTTAGACCACCAGCCCTGATTCCAAACTCTAACCTTAACCAATTTCGAAAGAGGGCCTAAGCTTAACCAACTTAGCCTAAGCTTGAAACAAGGCGGTCATTAATAATTAATAAAATAATAAAAATTAATAAAATGTTCAATCAATTAATCAATCAATCGGGGAACATAGGACCCGTGGAACATAGGGATGATCCCACTAAAATGAGAGAAAAATAAAGAGTGAAATCACAATTAGGAAAACATGAAATAGGCAAACAGCGGTAGTGATTAAATTAATTGCCCATATAAAACGATAAGTGTTAAAGGAGGATCGTTGACGCTGCAAAGCCACATACTGCTGCTACTTTAACTGAGCCTCAGGAGAACATGCTGCCTCATGAAACGGCAGCTCACGCTTTGGTGTTTTTGGCTTTAGTGCTCAATTCTGATTTATTGCTCAGATCAGATTTTTAGTTTGTTTGGCTGTTCACATTATTTTCTGGTTTATGTGGCCAATATCAGATTCTAGTGTGAACTGGTCGCACTCCTGAATTGACCCGCATGCACAATAACAAAGATGGATGTAAACATGGGGGACACTGAAGTCACCGTTTATGGTTTCATTTATAATCAGTGGCACCAGCTAATTAAAACAAATCAGACCTGTATCTGATTTAGGGCCACAAGTCACTTTTGCCTGCAGTCTGAATAGCCTTTCAGAATCAAAATGATGTCATCAACCCTAGGGAAGTACTTTGAAAAACAACATTTAGAAGGGAGACGAGGAGCCACTAGAGGGAGCCATCCACAAACTTGGACTTTTTGAAAATATCATCGGAGGGACTCCATTTTAACTAGTGAATCCCAGACTTTTTCCTCGAATGAAACCTGAAATATCAGAGCAGTGTTGCTATTTCCAGTCAGCAGAAAAACACATCACATCCGAGGCTCGGCTAAATTAGATGTTTTGCAGCGTTTGCCTTCTTTAAACTACACTTTGAGTGTAATTTGGGCATTTTGGAGTTGAAATGTGCACTTTCCCTTGTATTCTTCTATTGACAGAGGACTGTTGGTATAAAGATGATTCTGAAGCTGGAACATACGTACTGTACCTCAATGTAATTTCATACTAGTTGGTGTTGCTTTCCATAACCATAACTTCTTGTTTTGTAAAGATATATTATGATCTAGTATGCAAAAATCTTGAATTCAAATTCAGGGATTTCAAAGTCAGCTGATGAGGTCTCTGTATAATGTATTTTGCCCTGTTTATTTACTTTTAGTTAGGCCAAACTCTAAAAGCTCGACTTATACCAAAATATTCTTCCAAAACTGTCCTGTTTCTGTTGTTGCTTTCATATTTTTATGTAAAGATTATTATGAAATTGTACCTGTTTGTTTTAATGCTGTTTTTTTCTTGTATTTGATAAAGAAGCTTTTTTCCAGATCTTTCATGATTCCGTTCTTTATTTTGGCAAAGAAATGTGTTATTTCACTCTAGTACACACAGAACCATTAAAAGAACACGAGTTCCATGTGAAGGCAGAACTTTTCCAGAAATGTTTTTTTGTCAGCAAAGTTTTAGCAAAAATGCATGTGTTTGGGAGGTACTGAGCATACACGAGTCACGACTGGATAAATGAAGACTGCGCGATGTGTTTGAGAGTTTAAACGCATGTTTTGATATAGTTTTGCTGTTGTTAAACATGGACCCCCTTAACTTCAAGTCATCAAGTATAGCTACGGTTTTTTGATTCTCCATTCAACATGGAGAATCTTTACCAAAAGATCTTCATGAATTCAAGGCAACACAGGGTGAGTAATTGATATAGAAATGACACATTTTGGGGTGAACTGTTCCTTTAAGCTAAAAAAAACTACTGGATCACACAGGGCCATCAGAGTTTTGTTGGGGGTCATGTTTGTTTGGCCAAGCTGAAAAGGCACAATTCATCATAATTTTAACCTTAAAATTCCCTGATAAACCCATCCCTACCCACTCCCACTACCTACAAACTAAAAATACATGTAAAAAAAAAAAAAAACATCCTTCCAGGCCGTGGAATCGAGCATCTATTTGTTTGTATACGGTTTTTGGTCTTTTCATCAATACTTACCACCAGTCATATAGTCTACAAAATTCAAGAGCCACCATGACCATTTTGACAACTAAAATGTGGCTTAAATAAGATAATCCTTTATTGATCCCCTTTGGGAAATTCCTCATCTGCCTACATATATTAAACTACAGCAAACGTTTAAAATCAATAAAAACGAATCAATAATAATCATGTCCACATTGTATCAACTTGCCACACTCTAAGGTAATAAGGGGCGGCCGGATAGCACAGCGGACTAAGCGTCTGTCTACCACCGCAGAGACACTGGTATCGAATCCGGCTGTCAGCGGTGCCTCCGGCTTGGCCGGTCGTCATACTGGCACAATTGGCAGTGTCAGTGGGAGGGAAGCCGGTGGGTGGTAATCTGGTCGTTGTAAACAGCGACTCCTACAGGTCGGTCAGGGCGCCTGCACAGCGGGGGAGGGAAATGGTGAAGGTAGTGTGACCTCCCACACGTTACACTTCACCAATGAGAGTCCGCGCTGTCAGGTGAAAAGAGGCTGCTGGCTGTCTCCTATGTATCGGAGGAAGCATGTGATAGACTTCAGGGCTCCCTAGACCGACCAGTGGGGGGCACATGCGAGCAATGACCAGGAAGGGGAGGGGGGAATTGGCATAACGACTAAATTGGGATGGGAGGAAAAATACAGAAAATAGGAGGAGAAAAAGTGGATAAAAAAAAAAGATATAGCCTACTGTAATAATTCACCTGAATTATAGCATTATGATATGTAAGGGATAATGTATAGCTACGAGGTCATTGTCGCAAAATAATTGACCGACACAGAGTTTAGAATACCGAGGCGCCTCGCCGAGGTGTTCTAAACGCAGTGAAGGTCAATTATTTTGCGACAATGACCGAGTATAGCTATACATTATCCCGCTTATTACATGGCTAACTTACTAACAATATACCTAATTCATTTTACACCATCGACAAGACGAGATCAAATGCAGACGCAGTTGTTCTGTTCTGTGGCTCCGCGCTGTCATCGCCGGCAGCTTGCACTGATGAGTGCAGCTGTGCATATGCTGAGCAGCTTTCATGACTGCAATCTAAATGCTTGATTGCTCCGGCTGCGAACAGCGGTCATTATTGCTCGGTTGCCCCTGACAGCGGTCAGTTATCGAAAAATAACTGACCGCTGCTATGGGCAACCGAGCGCTATTGACCAATCACAATCAAGCATTTTCGCGAATGTTAAAACGCCATGTAATAAATCTCTATATAACACTACTCGTTTTATATCTCTATATATCCACCTCATAATCTATGCTATCTGGGTGAAAAGCAATGGAAACCATAGATACATTTCACAACATATAAAAGCCTAGAATTAACTGAGGATGAAACAAAAGTAAATAGAGAAACATTGAGCTTGAACATTTGGAGTCATCAGCACTGCAGTATGAGTCATTAGTTCAGGTAACGACACCTGTGCTGCCATGATAATGAGAATAATAATAGGACTTACGACAAAAAGGGCTTTCTCTTAGGGCCATTTGAGACCTTTTCGGGCCGATTTTGGGATTCACCAACCATCCCAATAAAACATATATAATTAATATTATATTATAATATATTGTCTATATTCATGTCTTGCCCGAAAATTTCTCAAATGGCCCTAAGAGAAAGCCCTTTTTGTTGTAAGTCCGTTGGAGAATGAGACCCATTTTTCAAAGAGTTATTCTGGAAGACTTATCTTGGAACCACTGAGACAGAATCAATGACAAGTTCACTCTGAGTCCCCAACGTGCTGGTAATATGTCTTAAGTGGCTGAAACAGTCGCACAAATTATATGATCTGATATCTGCTTGCAGAATGGTATTCTGTCTTAAACTCGAAACGCGCGTTCCCGTTCAGGACTGACAAAACCTCACAAGGACATTTGCATACAAAACAACGCCTCCAGAGCTCCTTATAAGGCAACTAGTGACGCAGCTGTGTGAAAATGGAATGGCGGAAGTGCTTTGCGAGTCTTGCGAGCCATCAAAACTAGATTAGATTAATGTATTGGCACAGGCACATGCACACATAGAGCCCAAGGGGTGCTTGAGCACCTGCCTTTTTGAGCCTCATAAAAAAAGTTACGCATATAGACTGCCCTTCCGACTGAATAATGTCAGGATAGAATAAAAATATTAGGTAAAGAGAGAGAGATGCCCCGTATTCCATTGCAGTTTGCACGGCCTCCTCAGCGTGCCTCTCCGCGGACCTATATATTTTATGCATAGCGTGGGTGGTGATGATGATGATGATACAAACCGCTGTGGCGCATACAGTTGAATGCTGGTATTACACTCACTGAGGGACACGAAGAAGTCAAGTCCGATGGGATTTGGGAATCTCAAATACAAATCGGGATTGGAATAAAAAATGCATTTATATTAAACAATACAGAATATACAGCACTTCTTGGGGTCTGTAGGGTAAGCACTTATTCCCTCCCCCCTGAACATTTATGGAGATGTATGGGCCTTTTAAGTCAGTGATAAAAGTATCTTTCAATGATAAGTGAGCTCCTGCACTGATTATTATAGTTCAATATTCAATATTTGATCACCAAAACCCCCCAAAAAGCATAAAAGGGGGCCCCCCCGCCCCGAAAAGGGCCCTTAAAAACCTGGCTTGCGCGCTACGTTAAAACACACACAGGTATAATGCCCTTTTCAGCCTTTGAGCACCTGCCCCTCTAAAGTCCTGTGCACGTCCCTGTATTGGCATCATATACAGCTCGTGGTACACCTGCCGCAGCGTGCGCGCACACACACACACACGCGCGCGCAGTACTGTATATGAATGAATGAATGAAATATAATATATATAGCCTACAGCGGGCGTAATGAATGAACGCAGTATGGCTTATTATTCCATAATTAAGCCTATACTGTTCATTCGTAGGCGCACACAAGACTTGTTATGGAATATTAATGCAGTCTATTTCCACCGATTAGCTTTAGTTCTTATTTATTTATCCACTGTCATTTCAGTGTTGGTGTATAGGCTATATAGTGTATTTCAATATACGTTTAATTGATTAATGATATATTTGAAGGAATGCAGGTTTATAGCTATATCAACCCCCTCCAATGTACATAAATGACCAAGTATGGTTTTGTCAATATTCCAATGTACAGTTTTGCTTGTACAGTGTAAGTCTGCATCCCCTTATGTAATTGAGCTGTACTGTACTCTGCAATCTGTTAATAAAGTTTTCAATCAATCAATCAATCAATCAATCAAACAAAGGTCTGTCCCATTGTATACCAATCAATGGGATACATTGCATGTTGACCTGCATTCTTTCAAATGTATATAATTAATCATTAAAACAGATGTGTAACAAATAAGAAATAAAAATTCCACAGAAGGCATTAAATAATTATTATTTTCAATAATTTCACAATAATTGCATAATTGTGTTTGAATATCTGAGTAATTAAAATAATTATACATTTGTCCAAAATAGCTGGTTCAGATATGGTTAAGCAGCTGCCCTGTGATCAGATGAATCCATATTATTTATTTTTCCGACATCAAATGCGTAATTTCTTATCGTACAAATATTGTCATATTTATTTTAATTATGATTAAGTAATTAATTCCAAGGAGGCCTGTAGCGTTGACATGAAGGGATCACTATGAGAACACAGTCTGTCAAGTTAATAAAATGTTCAATTAGTCAATCAATCATAAGACTGCTCCTCAGCACTCTTAAATCTGCTCTCAGCCACAATCAAATCTGATCTCAGGAAAATTTGGGGACTCCCGCTCCCAGCCCTAATATGTCTTAAATGGGCCGAAATCTGGCTAAGACGAAACTTTTGGTCGTAAATTCGTTCGAGAATGAGACCCATTGATACTACTAATAATAATAATAATGATACTACTACTAATGATACTACTACTAATGATACTACAACTACTAATCATAATAATGAGAATAATAATAATGATACTACTAATAATAATAATAATAATAATAATGATAATAATAATTACAATTCACTTTCCTTTATTTGTCATTTAATTTTTCAATACAAAACTGACAAACAGAAACAACACTCATGAAATGAAAAAAATCTAAAAGATACAAAATCATGAACATCAAATCAAATGTATACTGTGTAAGGCCCGACAACACACGTTAATGTCCCCATGGGCCGGACACAACTTCTTTAAACAAGTCACGAAGAAACATCACAATAGATCAAGAACAAAACAAAAAACACCATGAAATCCTAAATAAATAAATGCAACACTCCCAGACATACCCCACACGAAAGTAAGGGAAAACTCACAAGAAACCTACAGATAATTTTCTTTTGAACATTCTGTATTTCACACAGTCACACACATTCTGGCCTCACAGGCCTCACCGATGCCCGCCATCTCCTCCACCTCTCCTCCACCTCTCCTCCACCTCTCCCTCTGTCGTCGCAGTGCGTCCCTCAACCTCTCCATCACACAGATCCATTCACTTTCATCCCTGAGCAAAGGCTCAGTCACTCAGTAGCTACATTATGAAACGTCACATTTCCAACAAACCAGCAGCATGGAAAAGAAAACGAGTATATATCAAGTCATCAGAGCACATTGCACCATGTTTCCTAAGAATACAGGAACTTTATGAGGTAAGCATTCTATTTATAATTTAAAGAATGTCTTTTCAAGACCACTATATGTAACGGTTGTGACATCGACACCTTAAACTTCGATGCCACGAGGGAGTTTCGAACCCGTGGTCTCCCACACCGCGGGCAACAGCACAGACCGCTATACCAAGAGGTGAACTCACTGCTTTGTAACGTGTCTATGTGTCTTTTCAGGGTGAGAGTGAGTTTAACCCATAGCACCGCTACTCGCCACAGTCACTTCACAACATCTGAAGTCCTTTGTGACTGCGCTTCGCGGTACCATCCGTTACATATATACAGAGGCAACCATAAAACACCCGTTATCTAAAATGAAAGAACAAAACACCATATCGCCAGGAGGCTTGCCTTACATACTTTTATGGCTATGGTGAAATATACAACATGACCGCCGTCCGTCCTTCTGGGTGTCACCACATGGGGGAGCTAGCGAGCTCACTGTGGAGGGAAGGAGAGTGCGGGTTCATGAGCCTCCCTGATCGTTAATTTGCAAAAACAGATAAGCGCCGTTCTTAAAACGAATAAACACACAAATGTTTGATTGATACTCCCTGGATGTAGAGAGCCATGTTAACTTTCAATGTAGAGAGAGACATGTTATCTTTCAGTGTAGAGAGAGACGTGTTGTCTTTCAATGTAGAGACGTGTTGTCTTTCAGTGTAGAGAGAGACGTGTTGTCTTTCAGTGTAGAGACGTGTTGTCTTTCAGTGTAGAGACATGTTATCTTTCAGTGTAGAGAGTCATGTTATCTTTCAGTGTAGAGAGAGACATGTTATCTTTCAGTGTAGAGAGAGACGTGTTGTCTTTCAATGTAGAGACGTGTTGTCTTTCAGTGTAGAGACATGTTATCTTTCAGTGTAGAGAGTCATGTTATCTTTCAGTGTAGAGAGAGACATGTTATCTTTCAGTGTAGAGAGAGACGTGTTGTCTTTCAGTGTAGAGACATGTTATCTTTCAGTGTAGAGAGTCATGTTATCTTTCAGTGTAGAGAGAGACATGTTGTCTTTCAATGTAGAGAGACATGTTATCTTTCAGTGTAGAGAGAGACATGTTGTCTTTCAATGTAGAGAGACGTGTTGTCTTTCAGTGTAGAGACGTGTTGTCTTTCAATGTAGAGACATGTTATCTTTCAGTGTAGAGAGTCATGTTATCTTTCAGTGTAGAGAGAGACATGTTATCTTTCAGTGTAGAGAGTCATGTTATCTTTCAGTGTAGAGAGAGACATGTTGTCTTTCAATGTAGAGAGACATGTTATCTTTCAATATAGAGAGAGACATGTTGTCTTTCAATGTAGAGAGACATGTTATCTTTCAATGTAGAGAGACATGTTGTCTTTCAATATAGAGAGAGACATGTTATCTTTCAATGTAGAGAGAGACGTGTTGTCTTTCATTGTAGAGAGAGACATGTTATCTTTCAATGTAGAGAGACGTGTTATCTTTCAATGTAGAGAGACATGTTGTCTTTCAATGTAGAGAGAGACATGTTATCTTTCAATGTAGAGAGACATGTTATCTTTCAATATAGAGAGAGACATGCTATCTTTCAATTCAAGTAAACTGTAACACTGTGTCCAATCTTCTCGTCCTTCCTGATTTGCCCCGGCCTCGTTCAGACTATGCCAGGTGTATATTTTCAAACAAACGCTCGCTGTATATATCTCGATAAGGAGATGTAGTAAAACAGCTTTTAGTTCACTCTAAAGTCGTAGGTACAGGCATTGGGTCTCATTCTCCAACGGACTTAAGACAAAGAATGTGCTCTTAGGGCCATTTAAGACATCTTAGATTTTGGGATTCCCCAACCGTCCCTAAGCTTGGATTTTATTTATTTTTCCGACATCAAATGCGTAATTTTCTATCGTACAAATTAAATTATGATTAATCAATTCCAAGGAGGCCTGTAGAGTTGACATGAAGGAATCACTATGATTCCTCCCAAATAAAGCTGAATCCAAGCTTAGGGACGGTTGGGGAATCCCAAAATCTAAGTAAGGGACAATGACCGAGTATAGCTATACATTATCCCGCTTATTACATGGCTAACTTACTAACAATATACCTAATTCATTTTACACCATCGACAAGACGAGATCAAATGCAGACGCAGTTGTTCTGTGGCTCCTCTGTCATCGCCGGCAGGTGTGGACGTGATTGCACCTGATGTAGTGCAGCTGTGCGAGATAAAGCTGGGAACGAAGTTATAGCTTTCGTGACTGAGATCAAAATGCTTGATTGTGATTGGTCAATAGCGCTCTGTTGCCCCTATCAGCGGCCACTATTGCGCCGTTGCCCATAGCAGCGGTCAGTTATCGAGAAATAATTGACCGCTGCTAGGGGTAACGGAGCGCTATTGACCAATCACAATCAAGCATTTTGGCGAATGTTAAAACGCCATGTAATAAGATGTCTTAAATGGCCCCAAAAGCAAATTTTTTGTCTCAAGTCCGTTGGAGAATGAGACCCATTGTTATTTAAAGAAAACGGGCCTGCCATTGCTAAAGGCCAGGGGGACCGGGCAGGCAGGCTGAGGAGGAGAAGATGGGACCGCCTGCAGGGACAGATGGACGGCCAGGATAGTCACCTCAGGAGAGGGTACTTGTGGTCCTGAAGATCCAGTGGCTTGTCCCAGTGCCTCCCCACTGAATCCTGACTTGGGCAAATGGAGAGAAGAAGGACAAATGGACAGATGCACTACAGTAAAACAGTGGACAGGAAAGGGACCAGATATGTCTGTTTTAATTATTCAGACAAACAACATTCTCAAAGCTTAATTATCTTAAAGGAACACGCCAACATTTCGGGACATTAGCTTACCGTCTTCTCCAGAGACAAGAAGATAGATACCAGTTTCCTCTCTGTGCGTTCAGTAGAAAGCTAGGCTGGTAAAGCTATGCCTCCTAAAGTGTGAAAAGGGAAGTATAGGAAGTACCGGCTACAGGCTTTCCGGTTTCGACAAAACAATTATAGAAACGTGTGAAGTGCACAATATTTCCTCGTTTAACCAGTCTTTATCTCACGGAGGAGATAAAACTGGGAACGACGTTAGTAGAAAGCTATCTGGCTGCATGTTAGCCTAGCTTAGCACAATGAATGGAAGCGGACATGACCGGTTAGCCTTCGGGAGATGTGTTAGTTGGACAATGCCTATGGCTAACCGGCACTGTCCGCTTCCATTCATTGTGCTAAGCTAGGCTAACATGCAGCCAGATAGCTTTCTACTGAACGCACAGAGAGGAAACTGGTATCTATCTTCTTGTCTCTCTCTGGAGAAGACGGTAAGCTAATTTCCCAAAATGTTGGTGTGTTCCTTTAAGATGGTTCATTTAGAGGGTGGTGTGCATTCGTAGTTAAAAGCGGTCGAGTGCTTTCAGGTGACGTATCACATGATCTCTTAAATGTTATCGTATTGTTTTGTGTGCGTGCGTGATTCCATGTTTGTATGGCTTGTTGGGTTTCTTAAAGGAGCAGTTCACTGTTTAAGAAGCCTATCTGGACTCCATCCATCCAAAATGTTGTTTTTTGAGATACTGGAAGAAGACATTGTAAACGTTTCTTAGCACTTCTAGCCTAAGAAGTCCTAGTGGTCCTAATGTCTCTGTTTCTTTAAGTCTAAAATGTATGCCCTTCTTTCTGCAATGCACTATGTAATGCCTGTAAAACCTGTTGAAGAATTCTGTTCCAAAATGGGATATTTACTATCAAAAAGTGTCCTCCGATTACTGACATACTATAAAAGCGTTTACAACAACGTGAAGTACAATTAGCTGTCATATACAAAAAAGAAAGTGCATTCTGTGATCATCAGCTGATTCCGTGGTTAAAATGTTGCGGACCGGATGTTCTAATAATGGAACGACGACGTCGTCGCCTAGCAACTGAAGACGCTATCAAAACAACCTGCAATGTAGCCACACACCTGTGTGTCTCCGTCACCGTGGAGCGACGACATCTGGGTGGGCGTCTCCACGGTCCTGGGCCAGTCCAGAGGGGAGCTTCTAGAAGACGCCGCAGAGGCAGGCGTGTCTCCAGAGTCCTCAGCTGAGAGGGTCAGCACGGTGTTTTTAAGTTTATTATTACTATTATTATTATTATTATTATTATTATTATTATTATTATTATTATTACAGTTCTATTTTATTATTACTCACTGGTGGACCAGGGAGTTTCTCCACTCGAGACTGTGGCTGACGCTACCCTGTGTTTCTGTTCCAACTGGCAGATGTTGTCCAGCAGCTCCTGTGTGTGTGTGTGTGTGTGTGTGTGTGTGTGTGTGTGTGTGTGTGTGTGTGTGTGTGTGTGTGTGTGTGTGTGTGTGTGTGTGTGTGTGTGTGTGTGTGTGTGTGTGTGTGTGTGTGTGTTCATGTTTATGTTTGTGTACATGTATTTGTGTATTTTAAGTTGTGTATATGGGTGGGGGAGGGGGGGTGAAGAGAAGACAAGAGTTAACAGAACAACTGACACGTCACGATGAAAACAAGAGGCATCATACGGACGGAGGAGGTCTGTTGTGTGGAACAACACGTGCCTGTTTCTCCTGCTGATGCTGCTCCTGCTGCTGCTGGGCCGCCCTGAGGCTCTCCTTCAGCTCCTGCACCTCCCGCCGGGCGTCACACAGCTCCTCCTGCTCCTTCTGGGCCTTCCTGAGGCTGGCCTTCAGCTCCTGCACCTCCCTCCTGGCGTCGCTCAGCTGCACCTGCAGGGGGCAGTGGTGCGTCTGTATAACTCAGTAACTACACAGACCCTTACAACAAGGAAGTACCGGTAGCTTGGCGGTCATTTCAGTTTCACCACAGTGCCGGACGTTGTATAATCATATAATAATGGTACTGGCACTGCCGTAGTGAAAATCCTGTATTCTCTAAGTCAACTTCCTGTCTGTTGTTGCTAGGCAACTGCGGCGTGGGGGAAACATGCACCCGGGCCGGGTACATTGTGTACGGTTCATTTAGTGCAGAAACGGATCGGAAAAGCGGCAAATTAAACACAATCAAGGGTAATTTTCTTCAGTGCATCACAATGCCAAAGAGCTGCTGTGTTACGCTTTGTACTAGTAATAACATAATCAAAAATCCAAATCGAACGTTTTATATAATACCAGTTGAGGCATCACGGATAGCTGGCGGCTATCAAGAGGGCACATGTAGACTCAGACGGGAGAGTCGATCAAAGCAGACCCTGGCCCCCAAGTCAAATCATACGTATGTCTGCTCTACCCATTTCATAACAGGTGAGAATAAGGAACAAATATGTATATCGTAAATTAAGTTTTATTGGCTGTGAGGCTGTAAACAGCAGAGAAATGTTAGCTGCTAGCTACTTCACCATATAACGTTAGTCCATTCTCGTCAAGTAGCCTACATG
Source organism: Notolepis coatsorum (assembly GCF_963971535.1). NCBI lineage: Eukaryota > Metazoa > Chordata > Actinopteri > Aulopiformes > Paralepididae > Notolepis > Notolepis coatsorum. Next base: position 64,194,348 of record NC_140170.1, read on the forward strand.
CCTTTTTTTCCGCCTTAGAATCACCAGAAAGGCTTTCGAAATAGTGAAATGCCATGTTGGCCTCAATATTTTCAAAACTAATTATATGAAAAGGTTATGAAATTAACAAGAATGTGATAAAATATGTAATAAAAACGGAGCTCAACGCATACATTTGATCGTAGAAATCCTTTTGTTTTCCACCATACCAAGATGGCGGCGGTCTCGTGACATCAGATCAGAGTGTCTTTGAGAATCGCCATGTTAAGGGCGGCTAGGTGGTGTAGTGGGCAAGGCACTCGCCACCAGTGTGGAGACGCTAGGATTCGCGTGTTCGAATCCAGCTCTCCACATTGTTTTCAGTTTAGCTGGTCGTCCGCAGTAATACACATTGGCCGTATTACGGGGAGGGAAAACTGAAGGGTGGGGATCGAACGTTGTGAACAAGCGACTCCTACAAGTCGGTTGGTGCGCCTGCGCAGTAGAATCAGGAAGTGTCGGGGGCAGCGTGAGCCTCCCACGCGTTACTCCTCGACACTGAGAGATCGAGCTGCGCAGGTGAAAAGATGCGACTGCTGTTACCTCAAGTACCGGAGGGGACTTGTGCTATGTATGACTTAGTCCACATTGCAGCCGGCTTGTGGGAGGCAAGAAACAGCGTTCGTGACAGGGGAGGGTTGAATTGGATGATACGAAATTGGGATGGGAGAAAAATATAGAAAATGGGAGAAAAAGTGGATAAAAAAAAAGAGAATCGCCATGTTACAACTCTTGCACTTAAATATCAATGGTAATATCATGGTATTTCCATAATTTGATGGTTAGATTAATTAGATTAGATTAGATTTAAATGTATTGTCATCATACAGCACAAGTACAGTACAACGGAAAGAAGTTTGGCATCATACCAAAGAGTAAATAGATCAGTAAAATGCAATAGTAATAAACAATGTACAGCAGCGAAACTAGTAAGGGATATGTACATAATATGGCATATATATATATATATGTCTGAATATACCTGCATATAATCATTATATATATACACCTGCATATAACCCATATAACTCTGTATGATAGCATGTACAATAGTATATACTGTATACATATATTTATTCTTACCATATATATATCTGTCTGTACATACCTGCATATAATCCTTACATATCTGTAGATATATATATGGTAAGAATAAATATATGTATACAGTATATACAGCACTATTGTACATGCTATCATACAGAGTTATATGGGTTATATGCAGGTGTATATATATAATGATTATATGCAGGTATATTCAGACAGATATGGATATATATATATATGCCATGAATATGAGTATATATGGTATATACGGTACACATTTATACACAAATACCATGAGATAACCCCATGAGATATATATCCATATATTTATGAAATATATTATGTGGACCAATTGTTGCAAATATTTCTAAAATATATTAAACATGTACATAACTGCAACATATATTGGGATATATTTATTAAACTATATTTAAAGGTGGCTATTTTTTATATTTGACATATATTATGAAAACATATATACGGTATGTATTTTCTGTATGGGATTAATTTAATTTAATTGTCATATCCACTTCAGTAGTATCTTCTTCCAGGGTAATCTAGGAAGCATATCTAACGCAGTATACGCAGATACTCCCCCTCTATCCTGCATGTGATCCTGTGGAAGTAGCAGGAAATGTTTACTAGTGACGTTTACATCAGCCATGCCAAGTTATCTATTTGTGTCTGTTTGGCAGTGAAATCAGAGGCTGAATCTAGCCTGCAGGTTCTATCTTTGTGATGTTTGTGAAACCGAATCAGCTCGTGAAGACACAAATCGTGCCTCACAAGCACTTCTATTTAGAGTTGAATGTGTTTGTTTACCGAGGGATTGCAAGTGCGATGTGCTTTCTAGTTGACTCACTCTGTTGCAATCCCTCTCGCCCCCGAGCAGAAGCTCCAGCTTCTCCCTCTCCATCCTCTCCTCCTGAAGCCACTCTTCTTTCCTCTGAACCTCGCCGGTCAACTTCTGCATCTTCTTTTTCTCAATCTGCAGCGCGGAAAGATGAAGGGTTCAGAGGTATGTCAGTGGACGATGGACGGACGGACGGACGGACGGACGGACGGACGGACGGACGGACGGACAGACGGACGGACGGACGGACGGACAGACAGACAGACAGACAGACAGACAGACAGACAGACAGACAGACAGACAGACAGACAGACAGACAGACAGACAGACAGACAGACAGACAGACAGACAGATATAAAGAGAGAGAGGGAAGTTAGGAGGTACAGACAGACAGACAGACAGACAGATATAAAGAGAGAGAGGGAGGTAGACAGACAGACAGATAGATAGATAGATGGTAAGTGATCATCTATGAATGGGGTCAAATATTTAGCTGAGCTAAGAGTGGGCTGAACTAAGGTGCAGCTTCTTTGAAATGGAAAAGGGATTAAGTGCTGCTCTCAGCTTAAAGCAGCCCATCTGTTTACACTACAAGACAGCAAGGTGTACATCAGCAGGTCTCTCCTCACTACAAGACAGCAGGGTGTGTATCAGTAGGTCTCTCCTCACTACAAGACAGCAGGGTGTATCAGCAGGTCTCTCCTCACTACAAGACAGCAGGGTGTATCAGTAGGTCTCTCCTCACTACAAGACAGCAGGGTGTATCAGCAGGTCTCTCCTCACTACAAGACAGCAGGGTGTATCAGTAGGTCTCTCCTCACTACAAGACAGCAGGGTGTATCAGCAGGTCTCTCCTCACTACAAGACAGCAGGGTGTATCAGCAGGTCTCTCCTCACTACAAGACAGCAAGGTGTGTATCAGCAGGTCTCTCCTCACTACAAGACAGCAGGGTGTATCAGCAGGTCTCTCCTCACTACAAGACAGCAGGGTGTATCAGTAGGTCTCTCCTCACTACAAGACAGCAGGGTGTGTATCAGTAGGTCTCTCCTCACTACAAGACAGCAGGGTGTATCAGCAGGTCTCTCCTCACTACAAGACAGCAAGGTGTGTATCAGTAGGTCTCTCCTCACTACAAGACAGCAGGGTGTATCAGCAGGTCTCTCCTCACTACAAGACAGCAGGGTGTATCAGTAGGTCTCTCCTCACTACAAGACAGCAGGGTGTGTATCAGCAGGTCTCTCCTCACTACAAGACAGCAGGGTGTGTATCAGCAGGTCTCTCCTCACTACAAGACAGCAGGGTGTATCAGTAGGTCTCTCCTCACTACAAGACAGCAGGGTGTGTATCAGTAGGTCTCTCCTCACTACAAGACAGCAGGGTGTGTATCAGTAGGTCTCTCCTCACTACAAGACAGCAGGGTGTATCAGCAGGTCTCTCCTCACTATAAGACAGCAGGGTGTATCAGCAGGTCTCTCCTCACTACAAGACAGCAGGGTGTGTATCAGCAGGTCTCTCCTCACTACAAGACAGCAGGGTGTATCAGTAGGTCTCTCCTCACTACAAGACAGCAGGGTGTGTATCAGTAGGTCTCTCCTCACTACAAGACAGCAGGGTGTGTATCAGTAGGTCTCTCCTCACTACAAGACAGCAGGGTGTATCAGCAGGTCTCTCCTCACTACAAGACAGCAGGGTGTACTTCAGTAGGTCTCTCCTCACCTCTGAGACCTGCTTGTAGGCCTCTCTCTCGTGGGCCCAGGTGGCGCGCCCCTCCCGCAGGGCCAGGTTCTCGTCCGACAGCTGCAGGGTGAGCTGGGCCGCCTGCAGCCTGGCCTGGTGCAGGTCGCTGTGGGTGTGGCCCTGCTGGTTGCCCAGCTCCCCCAGCTCCCGGCGCAGGCTCTCCGCCGCCTGCTCGCTGGACTCCAGCCGCGCCTGGATCACCTGCACCTCCAGCAGGGCCGCCGCGTTCTCCTCCTGCCAAAGACAGAGCGTCTGTCATCACAGATAGAAACGAGTAGAGACAGAAATGAGTAGGAAAAACCATAGATATATATAACTAGATGGTGTAAGGCAGAGGAGTCTCCAGCGTAGTTCACCGGCGGCCATCTTGTCACAGGCAGCACGCCCACTCATAACATGAATGTCTATGGTGCATGTACTATTGAAATAACCATAGCTTGCTATATTTTAAACCGATTTACAAACGGTTTGGACATGTTGAAATTATTTTCATATGAAAGTCCATTATATAGGTATACAGTATGATAACTACATCTCTGACGTTTATAACAAACCAAACCGTTTGAAAATCGGTTGAAGATGTAGCAAGCTATGGTTATTTCAATAGCACATGCACCATAGACATTCATGTTACGAGGGCGGCTACGTGGCGTAGTGGGCAAGGCGCTCGCCACGAATGACGGAGACGCTGGGCTCGCCTGTTCGAGCCCAGCGCTCCACATTGCTTTCAGTTTAGCTGGTCGTTCATACTAATACACATTGGCCGTATTAGGGGGTGGGAAACTGATGGGTGGGGATCGGGCGTTGTGGACAGCGACTCCTACAGGTCGGTTGGTGCACCTGCGCAGTAGAATCAGGAAGCGACGGGGGTGGGGCCCCTCCAAAGCCCAGACCCCTGACGCTGAAAGATCGAGCCGCGCAGGTGAAAAGATGCGACTGCTGTTACCTCGAGTATCGGAGGGGACTTGTGCTATGTATGACTTAGTCCACATTGCAGCCGGCTTGTGGGAGGCAAGAAACAGCGTTCGTGACAGGGGAGGGTTGAATTGGATGATACGAAATTGGGATGGGAGAAAATATAGAAAATGGGAGAAAAAGTGGATAAAAAAAAGAAAAAAAAGACATTCATGTTACGAGTGGGTGTGCTGCTTCCTGTGGCAAGATGGCCGCCATGTGGCAACGTCGGTCTCCATTGGCCAGCAGCGCGGGTGAGTCATCTAGCCTTTATATATATGAAGGAAAAACACCGGGCACACCGTCAGGCACACGAGACAGAATGAATAATCGGACACGTCTTAAGTGTTATTACTTCTATGAATCGGTGCTATTGCTGTGCACCCACTCCCGTGTCTGGTTCCTTCCAGGGAGGCGACAGCTGAACATGGACCAGAGATCTGGCCCTGGCTCCTCCAGCGGGCTGGCTGGACTTGGAGGTCCGTCTAGGGTTACAGAGCTGCCCGTTGTCCGCCTCTCCCTCTCCCTCCCTGGCTAGACGTGTTGTACAAGAGAGGGGGGGGGGGGGGGCGCTCAGCGGGAGCCATTGTTTACCTGCATATTCTTCCGCTTCTCCTCTTCGTGTTTCATCTGCGCGGACATTTTCCTCCCCCTCTCCTTCATCCTGTAGTAGAGTAGGAGAACAACGTTTTTTTTTTTTTTTTTATCCACTTTTTCTCCTGTTTTTCTCCGATTTTCTCCCATCCCAATTTCGTCCCCTTCTGGTCGTTGCTCGCATGTGCCCCCCACTGGTCGGTCTAGGGAGCCCTGAAGTCTAACCGATGCTTCCTCCGTCACATAGGAGACAGCCAGCAACCTCTTTTCACCTGCCAGCGCGGACTCTCATTGGTTCACACTACCTTCAACATATCCCTTCTTTGCTGTGCAGGCGCCCTGACCGACCTGTAGGAGTCGCTGTTTACAATGACCAGATTACCACCCCACCGGCTTCCCTCCCGCTGACTCTGCCAATTGAGTCAGTATGACGGCCGGCTTCGATACCGGTGTCTCTTGCGTTGGTGACGAGCGCTTAGACCGCTGCGCCACCCAGCCGCCCTTGGAGAACAACGTTTGACTGAAAGCTCCGAGCAGGAGGAGGAGGAGGAGGAGGAGGAGCAGGAGGAGGAGGAGGAGGAGGAGGAGGAGGAGGAGGAGGAGGAGGAGAAAAAAGCCACGAGTTCCATAAGAAAACACTTCACCTTTCTATCTCTCCGTCGCCTTCTCTGCCCCGGTCAGTCAGAAGCTGGATGTCGTCCTCCAGCTCCTTGATCCTCTGCCGGCCCTCCGACCTCTCGGACACCATACTGCTCAGCTCGCAGGACAGGCTCTCCTTGGTGTACTGCACGTCCTGTCAGCGGGGCAGGGGGGGGGGGGGGGGGGGGGAGAGGAGAGATGAACAGAGGAGAGGAGAGATGTGATGAACAGAGGAGAGGAGAGATGAACAGAGGAGAGGAGAGGAGAGATGTGATGAACAGAGGAGAGGAGAGGTGTGATGAACAGAGGAGAGGAGAGGTGTGATGAACAGAGGAGAGGAGAGGAGAGATGAACAGAGGAGAGGAGAGGAGAGATGTGATGAACAGAGGAGAGGTGTGATGAACAGAGGAGGAGAGGAGAGGAGAGGTGTGATGAACAGAGGAGAGGTGAGGTGTGATGAACAGAGGAGAGGAGAGGTGTGATGAACAGAGGAGAGGAGAGGTGTGATGAACAGAGGAGAGGAGAGGTGTGATGAACAGAGGAGAGGAGAGGTGTGATGAACAGAGGAGAGGAGAGGTGTGATGAACAGAGGAGAGGTGTGATGAACAGAGGAGAGGAGAGGAGAGATGAACAGAGGAGAGGAGAGATGAACAGAGGAGAGGAGAGGAGAGATGTGATGAACAGAGGAGAGGGGAGGTGTGATGAACAGAGGAGAGGAGAGGTGTGATGAACAGAGGAGAGGAGAGATGAACAGAGGAGAGGAGAGGAGAGATGTGATGAACAGAGGAGAGGAGAGGTGTGATGAACAGAGGAGGAGAGGAGAGGAGAGGTGTGATGAACAGAGGAGAGGAGAGATGAACAGAGGAGAGGAGAGGTGTGATGAACAGAGGAGAGGAGAGGTGTGATGAACAGAGAGGTGTGATGAACAGAGGAGAGGAGAGGTGTGATGAACAGAGGAGAGGAGAGGTGTGATGAACAGAGGAGAGGTGTGATGAACAGAGGAGAGGTGTGATGAACAGAGGAGAGGAGAGGTGTGATGAACAGAGGAGAGGAGAGGAGAGGTGTGATGAACAGAGGAGAGGAGAGGTGTGATGAACAGAGGAGAGGTGTGATGAACAGAGGAGAGGAGAGATGTGATGAACAGAGGAGAGGAGAGGTGTGATGAACAGAGGAGAGGAGAGGTGTGATGAACAGAGGAGAGGAGAGGAGAGATGAACAGAGGAGAGGAGAGATGAACAGAGGAGAGGAGAGGAGAGATATGATGAACAGAGGAGAGGGGAGGTGTGATGAACAGAGGAGAGGGAGAGGTGTGATGAACAGAGGAGAGGAGAGATGAACAGAGGAGAGGAGAGGAGAGATGTGATGAACAGAGGAGAGGAGAGGAGAGGTGTGATGAACAGAGGAGGAGAGGAGAGGAGAGGTGTGATGAACAGAGGAGAGGAGAGGTGTGATGAACAGATGAGAGGAGAGGTGTGATGAACAGAGGAGAGGTGTGATGAACAGAGGAGAGGAGAGGTGTGATGAACAGAGGAGAGGAGAGGTGTGATGAACAGAGGAGAGGTGTGATGAACAGAGGAGAGGAGAGGTGTGACCTTCTGTATTGTCGCAGTGAAAGCACATATTACGACAAACTCAAGACAATGTGAGCTGTCTTATATCTGCTCCCATTTATCAATGACATTAACCCTTTCACTATCACACTACAGAGGGTTAACCCTTTCACTACCACGCTACATAGGGTTAACCCTTTCGCTACCACATTACAGAGGGTTAACCCTTTCACTACAACGCTACAGAGGAGTAACCCTTTCACTACCACGCTACATAGGGTTAACCCTTTCACTACCACATTACAGAGGGTTAACCCTTTCACTACGACGCTACAGAAGGTTAACCCTTTGGCTACCACACTACAGAAGGTTAACCCTTTGGCTACCACACTACAGAGGGTTAACCTTCTGTAATGTGGTAATGAAAGGGTTAAGAATGTACCACTCGGAAGGTCACTAGTGGTGGTGAGAACATCCATATTACCTTCTGCCTTCCTTCCACCTTCTTCACCTTCTCCCAGCTGTGTTTCAGGTTCTCCCGCAGCTCCGAGATCTCCTCCCTCATGGCGCCCTTCTCCACCTCCCACTCCCTCCTCCCCTCCTCTCTGGTCTCCCTCTCCGTCCTCCTCTCCGCCTCCGCCGCCTCCAGCGCCTGTTTCACCTCCGCCTGCTCCTTCAGGCACTGCTCCAGCTGACTCTGCTCGCGGACCGGACAGAGGAGGAGGAGGAGAGGAGGAGGAGAGGAGGAGGAGAGGAGGAGGAGAGGAGGAGGAGGAGAGGAGGAAAGGAGGAGGAGGAGGAGAGGAGGAGGAGGTGTTTGCGATGGCGTGAGGAGGAGGGTCGGACCGGTTGGCGGTGATTAGAAAGAGCAACGCAGGAAAGGTCCGGAACCGAGGGAAAGAAGAGAATAATCAGCTTTTGATGATCGTGATTCTGCTCTCTTCTTAGGCCTTTCACATGTCGGAGCCGGTTCCCGAACGTAATCTCGAACCGGCCGGCGTGTTCACACAGGGAATAATTGGATCGGAACATGACAGAGGCTTTAGTTCGGCCCTCTAAGAAAACACTGAGCACCGATTGTTCATGTTCCGAACCAATTATTCCCGGTGTGAACGCGCCGGCCGGTTCGGGATTACGTTCGGGAACCGGCTCCAGCACAGAGCCCGGCCGGTGTGAAAGGCCTAACAGTGTGACAGGGTTGGGTTCAATTCAATTCCACTTCAGTCGGTTCAAAATGGAAACAGAAATTGCCGTTCATTTACTCGTGACCGGATATTCATTCTCGTTCTTTTTTTTTGTCAATGGGTCGAATGGGACAACCTTTTCACGCTATATTCTAATTCACGTTGTCAAATCCACTTTCTCTCATAACAAAGCCCAGAGGAAGGCTTCCTAAATGACTCCATGAGTCAAGCTGACGTCCCGTGCCAAAGATGGGTAGTTTGCAAAACAATTACGAACAACACTATTCCATAATGTGCTTTTATTCCCTCCACAACTATCGCCGGGGTGAATGAATGAATGAATGAAAACTTTATTAACAGATTGCAGAATGGGTACAGTACAGTACAGCTCAATACATACAATTGTTAAGGGGATGCAGACCAGAGAAAGACTTTCGTCTTGTTTACATCAGGGTCCCCCATTTTCAATTCATCGTAACATATATGACATACATGACATACAGATAGACAGTACTGCTCCATCTATACATTTATGACATACCAGATTTGCAATTACAGTACTGTTTGTGATACAAAAAGAGTCCAGAAAGAAAAGAGTATATACATTAGGCGTGGAAACTGTACATTGGATTGGGTAGGTGGGGGTGGGGGGGGACTGTACATTGGAGGTGGTTGGGTGGGTGGGGGGGGGGGGGGGGTTGGTTAGGAGTGGGGGGGGGGGGGGGTGCCCTTGAGCAAGGCACTTAACTCCCAAGTGCTCTAGCGGAGCTGCTCAGTGGCCGGCTATAGAAGACTGTGGTTGTGCCTGGCAGCTCTCTCTCTCCCGTGTGTGAATGTGTGTAAGCGAGAGTGTGTATCAGAGTGAGCCCAGTTGACCTTCCCTAGACATTAAAGGGTGAGTTACATGTCTTGTTGCTCATCGTGTCCCGTGTTGACTCAGTGAAATGACTCACTCCCTATCCAAGTCTACATACTTAGTATAGTATGTATATACCACATCGTGCACAATTGTACAGCCCTGGCCTATTTTATTTTATAATTCTATTGTATTCTATTGTGCTTCTATTTGAATAAAAAATCTTCTTCTATTTTTCTCCCATCCCAATTCCATTGTGCCAATTCTTCCCTCCCCTGTCTTGAACGTTGCTCGCATATGCCCCCCACTGGTCGGTCATAGGGAAGATAGAAGCCTTGCATCACGTGTCCCCTCCGGTACACGAGGAGGCAGCCTGTCACATCTTTTCACCTGCCAGTGCGGACTCTCATTGGCGAGGTGTAACGTGTGGGAGGCTCACACTGCCCCCGCTACTTCCTGTCTCTGCTGTGCAGGTGTCCCCCAACCGACCTGTAGGAGTCGTTGTCCACAACGTCCAGATTACCACCCATCGACTTCCACCCCCTAACTCTGCCAATTGAGTTAGTATGACACCTGGCCCAAGCCGGAGGCAATGCCGACAGCCGGAGTCGAACCTGGTTTATATTCCTTTTTATTTTATTCTACCGTAACTGTCCGTCCATTAACGTTGCACCAAAAACAACCCAATCAAATTCCTTGTATGTGAAAACTACTTGGCAATAAAGACCTAAGTTCTGATTCCGATTCTGATTCTGATTCACGCTGCCTAAAATAACTCCCCATCATGCATGGTCTCCCGGAGCAGAGGCCTCCTCGTCCCCCTTCTCTCACCTGCAGGAGCTGAGCTCTGGGGATGACCAGGAGCAGGTCCTCTCCCTCTCCCTCCTCCTCGTCCTCCTCGCCCCGCTCCTCCCTCATGGTCTCCAGCTCCTCCAGCGGCTTGGGGGCGCGGAAGGTGAAGTGGCGGCTGTGGGCGCACACCTCTCCCTTCTCGTCCACGTAGACAAACTGGTACTCGTCTTCCTCGCTGGGCCGCGGCAGGTAACAGGCTGCGTTTTAGAGGCGGGAGAGGTCCTGGTGTTACGTTTTTATCACTTATCTGATGACGAGACCGAACGAAGATAAACCCCACCTCACCACCTCCAATGTACAGTTTCCACCCCCCCCCCCACCCCACCTACCAACCTCCTCCTCCAATGTACAGTTTCCACCCCCCCCCCCACCCCACCTACCAACCTCCTCCTCCAATGTACAGTTTCTTTGTCAAATGTATATACTCTCTTTTTAGACTCGTCTTATATCACAAACAGTACTGTATTTGTAAATCTGGTACGTCATAAATGTATAGATGTAGCAGTACTGTCTATCTGTATGTCGTATATGTCACTATGAATTGAAAATGGGGGACCCTGATGTAAACAAGACGAAAGTCTTTCTCTGGTCTGCATCCCCTTAACAATTGTGTGTATTGAGCTGTACTGTATTGTACCCATTCTGCAATCTGTTAATACAATTTTCAATCAATCAATCAATCAATCAAAGTAGCAGGCCATCCTTACCTTGGAAATGAGCACAGAAGTTGACATTGGTTCCCTCAACGTAGTCTTCAGGTGCAAGAGCCCAGATGTATGTGAAGTATTCTTTCACTGATGACCAGCCCACCTGTAGCATCACAGCATATGTACTAATTAGATTAGAGTAGATTAAAATGCATTGTCAATTCATACAGGCTGCAGCACAACTACAGTACAACGAAAAAATATGTTTGGCATCCAACCAGAGTGCAAATGTAACAGTAAAGTGCAATATTAATATATACAATGTACAGGTGATTAAACTGTACTACTCAGTAATAGTGTTAATCAGATTGTACAGAGTTGTAGTATTAATATGTACAGTGATATTATACAGGTATAAAGACACTAATATGGTAGTAGGTCATACTGGCCAGCAGCATAACTAGTAAGTAGGTAAGGGATATGTATAGATATAGATTATAGTATCTACTATCTACATATATGTACAGATATATAGATATAGTATCTACAGATATGTAAAAAGAATTATATGCAGGTATGTGTACAGATAGATGCTTTTTTGTATGTAGGCCTACTACTGCATTTGATAGTACGTACTAAGGTATTTTGATATGTACCGATGCGTTTATTTACGCGCCAATAGCCTACTAATGAGTTTTGAGGAAGACAATTGATCAGATAAGTGGCCACACTTGTACAGGCCTGTGCTCCAGCATGTCAGCCTCAGAGCAGGGCAAGTGATGGAGCCGAATGAGGTGGCGTTTGGTCCTGTGTGCTTCTATCTACCTTGAAGATTCCTATCCAGTTCCTGTTGTTCCATCTGTGGTCAGCGGTCAGGCTGTAGTGGCACTCCACTCTGCTCTGGGGGAAGTACAGTTGCCCCACATTTCGAAACACCACCACGGGCTGCTTATTCATCACGACGTGTCACTGAGATAATAATAATAATAATACATTTATTTGTATAGCACTTTTCATACAGAGGTTGCAGTTCAAAGTGCTTCACAACAGTAAAAAAATACAGGCATAAGCGAGCATAAAAAAGATAGACAGGTAGCAAGGTAAGGTAAATCACAGTGTTTCACATTAGGATCTAGCATCCCAATAGGCTCTCTGTTTACAGTTTCATTCAGTAATACAAATAATAAAAATAGTTTAAAATGATTCAGTTTAAAAATAGTCTAAAAATTATAAAATAGAACGGACATACAACAGGGTATTTAACATACAACAGAGCAGTGCGTCAGTAAGAAGTAAAAAGTGTGATAAAATAGTTATAAAATTAGCATAGAACCGACACCGAGATGGAAGATGGATGGTTTGAGAGGACAGCTGTGATGAAAGGTGATAGCGGGGGTCAGTGTGAGGAATGCAGCGTGGCGGCCGGCAGCAGAGGTCTATCTACTGAGGAGCAACGAGGTGGGCACCGCGCCACGTACTTCAGTGTTGCACCGGGGTTAACTGTGTACGAACACTGCTCGTATAAGTGGAATTGTTTGACCAAATATCATGGCTTCGCTTCAGATTTCATTTTGATTTTAAAACAATGTGTAACCCTTTCAGCATTGGCTTTTAAGTTGAATCAATAGTGAGTGAATATCAAAGTCCAAGTTCACATCACTCATATTTAGTTGATTAAACTAATAAAAGCCAAAGGAAAAAGGTTGTCATCTTTTTTTGCATTGGCTTTTTCGTTGTTGTTGTTGAATCAACTAAATTCGAGCTGAATCATTTAAATAGGAGTGATGTCAACTTGATATTTAATATTCACTCTACAATTAGTTGATTCAACTAAAAACAAAAAGAACAAAAGCAAAAGGCTACTTGAAAATATACGTTGAGACTATTTATGTTGTTCAGAAAGACTTCTATATGATCAAATGGTGCCATTTTGATTTAAAAGTTGAAAAATGTAAAGCACACATCTGGTGTTACACCACATTAAACAGTAGGACAAGCTATTGTGTTGTATTAGTTGACCAAACCAAAAATCCTAACATACCTGCACAGTTCTTAGCTGTTAGCAATATGATCAGAAAACCACTCTGAATGAACTCCATATATCCAACAATATAGTATTTTCAATTTCAACAGAAACGTACCTGATATTGACTGGAATTCTTAAAGATGTCTTTAATTGTTTCCTTGTAGTTCAGGAAGGTCAGTGCCGATGTGTCTTTGGACAGATAGAAAGTAACAAACTGAAGCATGGTGTGTTGTGACTGAGGGTGGTTTTGTTGTGCTTGCTCAGGGGGGGGGCATAATGCAACACAACATTACTAGGAAAAAAGAGTTCTGTCAGTCAGCGCTGGGCTTCATCTCCCATTTCAGGAAGACAGCTATGGCACCTGCTGCTTCGCCTCCAGTTGTTGCTCAATGTGTTTCTCAGTAGCGGTGTTGGTGTTGGTACTGTAGTGACGTGTTGGTGTTGGTGTTGGTACTGTAGTGACGTGTTGGTGTTGGTACTGTAGTGACGTGTTGGTGGTGGTGTTGGTACTGTAGTGACGTGTTGGTGTTGGTACTGTAGTGACGTGTTGGTGGTGGTGTTGGTACTGTAATGACGTGTTGGTGGTGGTGTTGGTACTGTAGTGACGTGTTGGTGGTGGTGTTGGTACTGTAATGACGTGTTGGTGGTGGTGTTGGTACTGTAGTGACGTGTTGGTGGTGGTGTTGGTACTGTAATGACGTGTTGGTGGTGGTGTTGGTACTGTAGTGACGATGTTGGTGGTGGTGTTGGTACTGTAGTGACGGTGTTGGTGTTGGTACTGTAGTGACGTGTTGGTGGTGGTGTTGGTACTGTAGTGACGGTGTTGGTGTTGGTACTGTAGTGACGTGTTGGTGTTGGTGTTGGTACTGTAATGACGTGTTGGTGGTGGTGTTGGTACTGTAGTGACGTGTTGGTGGTGGTGTTGGTACTGTAGTGACGTGTTGGTGGTGGTGTTGGTACTGTAGTGACGTGTTGGTGTTGGTGTTGGTACTGTAGTGACGTGTTGGTGATGGTGTTGGTACTGTAGTGACGGTGTTGGTGTTGGTGTTGGTACTGTAATGACGTGTTGGTGGTGGTGTTGGTACTGTAGTGACGATGTTGGTGGTTGTGTTGGTACTGTAGTGACGTGGTGGTGTTGGTACTGTAGTGACGTGTTGGTGGTGGTGTTGGTACTGTAGTGACGTGTTGGTGGTGGTGTTGGTACTGTAGTGACGTGTTGGTGGTGGTGTTGGTACTGTAGTGACGGTGTTGGTGGTGGTGTTGGTACTGTAGTGACGTGTTGGTGGTGGTGTTGGTACTGTAGTGACGGTGTTGGTGGTGGTGTTGGTACTGTAGTGACGTGTTGGTGGTGGTGTTGGTACTGTAGTGACGATGTTGGTGGTGGTGTTGGTACTGTAGTGACGGTGTTGGTGTTGGTGTTGGTACTGTAGTGACGTGTTGGTACTGTAGTGACGTGTTGGTGTTGGTGTTGGTACTGTAGTGACGATGTTGGTGGTGGTGTTGGTACTGTAGTGACGTGTTGGTGGTGGTGGTGGTACTGTAGTGACGTGTTGGTGGTGGTGTTGGTACTGTAGTGACGGTGTTGGTGGTGGTGTTGGTACTGTAGTGACGTGTTGGTGTTGGTGTTGGTACTGTAGTGACGGTGTTGGTGTTGGTGTTGGTACTGTAGTGACGTGGTGGTGGTGGTGTTGGTACTGTAGTGACGTGTTGGTGTTGGTGTTGGTACTGTAGTGACGTGTTGGTGTTGGTACTGTAGTGACGTGTTGGTGTTGGTGTTGGTACTGTAGTGACGTGTTGGTGTTGGTGTTGGTACTGTAGTGACGTGTTGGTGTTGGTACTGTAGTGACGTGTTGGTGTTGGTGTTGGTACTGTAGTGACGTGTTGGTGGTGGTGTTGGTGGTGGTGTTGGTACTGTAGTGACGTGTTGGTGTTGGTGTTGGTACTGTAGTGACGGTGGTGGTGTTGGTACTGTAGTGACGTGTTGGTGTTGGTACTGTAGTGACGGTGTTGGTGGTGGTGTTGGTACTGTAGTGACGTGTTGGTGGTGGTGTTGGTACTGTAGTGACGGTGTTGGTGTTGGTGTTGGTACTGTAGTGACGTGTTGGTGTTGGTACTGTAGTGACGTGTTGGTGTTGGTACTGTAGTGACGTGTTGGTGTTGGTACTGTAGTGACGTGTTGGTGTTGGTACTGTAATGACGTGTTGGTGGTGGTGTTGGTACTGTAGTGACGTGTTGGTGGTGGTGTTGGTACTGTAGTGACGTGTTGGTGGTGGTGTTGGTACTGTAGTGACGATGTTGGTGTTGGTGTTGGTACTGTAGTGACGTGTTGGTGGTGGTGTTGGTGTTGGTACTGTAGTGACGTGTTGGTGTTGGTGTTGGTACTGTAGTGACGTGTGTTGGTGTTGGTACTGTAGTGACGTGTTGGTGTTGGTTACTGTAGTGGACGTGTTGGTGTTGGTGTTGGTACTGTAATGACGTGTTGGTGGTGGTGTTGGTACTGTAGTGACGTGTTGGTGGTGGTGTTGGTCTGTAGTGACGTGTTGGTGGTGGTGTTGGTACTGTAGTGACGATGTTGGTGTTGGTGTTGGTACTGTAGTGACGGTGTTGGTGTTGGTACTGTAATGACGTGTTGGTGGTGGTGTTGGTACTGTAGTGACGGTGTTGGTGTTGGTACTGTAGTGACGTGTTGGTGTTGGTGTTGGTACTGTAGTGACAGTGTTGGTGTTGGTGTTGTTACTGTAGTGACGATGTTGGTGGTGTTGGTACTGTAGTGACGGTGTTGGTGTTGGTGTTGGTACTGTAGTGACGTGTTGGTGTTGGTGTTGGTACTGTAATGACGTGTTGGTGGTGGTGTTGGTACTGTAGTGACGTGTTGGTGGTGGTGTTGGTACTGTAGTGACGATGTTGGTGTTGGTGTTGGTACTGTAGTGACGGTGTTGGTGTTGGTACTGTAATGACGTGTTGGTGGTGGTGTTGGTACTGTAGTGACGGTGTTGGTGTTGGTACTGTAGTGACGTGTTGGTGGTGGTGTTGGTACTGTAGTGACGGTGTTGGTGGTGGTACTGTAGTGACGATGTTGGTGGTGGTGTTGGTACTGTAGTGACGGTGTTGGTACTGTAGTGACGTGTTGGTGTTGGTGTTGGTACTGTAGTGACGTGTTGGTGGTGGTGTTGGTACTGTAGTGACGTGTTGGTGGTGGTGTTGGTACTGTAGTGACGGTGTTGGTGTTGGTGTTGGTACTGTAGTGACGTGTTGGTGGTGGTACTGTAGTGACGATGTTGGTGGTGGTGTTGGTACTGTAGTGACGTGGTGGTGTTGGTACTGTAGTGACGTGTTGGTGGTGGTGTTGGTACTGTAGTGACGTGGTGGTGTTGGTACTGTAGTGACGTGTTGGTGGTGGTGTTGGTACTGTAGTGACGTGTTGGTGGTGGTGTTGGTACTGTAGTGACGTGTTGGTGGTGGTGTTGGTACTGTAGTGACGTGTTGGTGGTGGTGTTGGTACTGTAGTGACGTGTTGGTGTTGGTGTTGGTACTGTAGTGACGTGTTGGTGGTGGTGTTGGTACTGTAGTGACGTGTTGGTGGTGATGTTGGTACTGTAGTGACGTGTTGGTGTTGGTGTTGGTACTGTAGTGACGTGTTGGTGGTGGTGTTGGTACTGTAGTGACGTGTTGGTGGTGGTACTGTAGTGATGGTGTTGGTGGTGTTGGTACTGTAGTGACGTGTTGGTGTTGGTGTTGGTACTGTAGTGACGTGTTGGTGGTGGTGTTGGTACTGTAGTGACGTGTTGGTGGTGGTGTTGGTACTGTAGTGACGTGTTGGTGGTGGTGTTGGTACTGTAGTGACGTGTTGGTGTTCGTGTTGGTACTGTAGTGACGGTGTTGGTGGTGGTGTTGGTACTGTAGTGACGTGTTGGTGGTGGTGTTGGTACTGTAGTGACGTGTTGGTGTTGGTGTTGGTACTGTAGTGACAGTGTTGGTGTTGGTGTTGGTACTGTAGTGACGGTGTTGGTGTTGGTACTGTAGTAACGTGTTGGTGGTGGTGTTGGTACTGTAGTGACGTGTTGGTGGTGGTGTTGGTACTGTAGTGACGTGTTGGTGGTGGTGTTGGTACTGTAGTGACGTGTTGGTGGTGGTGTTGGTACTGTAGTGACGTGTTGGTGTTGGTGTTGGTACTGTAGTGACAGTGTTGGTGTTGGTGTTGGTACTGTAGTGACGGTGTTGGTGGTGGTGTTGGTACTGTAGTGACGTGTTGGTGGTGGTGTTGGTACTGTAGTGACGTGTTGGTGTTGGTGTTGGTACTGTAGTGACAGTGTTGGTGTTGGTGTTGGTACTGTAGTGACGTGTTGGTGTTGGTACTGTAGTGACGGTGTTGGTGGTGGTGTTGGTACTGTAGTGACGTGTTGGTGTTGGTACTGTAGTGACGTGTTGGTGTTGGTACTGTAGTGACGGTGTTGGTGGTGGTGTTGGTACTGTAGTGACGTGTTGGTGGTGGTGTTGGTACTGTAGTGACGTGTTGGTGTTGGTGTTGGTACTGTAGTGACGGTGTTGGTGGTGGTGTTGGTACTGTAGTGACGGTGTTGGTGGTGGTGTTGGTACTGTAGTGACGTGTTGGTGTTGGTACTGTAGTGACGGTGTTGGTGGTGGTGTTGGTACTGTAGTGACGGTGTTGGTGTTGGTGTTGGTACTGTAGTGACGATGTTGGTGGTGGTGTTGGTACTGTAGTGACGTGTTGGTGGTGGTGTTGGTACTGTAGTGACGGTGTTGGTGGTGGTGTTGGTACTGTAGTGACGTGTTGGTGGTGGTGTTGGTACTGTAGTGACGTGTTGGTGGTGGTGTTGGTACTGTAGTAACATGTTGGTGGTGGTGTTGGTACTGTAGTAACATGTTGGTGGTGGTGTTGGTACTGTAGTGACGTGTTGGTGGTGGTGTTGGTACTGTAGTGACGTGGTGGTGTTGGTGTTGGTACTGTAGTGACATGTTGGTGTTGGTGTTGGTACTGTAGTGACGTGGTGGTGTTGGTACTGTAGTGACAGTGTTGGTGTTGGTGTTGGTACTGTAGTGACGTGTTGGTGTTGGTGTTGGTACTGTAGTGACGTGTTGGTGGTGGTGTTGGTACTGTAGTGACAGTGTTGGTGGTGGTGTTGGTACTGTAGTGACATGTTGGTGGTGGTGTTGGTACTGTAGTGACGGTGTTGGTGGTGGTGTTGGTACTGTAGTGACGTGTTGGTGTTGGTGTTGGTACTGTAGTGACGGTGTTGGTGGTGGTGTTGGTACTGTAGTGACGATGTTGGTGGTGGTGTTGGTACTGTAGTGACGGTGTTGGTGGTGGTGTTGGTACTGTAGTGACAGTGTTGGTGGTGGTGTTGGTACTGTAGTGACGTGTTGGTGGTGGTGTTGGTACTGTAGTGACGTGTTGGTGTTGGTACTGTAGTGACGTGTTGGTGTTGGTACTGTAGTGACGGTGTTGGTGGTGGTGTTGGTACTGTAGTGACGTGTTGGTGTTGGTGTTGGTACTGTAGTGACGTGTTGGTGTTGGTGTTGGTACTGTAGTGACGTGTTGGTGTTGGTACTGTAGTGACGTGTTGGTGTTGGTACTGTAGTGACGTGTTGGTGGTGGTGTTGGTACTGTAGTGACATGTTGGTGTTGGTGTTGGTACTGTAGTGACGTGTTGGTGGTGGTGTTGGTACTGTAGTGACGTGTTGGTGGTGGTGTTGGTACTGTAGTGACGGTGTTGGTGTTGGTGTTGGTACTGTAGTGACGTGTTGGTGTTGGTACTGTAGTGACGTGTTGGTGGTGGTGTTGGTACTGTAGTGACGGTGTTGGTGTTGGTACTGTAGTGACGTGTTGGTGTTGGTACTGTAGTGACGGTGTTGGTGTTGGTGTTGGTACTGTAGTGACGTGTTGGTGTTGGTACTGTAGTGACGTGTTGGTGTTGGTACTGTAGTGACGTGTTGGTGTTGGTACTGTAGTGACGTGTTGGTGGTGGTGTTGGTACTGTAGTGACGTGTTGGTGTTGGTGTTGGTACTGTAGTGACGTGTTGGTGTTGGTGTTGGTACTGTAGTGACAGTGTTGGTGGTGGTGTTGGTACTGTAGTGACGTGTTGGTGTTGGTACTGTAGTGACGTGTTGGTGGTGGTGTTGGTACTGTAGTGACGTGTTGGTGTTGGTGTTGGTACTGTAGTGACAGTGTTGGTGGTGGTGTTGGTACTGTAGTGATGTGTTGGTGGTGGTGTTGGTACTGTAGTGACGTGTTGGTGTTGGTGTTGGTGTTGGTACTGTAGTGACGTGTTGGTGTTGGTACTGTAGTGACGTGGTGGTGTTGGTACTGTAGTGACGTGGTGGTGTTGGTACTGTAGTGACGTGGTGGTGTTGGTGTTGGTACTGTAGTGACGTGTTGGTGGTGGTGTTGGTACTGTAGTGACGTGTTGGTGGTGGTGTTGGTACTGTAGTGACGTGTTGGTGGTGGTGTTGGTACTGTAGTGACGTGTTGGTGGTGGTGTTGGTACTGTAGTGACGTGTTGGTGGTGGTGTTGGTACTGTAGTGACAGTGTTGGTGTTGGTACTGTAGTGACGTGTTGGTGGTGGTGTTGGTACTGTAGTGACGGTGTTGGTGGTGGTGTTGGTACTGTAGTGACGTGTTGGTGTTGGTACTGTAGTGACGTGTTGGTGTTGGTACTGTAGTGACGTGTTGGTGTTGGTACTGTAGTGACGTGTTGGTGTTGGTGTTGGTACTGTAGTGACGTGTTGGTGGTGGTGTTGGTACTGTAGTGACGTGTTGGTGGTGGTGTTGGTACTGTAGTGACGTGTTGGTACTGTAGTGACGTGTTGGTGTTGGTACTGTAGTGACGGTGTTGGTGGTGGTGTTGGTACTGTAGTGACGTGTTGGTGTTGGTACTGTAGTGACGTGTTGGTGGTGGTGTTGGTACTGTAGTGACGTGTTGGTGGTGGTGTTGGTACTGTAGTGACGTGTTGGTGGTGGTGTTGGTACTGTAGTGACGTGTTGGTGTTGGTGTTGGTACTGTAATGACGTGTTGGTGGTGGTGTTGGTACTGTAGTGACATGTTGGTGGTGGTGTTGGTACTGTAGTGACGTGTTGGTGGTGGTGTTGGTACTGTAGTGACGTGTTGGTGGTGGTGTTGGTACTGTAGTGACGTGTTGGTGTTGGTGTTGGTACTGTAGTGACGTGTTGGTGGTGGTGTTGGTACTGTAGTGACGTGTTGGTGGTGGTGTTGGTACTGTAGTGACGTGTTGGTGGTGGTGTTGGTACTGTAGTGACGTGTTGGTGGTGGTGTTGGTACTGTAGTGAAGTGGTGGTGTTGGTACTGTAGTGACGTGTTGGTGGTGGTGTTGGTACTGTAGTGACGTGTTGGTGGTGGTGTTGGTACTGTAGTGATGGTGTTGGTGGTGGTGTTGGTACTGTAGTGACGGTGTTGGTGGTGGTGTTGGTACTGTAGTGACGGTGTTGGTGGTGGTGTTGGTACTGTAGTGACGTGGTGGTGTTGGTACTGTAGTGACGTGTTGGTGGTGGTGTTGGTACTGTAGTGACGTGTTGGTGGTGGTACTGTAGTGACGTGTTGGTGGTGGTGTTGGTACTGTAGTGACGTGGTGGTGGTGGTACTGTAGTGACGGTGTTGGTGTTGGTGTTGGTACTGTAGTGACGTGGTGGTGTTGGTACTGTAGTGACGTGTTGGTGGTGGTGTTGGTACTGTAGTGACGTGTTGGTGGTGGTGTTGGTACTGTAGTGACGTGGTGGTGTTGGTACTGTAGTGACGTGTTGGTGGTGGTGTTGGTACTGTAGTGACGGTGTTGGTGGTGGTGTTGGTACTGTAGTGACGTGGTGGTGTTGGTACTGTAGTGACGTGTTGGTGGTGGTGTTGGTACTGTAGTGACGGTGTTGGTGGTGGTGTTGGTACTGTAGTGACGGTGTTGGTGGTGGTGTTGGTACTGTAGTGACGGTGTTGGTGGTGGTGTTGGTACTGTAGTGACGGTGTTGGTGGTGGTGTTGGTACTGTAGTGACGTGTTGGTGGTGGTGGTGTTGGTACTGTAGTGACGGTGTTGGTGTTGGTACTGTAGTGACAGTGTTGGTTTTGGTGTTGGTGTTGCCCAATTTCAGAATTCACAGAGATGTTATTCTTCTGGTCTAAGACAATACAGTATGAAAGATATTAGTGAAAATGAACAACTCTCCCCCAAATCCCAAAATATTTGAGTGCTAAAACTCAAATCACGTAAAGTACAAGGGGTAGCACTTTTTTTTTTTTTTACATTGTTATTTCTTGATTTTTCAAGCTCATGTTCACAAATATTGTTTCAACTTTCCTGGGCCATGGGAATAACATATTGGAATTTTTTATTTGGGTGGAGTTCCCCTTTAAAGCTGTACATTTCTCATGCACTCATTGAACCCACTGACCTCAGATCAGTATCTATAGACCCAGGCAACCGATTCCCAGTTCCCACATGAATTCCTTCCATTTAATTAGATTCTTCCCCAACGTCACATGACCAGATTTACTTGAAACATTTATGAACGTTTTACTGAATCGTTCCGGGTTCTGAAAACCAGTAGGATTATCGAGACTTCTAAACCAATGGTATGCGACCAACATAAATGAGATGGCATGTAAATATGTAAATGTAAATGTAAATAGCCTGTAAATATCCTAACCCAACCCCCTCCAATGTACAGTCATTTACCTAGTATGGTTTTGTCAATAGTCCAATGTACAATTTTGTTTGTTTGTACAGAGTCTCCCCCCCCTCAATGTACAGTTTTGCTTGTTTATACAGTGTGCCCCCCCCCCCCCCCCCCCAACCACCTCCAATGTAAATTACCCAGTATGGTTGTCAATATCCCAGTGTACCCAACCCCCCCCACCCAACCTCCTCCAATGTACAGTTTCTACGTCAAATGTATATACTCCCTTTTCTTGACTCCTTCTGTATCACAAACAGTACTGTATTTGCAAATCTGGTATGTCATAAATGTATAGATGTAGCAGTACTGACTATCTGTATGTCATGTATGTCATATATGTCCTGATGAATTGAAAATGGGGGACCCTGGTGGAAACAAGACGAAAGTCTTTCTCTGGTCTGCATCCCCTTAACAATTGTGTGTATTGAGCTGTACTGTATTGTACCCATTCTGCAATCTGTTAATAAAGTTTTCAATCAATCAATCAAAAGCATTGTGTTGACGTGTCAAGAGTATTATGTTATGTAGCAGCACTGCCACATAAAACATGTTCCACTTCTGAACACTAGATGGCGATGCAATATCAGCCTAAACACCCGTCACAACCGCGTGATTTTTTTCCGTAGCATCTGTTTGCGAAGACGCTCTCTGATTGAAGAAGAAAAGACCCTCTCTGATTGATTGATTGAAAAACTTTATTAACAGATTGCAGAATGGGTACAGTACAGTACAGCTCAATACATACAATTGTTAAGGGGATGCAGACCAGAGAAAGACTTTCGTCTTGTTTACATCAGGGTCCCCCATTTTCAATTCATCAGTACATATATGACATACATGACATACAGATAGACAGTACTGTAACATCTATACATTTATGACATACCAGATTTTCAAATACAGTACTGTTTGTGATACAAAAAGAGTCCAGAAAAGTGAGTATATACATTTGACGTAAAAACTGTACATTGGAGGAGGTTGGGTGGGGTTGTGTGGGGGGGGGGGGTAGGGAGGGGTTGGGGGGGGAAACACTGTACAACTGTACAAGCAAAACTGTACATTGGGATATTGACAACCATACTAGGTCATTTACATTGGATGGGGGGGGGGGAACACTGTACAAACAAGCAAAACTGTACATTGGAAAATTGACAAAACCATACTATGTAAATTACTGTACATTGGAGGGGGTTGGGTTAGGACATTTACAGGGGCCAGTTTCGAATTGCAGTCTCCCGTAGGTGTTCCTTGAGCGTGGTTTTGAAAGTGATTCACATTCCTTTACAGCTTGGGGTAGGGCGTTCCACATTGATGTGGCATAATTGCGAAACGTGTTGTCCCTTGTTTGAGCCGAATCTGGGTTTAACATGATTTGTGGAGCTCCCTCTGGTGTTGTGGTCGTGGTATTCACTGACCTTTGGGAAGTATTTTGACATGTACATGGGTACCTTGGTCGCGTAGTGGATCTTGTAGACCAGGCCCATTGCAAGTTGCTGTACTCTGTCGTCTACTCTAAGCCATCCTAGTTTGTCAAAGTGGGCAGGGGTGAGGTGGGTTCTAGGAGTCAGGTCAAGCAGTAGTCTGACCAGTTTGTTTTGAGATGTTTGTAATTTAGTTTTTAGCGCCTTTGAGGTGCTTTGGTACCATGAGGTGCAAGCATAGTCGTAGTACCCTTGAATGAGTGCTCCTGCCAGAGTCTTCAGGGTATTCTTGTTTACCAGTGAGGAGATCCGGTACAAGAATCGAGTTCGTTGGTTGACTTTTTTTTATTAGATTGGATGCCATTTTGTCACAGGAAAGATTTGCCTCTAGGATGGAGCCCAGGTTGACAGTGTTGTGAAGAAGGCACGACAACGCCTCTACTTCCTCAGGCGCCTAAGGAAGTTCCAAGTCAGTCAGAAGATCCTTAGGAACTTCTACTCATGTACAATAGAGAGCATCCTGACTGGCAACATCACCTCCTGGTTTGGGAATAGCACTGCACAAGACCGTAGCAGACTACAAAGAGTGACACGTTCAGCCGAACGCACAATTGGAGGGGGGCTTCCCACCCTCCAGAACATTTACAACAAGCGGTGCAAGGGGAAGGCTAAGAGAATTATTAAGGACTCGAGCCACCCGAACAACTGCCTCTTTGAACTGCTGCGGTCAGGCAATCGATACCGGAGTCTTAAGGCGAGCACAGAAAGACTCAGAAGAAGCTTCTATCCCCAGGCCATCAGGCTGCTAAACGAACAATAAACACTATGCAACAACCATCAAATGCACACAGCACACACACCCACACTCACTTAAACAAACAACACACTGCAGCACCCACTCTCCACACTTTAGATCACACAAACACACTTTATATTTATTGATAAAGGATTTGCACTACAACTCGTACACCTACTGTAAATTGTACCTAAATTGCACCTCATCCCATTTCTGCCTTGCACTATATAGTATTGTATATTAGTACACTGCACAGTATTGTATATTATATGGTAACTCAGTTACGTCTATTCTGCATCGAACATTGTACATATGTCTATACTGAACACTGTGACCTCATTTTTTTTACTTCTAATTTACATGCTATACTATGTTATTTTATTTCATACTTATCTTGTCTTGCACAGTCTCTGGAGCGTAACAGTAAGAAGCATTTTGTATAAAAGTATTCTGTACTTCTGTATGACAACTATTTTTTTTTTTTTTTATTGATCTTTTTCCCCCTCCATTTTCCTCCGATTTTCTCCCATCCCAATGTTAGTCGTATGCCAATTCCCAGTCCCTTCCTGGTCGCTGCGCACTTACCCCCCACAGTCAGATCATCTGGGAGAGTGGAGGCTACCACGTGCTTCCTCCGACACACGTCCAGCCAATCACCGCTTCTTTTCACCTGGCAGCGCGGATTCTCATTGAGAGGGCGTAGCGTGTGGGAGGATCACACTATCCCCCTCAAGTCCTATCCGCGCTTTGCAGGCGCCCCGACCGAACTGTAGGAGTCGCTGTTTACAACGACCCGGACCCACCCCGCCAGCTTCTCCCACCCTCTAATACAGCCAATTGTATTAGTGTGGACGGCCAGCCAAGCTGGTGACAACCCCGGAGCTGTGAGCTGTATTCGAACAGGCGAATCCAGCTGACAGCTCCGGGGTTGGTGACGAACGCAATCTCCGCTCGGCCACCTAACCGCCCTGTATGACAACTATTAAAGAAACTTGAAACTTGAGGTAGGTAATTTCTTCTTTCCTTGTGACAATATTGTCACCCACTGTAACTGAGAAGCCGTCGGTCTTGCTGAGTTTGTTATTTGAACCGAAGAGAATGGACTCTGTTTTGCCCATGTGTAATGATAGTTTGTTATCAGCGAGCCATATGCAGATTTTGCCTAGTTCCGGGACCCTGATGTAAACAAGACGAACGTCTTTCTCTGGTCTGCAAATCCTTAACAATTGTGTGTATTGAGCCGTACTGTATTGTACCCATTCTACAATCTGTTAATAAAGTTTTTAATCAATCAATCAATCAATGACATATATTCAAAGCATATTGATCACTTGGACCATGATTTCATGGAATTCAAATAATAATGTCCAAACTTTTTTTATTCATTATTTCAACCTTTATTTCAAGGGAAACCTGAGCCAACTTCTACTACCAGGTGACCAGTTAGCCGACTTATCAATAGTAGTCTTCTATTAGATACACACATGATGATACATTTAACACTGTTCTTATTTGAATCATAAAGCTATTTATTTGTGTGAGACAGACCTAATTTTGTTATATGGCTGTACTTAAAGATCCCCTCCACTTTTTATTATGGTCAACTCCTCTTTGAGAGCATGACTATACAGATAATTGTTTGCGCAGAACTTGAACAGAACACATTCTTCCCCTGGAGAGCGAGAGTTTCTCTGTACTTCGCTGAAAGAGGTACTTAGTTTTGCTTTGTGGGAATTTGTTCCCACTTATTATTTGTGTGCTTATGTTCACATCTATCTTGTTCTGTCCGATTAGAATTCTTGCTTGTTTTTATTAGTTTTTTCTCTGGACTTATACTTTGTATGTTGTATGTTTTGTAAGTCGGACGCCGGGTAGACTAGTCGGCACACTTTGCATCAACTAATGGAGATCCAAATGAACTAAAGTAAACTTAACTGAAATATTGAGTTGAATGTGTGATGTCACTAATAGGTCCAACCTCTCACGGTCCAGTATGTGGCAACTTGGCACCTTTTAGCTTCAGTGTACACAGAAATCTGAGACAGTATTGACACGGCTTGAAAGAACAGAAGCTGCCGACTTGGAATTGCTGGTGAATATCAATGGGTGCCGTTAAACAATTTTAACATCCAGAACAGAAGATGTTGTCTACTCTTTATATTTGTGTCAAATGTAACACAGGCATTACACATTTCTTTTAATATATCCAACATTGGAGACTAGATGTCTGTTTAAAGGTCATGTGAGGGCAGAGTGTGGACAACAGACTCCTTTCATCATGGTCTACATGGTTGCACCTAAAGTCTACAAGGCATTGGATTGGCGTAGAGGCATGCACAGTAGCATAGATACTATACCCACTGATATTATACCCACACCAGTACATCAACATCTGAGAACTTTCCAACAACAATCATTTGAAATGTTTATTTATGTCCACATGAACAGAAGTACAAGGAGGCCTCATACAAAGGACATAAACAATGCGAGTGCAGTCAGAAAATTATGAAAGAACAGTCAGGTACAAGGTGCATGGACGGCAGAATCATGGGAAAAGGTAACAACGTCTCCTCCAAATTGAGCGGCTTCCTATAATTGCTGATACTGAGCAGTACCTGGCTAACTGCTTGGCCTTCCTTTTGGGGAGACCGGCTATTTGTAGGCCCCTCACAACCAACTTGTGCACATGCCCTAGGCTGCCAAAGATAAAAACTAGGAGTTTACATCTGTAGCCTAGCTGTGAGATGGTCTGCTGTAGCTGTTGGTATTTCAGCATTTTGGTTAGGAAGGCTTCTTCTAAGCTGTAGTCAAAAGTACAGCCAACCTCAAGAATGGACACCTCCCTAAGGTGTTAATTTACCACAAATAAATCAGGGGTGTTAGCTGTAATATTAGAGAACATGGAATTATCATTGCACAGGTTGAACATGCTTGGCTTCACAGTAGAATGCTTAAACAGCGTGATGGAGGACCTAAAAATAGAAGAGATATATTTCGCTATCAAATCTACTATTCTGTCATGCATTTACATTTACATTTACATTTAGTCATTTAGCTGACGCTTTTATCCAAAGCGACTTACAAGTTCTGTGCGACAAGACAGCAAGAAGGGTATAACTCTATCAGCTGAGTAACAATGTTCATCAAAGTGTTGCGTGTTACAGTGTAGGTTAGTTTATTAGGACAAGTGCATGACATTAAGGTTAGTCGGGGTTAGATTTTTTTTTTTTTTTTTATCATTTCAGATAATGGTTGAAGAAGTGAGTCTTTAGTCGACGGCGAAAGATTGGACGGGATTCGGCTGTCCTAACTGGGATGGGTAGTTCATTCCACCATTGTGGGGCAAGGGCTGAGAATAGGCGGCTTCTCTTTGATGACCCTCCGGGAGCTTGGATAGGAGTAGATCTGATCATGCCTACTTATGTAGAGGCCCCTGTATACATGGCAACCATTTAAGATGTGGGACATGGTTTCAGCTATTTGGTTATTGTCATGATGAATACAGTGAGGAGCATGACTGCCTGGAAACCAGATGGAGAGATTCAGTTTAGATGGTAAGACCTGTAATCTCGCTTTCAGGGTAAAGATAACAATGCACTCATCTATGGCAACATTTTTGAACACAGAGTGAGAGACAGAATGGTCCGCAGCAGGGAGACACGCAATCTTCCCCTGCAGTCTCAACTCAGTCCATTGTTCCAACTGTCTTTGCTGTTGTGCCCACAGGAGGCGACCTCGGGCATTAGTCAGTGGAAGTTGGTGATCCATTCCACACACAGACATAGATGCTCTGACAGAGATACTGGGGTCAGATATAATATTCTCTGAGACAGCCACTGCCTCAGAGTTAGACCCCACCCACTCCAGGGTAACATCAGCCCAGCAACACATGTCATTAAGGTCCGGCCAGTCTGACCACACACACCGAAGCCAGGAGAGCGACTGTCCAGCTTTCCATTCGGCTTTCTCTTGAAGCCTAGGAAGTTAGGGTCCGAACCACACGCCAGGGGGACCTTACGTCTTTTTAGGTCCAAGAAAAGAGAAGAACGGGCGAGCGTTCTCACATACTCACATACTCACACACACACACTCTTGAAGTTGAATGAAAATAAATGTGTTTTCAATTTGTCACACAATAGAAAAATGTGTTATTAACCACCCAGCCAAAATTGAATGATAAAAAACTCATGGAGCCATGGTTTCCGCCCCACCACAGTTTGTTCACATGTTCTCAGCACCTATTTTCGAATATGTATGTGTTTAATAATAATAATACATTTCATTTGTAACGCACCCTACTTTCCCGAGAATCTCAGAGTGCTACAGAGTTTAAAAAGAATTAAAAAAAAAGATATATAAAAAAAGAACACATAGCACAGGGGTGGCCAACCCGCGGCTCGCGAGCCGCATGCGGCTCTTTGCCCGTCAATGTGCGGCTCTTCCATCCATAAAAAAAAATTAAAAAAAAATATTTTTTTTTTTTTTTTTTACTTTTTTTTTTTATGTCACTCATTCCATAAGGACGTAGAATAAACATTTACAATTTTTTTTTAAATGGTCCATTTGCATGTTCTTGGTATCTGAATCTAGGGACATATATGGATCAGTGTCAGAAATAGTGTGTCTGTTACTAGGCTTGAGTAAATTGTAATGAACCAAAGGAGAATATCAATCCTATTTAAAAAAATATATATCTTTGACTGTAAATAACACCATGCTAAAATTGACCAGACCTGAAAAATCTAAGCAAATGAATAAAGGGAAGATGATTAAACAGAAGGTTTTGTAGATACAGTACTGAATTCTGCCATCTTTTTTATAATGTAAATTTCTCCACCATTTTTCATCATATTGCAACACCGTTTTTTGCAAGACGTTCACAGAAAGGTAGAGAAACTAACTGCGTTCTGTTTTATGGCAATAACGTTCAGGTTTGTGGGAGATAATCCCAAAAAATAAGAGAAATTAAAAAGTAAATCCAGAAGTCAGATGATTGACAGGGGCTGGTGTGAGCTGGGTAGGGTAGTTTTTCGAAATTTGAAAGCCCTGAGTCTCTTCCTTCAAAAGACTACACTCACTTTTGGCTGTGCCACTTCCTCCTGTCAATATGCGCCGGTTTCCGACTCAATGCCCTGAGATTTCTATAATCTTATATTTCACTAATAACAGTTAAAATAATTGGTAAACAAACATAATGCTGAAAATATACACTTTTACTGTATATCTCGGGCTTAAGAGGTTAACCCTGTGAGGCCCAAATTAAAAAGAAATTAGCAACTTCAGAGGCCAGAGGGTGGGACATATAAACACATTTACTATCAAATAGCATTGTGAGGCTGAACAACAGGACCAATTGACTATACATGTGCTTAAAGGGGAACTATCTTATAAATGGCTTTTTTCAGTGTTTACCATTGTTTCTTAGCTATGTGGACTTATATTAATAGGATATATGTCTCTAATTCTCATATTGGCGAATTCTTCCAATTCTCCTCTCACAATATTCACCCTCACTGAACTGAGTCATCTGAAAATGTGCATATCTGTGATGTCAGAGATTTCTCAGCTGCATAATAATGTGGCAGTTGATGTGGCAGTTGGCACCAGGCCACACAGTGGTTGGAGCCCAGCCTCAAAACGGCTTAAGATCTTGAGGTAGAAAAATGCGGTTTTTAGTACTTGATTAGAAATACAAAACAATGCATTTTTTTTGAAAAAAAAACCTAGGTGTTCCATAGACTCACAGGAATTGTGTAAAAGTGCCCAAATAGTGAAAGAAATAGTAAATAGTAGTATAATAGTTAATAGTTCCCCTTTAACATTTTTTAAATAAACATTATTTTTTTAAATGGCTAAAAGTGATTTTGTAATTTTGCAACCGTGGGTCTCACAGGGTACTTTTAACCCTGTGAGGCCCAAATAAAAAAGACATTAGCAACTTCAGAGGCCAGAGGGTGAGACCTATAAACACATGAAGGGTGCCGTGACTGAAAAAAAAGGTTGAGAAACGCTGGTATATGGTGTGGCTTTTTGTGGTACCACAGTCATTTTTTTGTGGCTCTTAGTCTCTGACTGGTTGGCCACCCCTGACATAGCAGAACAACGTATGATAAGACATAAAAACTAATAAAAGGCCTTTCTAAAAAGGTAGGTCTTGAGTCCACGTTTAAAAGTATCAACAGTTTGTGGTGCTCTCAGGTGGTTGGGGAGAGCATTCCACAGTCTGGGTGTGTGGCCGAGCAGAAGGCTCGATCGCCCATGGTGTGCAGCTTAGTCCTGGGGGCTTTGAGGAGGTAGGCTGTGCCGGAGCGGAGGGAGCGTGAGGAGGACTGGGGGGGTGAGAAGTTCCTTGAGGTAGGCAGGGGCACCACCGTGTTGTACACACTGGTGAGTGAGGAGGGAGACCTTGTACTCGATCCTGTGTTCCACGGGGAGCCAGTGAAGTGATCTGAGGGTGGGGGTGATGTGGTCATGTTTGCGCACCCTAGCAGCACTATTCTGGATGGTTTGCAGTTTTTGAATGCTTTTACTAGGGATCCCGATGAGGAGTGCATTACAATAGTCCAGCCTGGAGGAGACGAAGGCGTGGACGAGTTTCTCAGAATCTGCCAGAGTGAGTGAGGAGCGGAGTTTTGTGACGTGAAAGAGGTCTTGCAGAGGGTGTTTGACGTGAGTCTCGTATGTGAGGTGGGGGTCCATTTTCACGCCCAAGTTGGTGACAAGGGTGGAGAGAGGAGTGTCCTGGCCGGAGAAGGAGATGATGGTGGTGATGGTGGATGACCGGACCTGGCGTGGGGGTACCGACACCATAGGCACCGGGGTGACCTATGACCTATGGGCTCACGGTGCTAACAATGAGGTAGTGCCACCCCGGTCAGTGACGAGTAGCTTTGCTGTGGTAGTCGGTGATACAGGTGTTACAGTGTTCAGGCCCACCGCCCCCACCGGTGTACGCGCTCTTTTTATAGAAATAAAACCCATTTAGTTTGTTTTTGCATATTATAGTGCCCACGTTCATCAAATAAAAAAAACTGTAATGTATAAAAACCTCTAATGTTATCAATGCTTGACAAAGTTGACATTATAAACTGAACGTGTCTGCGCGGACAGCAGATCTATTTTATAGGTTGCAGTACAGAGTAGCTTAAGTTTCACTTTCATTTAGAAAGTAGATTTCACTTTGTGTGAAGGAGAGGAAGGAGGCTCTAGAGACGACGTGACGGGTTACAGGTTAAACCCTGCGGCAGCTCCACTGGAGAGGAGCTGAGCGATGTCCGGTAACACCGGTGTTTATTAGCCCTTTCACTGCTGCACTGCCAAAACGGTTAACCCTTTTCACTGCGACAATACACAGAAGGTTAACCGCAGTGAAAGGGTTAATCATGGGAAATCTCACATCACCGCGGCAACCCTGGCGACGACAAGGTCACGTGCCGCCCAGCAGCGACAGGACGCCCAGCTCCTCCAGCTTGGCCTTGGCTACAGCCTCCCAGCCCTTATTGGCCAGCGGGTTCCTGGGCGAGGGATGCATGACGCCCTCCACGCGGACCCGAACGCCCGCGGCCGAGAGAGCCCTCCGCGCCCGCTGCTCCGCCACCCGGCCGATCCCGATTACCATGGAGACGCCCAGGGCCTCCACGGCCTGGCACAGCGCGGCGTCGCAGAGGGCCAGCAGTTTCTCGCGTTCGCCCGCGAGCAGCTCGGGGGGCGTCAGGTTCTTGCCGGAGGCGCTCATGAAGATGAGCGGACACAGGTTGTGCACGAAGCAGTGGCGGAAGAACCGGGCGGGCTCTCCGCACAGCTTCCGGAAGAGGCCCCAGAAGCGCGCGCCGCTCACCTCGTTCTGGGTGCAGGCGAGCCCCGTGATGCGCCGCTTGGGGTGCTCCTCGGGTGGGCGGCCCACCTCCCCCGTGATCGCCAGCCAATCGCGGACTGATTTCACGTCGCCGAAGGGCACCTGGGGGAGGGGCACAGGTTGGTTAATATTTTTTTTTTTTATCTACTTTTTCTATTTTTCTCCCGTCCCCAATTTTGTAACGTCCAATTCTACCCTCCCCTGTCTCGAACGTTGTTAGACCATGCCTCCCACAAGCCGGCTGCAATGTGGACAGAAGCCTTGCATCACGTGTCCCCTCCGGTACTCGAGGAGGCAGCCGGCGCATCTTTTCACCTGCACAGCGCGATCTCTCAGCGTTGGGGGTCTGCGTGGGAGGGACACGCCGCCCCCGTCGCTTCCCGATTCTGCTGCACAGGTGCACCAACCGACCTGTAGGAGTCGATGTCCACAACGTCTGATCCCCACCCACAAGCTTCCCACCCTCTAACACTGCCAATTGTGTTAGTATGAACGACCAGCCAAGCTGGTAGCAACGCCGAGAGCTGGGCTCGAACCCAGCGTCTCCTGCGTTAGAAGCGAGCGCCTTGCCCACTGCGCCACCTAGCCGCTTAGGTTGGTTCATCTTTCAAATGTGATCATTCGATTCTAGGTGAAGAAAAGCTGTCAATATTGACCAGAATATACATCCTTTATGTGGAGTAAATCTTTCTCAATTGCATCATCTACCTGTATCACTGTTCATATTAGCCTAATACTCTGTACATACATCTAATAAGCACTATTACTCAGTCAGTAGTCCTAATGTATATTTTATACCCACCTGTAGATTGTATATTACTATTGTACAGTTACATTTGCACTCTGGTACTTGGATGCCAAACTTATTGTCGTTGTACTGTACTTGTGCTGTATGATGACAATACATTTTAATCTAATCTGAACTCCCAACAGAGATGGGAGTTGTGTGTATTGAGCCGTACTGTGTATTGTACCCATTCTGCAATCTGTTATTAATAAAGTTATCAATCAATGCGAGTGGTCTGAATAGTCTGATTGATTGAAAATGTTATTAACAGATTGCAGAATGGGTACAACAGTACAGCTCAATACACACAATTGTTAAGGGGATGCAGACCAGAGAAAGACTTTCGTCTTTCAGGGTCCCCCATTTTCAATTAATCATAACATATATGACATACACTACATACAGATAGACAGTACTGCTACATCTATACATATGACATACCAGATTTACAAATACAGTACTGTTTGTGATACAAAGAGTCTAAAAAGAGAGTGAGGGGGAAGAAACTGTACATTGGAGGAGGTTGGGTAGGCAGGGTCCAGACCCCACTTGACCAGGCTACTGTTTTGGTGTGTGTGTGTGTGTGTGAATGAATGAATGAATGAATGAAAACTTTATTTAACAGATTGCAGAATGGGTACAATACAGTACGGCTCAATACATACAATTGTTAAGGGGATGCAGACCTGAGAAAGACGTTTGTCTTGTTTCCATCAGGGTCCCCCATTTTCAATTCATATAGACATTTATGACATACACAACATACATGACATTTATGGCATAGGGACATATAGGTATTTAGTACTGATACATTTGTGACATAACGGTATTCAAATATACAGTACTGTTACCCCTAGATCCTGACAGAGTATATACATATGATGGGGAGGGGACTGTACATTAGGAGGGGGTGGGTGGGTGGGAGGGAAATATACATACGGCGGGGAGGGAATATATACATGCGGTGGTGAGGAGACTGTCTATTAGGAGGTGGTGGGGGTTTTGGGCATTTACGGTGGCCAGTTTCGAATTGCAGCCTCCCGTAGGTGCTCTTTAAGAGCGGTTTTGAATGTGGGCAGGGATTCACATTCCTTTACAGCTTTGGGTAGGGCGTTCCACATTGTTGTGGCATAATTGCTAAACGTGTTTAGTCCCTTGTTTGAGCCGAATCTGGGTTTAACATGATTTGTTGAGCTTCCTCTGGTGTAGTGGTTGTGGTATTCACTGACCTTTGGGAAGTATTTTGACATGTACATGGGCACCCCGGTCGTATAGTGTATCTTGTAGACCAGGCCCATTGCAAGTTGCTGTACTCTGTCGTCTACTCTAAGCCATCCTAGGTTGGCAAAGTGGGCAGGGGTGAGGTGGGTTCTGGGGTTCAGGTCAAGTAGTAGTCTGACCAGTTTGTTTTGTGATGTTTGTAATTTTGTTTTAAGCGCCTTTGAGGTGCTTTTGTACCATGAGGTGCACGCATAGTCATAGTACCCTTGAATGAGTGCTCCTGCCAGAGTCTTCAGGGTATTCTTGTTTACCAGAGAGGAGATCCGGTACAAGAATCTAGTTCGTTGGTTGACTTTTTTTATTACATTGGATGCCATTTTGTCACAGGAAAGATTTGCCTCTAGGATGGAACCCAGGTAGGTAATTTCGTCTTTCCTTGTGACAATATTGTCACCCACTGTAACTGAGAATCCGTCAGTCTTGCTGAGTTTGTTATTTGAACCGAAGAGAATGGACTCTGTTTTGCCCATGTGTAATGATAGTTTGTTATCAGCGAGCCATATGCAGATTTTGCCTAGTTCCGTGCTGAGGGTTTTTTCAACCTGCAATTTGTTCTTGTCAGTTCTTTGTTCTGTGTGTGTGTGTGTGTGTGTGTGTGTGTGTGTGTGTGTGTGTGTGTGTGTGTGTGTGTGAGCTCATCACCCCTGTCTGTGCCATGCCGAAAGGTCCCGGGTTCATCCCCAGAAAGAGGACGCTCTGTCCCCCGCGGCAGTAGGTCTCCACGTAGCGGCGGTGCGGCTCCCAGGCGTACTCCAGCGGGTTGTAGATGTAGCGCACCGGCTCGCTGAACCGGAGCTCACGGAGATGGGCGTTTAACTCCAACTCAACGTGTAGAAACCTCGAGGACGTCGTCGTCGTTGTTACGGGTTGTTGTTGTTGTTGTTCCAATTCCACTGACGACACTGCTGCCCCCTTCTTCTCCCCACTGTCTCCATCACCACCGAGATCACTGCAGCTTTCATTGTTACAAACCGACATGTTGGCTCGTAGCTAACCCCTAACAAACTGCATGGAAGTAGTGTGATACACTAAGGACGATTATGATCTAATTAGTATCGTGCATGTTTGTTCCCCCAACGTCTCCCCGAATTACCATAGCAAGATTCTTTATTGACAATTATTCCAGGCAATTGTTTAAAAGTGTCAACAGCGACACCAGCCTGTAATGTTTATGTTGTTGTTGCAGGCGCCACCACGTGGTGCGGAAGTGCATGACTGCGCATGTCCAAAAGCCACGATTTGCAAATGAGATGTAAATATTAAGGTTCGGATGGAGTTATAACTGTTATGTAAAAATGAAGAACTTCACTAATGCAAATACGCTCCCATCATCACCACGGCGCATATCTACGTGTAACTGTTACATATTATGATAATAGAAAATGATGACATCCTCGTTTCCTCCAAGATTTGCTTGTTTATTATCAGACTTTTTGTCCGTGTATTTGCGCCAGGCTGCCCTCCACCGGTTATTATTATTATTTGTACAATAGGTAAAAGTATTAGTGATATTTGTACAATACCAAACGTGGTCATTCAATTATTATCCGAATAATAATGTGACAATTTCATAAGTGGAATCGGGATTTCTTTCTGATAGAGACGTCGTTATCGCCTCGTTCTGTTTCCATGTCACGATTTGTTTCGTAGGACTGGTGACTGGTTTGAACAGAGACTGCCACATACAGGAGAGGAAAGATAAGAATGTGGCCCTGCGCCTCCATGTTTCTTTGTTCTCTGCCCCCCCCCCCCAGCAGACTATTAAAGACGACCCGCCTCCTCGGTGCCGGTGCTCTGCTGCCACTGGCTGCCTGCCACGCAACACAACACAACAGTGATTGACAGGTGACCCACTGCACTTCCGCGTTACATGGAGCTCGGGGGGGGGGGGGGGGGGGGGGGGGGGGAATTGATTGATTGAAAATGTTATTAACAGATTGCAGAATGGGTACAATACAGTACAGCTCAATACACACAATTGTTAAGGGTATGCAGACCAGCACAATTGGAGGGGGGCTTCCCACTCTCCAGGGCATTTACAACAAGAGGTGCATGGGCAAGGCTAAGAAAATTATCAAAGACTCCAGCCACCCAAACAACTGCCTCTTTGAACTGCTGCGGTCAGGCAAGCGATACCGGAGTCTCATGGCCAGCACAGAGAGAGACTCAGAAGAAGCTTCTATCCCCAGGCCATCAGGATGCTCAACGAACAATAACACTATGTAACAACCATCAAATGCACTCACAGCACACACACATACTCACTTTAAACAACTCACTGCAGCACCCACTTTAGAACACCTAAGCACACTTTATATTTATTGGTAAATAATTTGCACTACAACCCATACCTCATTACACCTTACTGTAAATTGTACCTAAATTGTACCTCATCCCACTTCTGCTTTGCACTGTATAGTATATTGTATTGTAACTCAGTTACTTTTACTCTACATTGAGCATTGTATATATGTATATACTGAACACTTTTGTCTACGTACTTGACTTCTATTTTATACTTGCTATACTTATTTTATACTGATCTATTTTTGCCTAGCACAGTCTCTGGAGCGTAACAGAAAGAAGCATTTTGTATAAAAGTATTCTGTACTTCTGTATGACAACTAATAAAGAAACTTGAACTTGAGAGACTTTCGTCTTGTTTACATCAGGGTCCCCCATTTTCAATTCATCAGGAAGGGAGCGCCTAAGTGGTTGCCGATATTTACTGTAACAACGTATAATATAACCGATAGGGCATACCGACCCTGATCTGCACCTTTGTTTACACTGTTTATTTGTCTCACGTTTTCGTATTCAGATCTAGTTTTGTTGCCTATGTTTGTGTCTTTCTACTATTATCCTCCCCTGCACATACCTGTGCCCCCCCCCCCCCCCCAGTGCTGATATGACACCAGAATTTCCCCAAGGGGTCAATTAAAGGAATATCTTATCTTAGATGTCATGAAATTGTGTCCCTATGGAGCAAGGGAACATGCCTGGCCAACACATGGACACTTAACAGAGAAGCAGAGAGGAGATGGAGAGGCCACATTTAAAATATGGGAGAGCTATATTCTAGTCAGAATGAAGCTAGCTAGGGTGAGGAACAAAGGGCACGACAGATGGCTACTGTAGACCTGGTCGAGACCCACGTCGAGAGCACAGTTCAATCAAAGTGACGCACCAATGCCAATTATGGAATCTGATATCAGGTTGATACCAGGCTAAAAATAGAAAATCTGTATCTGAGAATTTCCCTGAACACGTAGAGTGAAGTGACTTGGTTTTTATTTTAGACACATACATATTAGATCTCACTAATGTAGAAAAATGGATTATAGCCAATAGTGTCAATATTTAATGGTCTAATCTATAGGCCTGCTGTTCAGCAAAATAAATTAATCTGATCTGTAAGATACTCGGTATCGGCCGATAGTTCAGGTCCAGGACTCGGTATCGGCCGATAGTTCAGGTCCAGGACTCGGTGAAGTGGTATAGCAGCCTATCGGTGCACCGCTACACTCTACCGTTAATATCTCCAAGATAAAGTAGCCGTTTTCATCTCCTCTCATTAGAAGTAGCCCACTGCCTGTACGTAGATGGTAATAAGATAAGATATTCCTTTTTATCTATCCCTTTGGGGAACTACGGGATAATTGTAACAATTCATGAAGATAACAGTAAGGTAAGATATGCCTTTATTGATCCCCTTGGGGGAAATTCAGGCGCCAGAGCAGCATGGGGGGAGGGGAGGCACAGGTATGGGCAGGGTAATAGTATAAAGACATAACTATAGGCAATCAAATTAGATCTGAATATGAAGATAAGAGAAAAAATAAACAGTGTAAACAATATAATTAACCGAATATAAAAATAGGCAATCGGGTTAAAATTCCCAAGTCATCCGCTTCCTTTTCTGTACCATCTTCTCCTCGCAGGCGACAGAACCCTCCCACCCTCGATTATGAAACAGAAATATCTGCCTTGTGTGCATCATGCACCAAAATATATTTTGGCATCATAAAGTAATGGATGAGAGCCAGGTTTTTACGACTACCAGCTAAACGAAAGACGATTTCATCCCATCAAGGGAGTAGAGAGGTAGAATGTGTATTACCCACGATGCCTCTCTCTTCCTCTGAGCCCCTCTGATTATGTGCTTTTCCTCCCACTTCCTCTCTGCTGGGTGCAGTGCCTCTGAGCCCAGAGCCGCTCTGTAGGTACGTGCACACAGCAGGCGGCGCAAGGCGGATAATGTGGTTGCGGCGTCACAGGTGTCCTTCACGTTACCAAAAATAGTAGCTTCCTCTCGGGGAAGAGACTAAACATGCACACGCCGGGCCTGCAAAGCTGCAGGTCGTCATCATTTAACCTTAAGTGTATAAACCTGGGCGGCTGGGTAGCGCAGCGGACTAAGCGTCTGTCTACCACCACAGAGCCAGTGGGATCGAATCCTGCTGTGGTACCTCCGGCTTGGCCGACCGTCCATACTAACACAATTGGCAGTGTTAGCGGGTGGGAAGCCGGCGTGGATGGGTCCTGGTCGTTGTAAACAGCGACTCCTACAGTTCGGTCGGGGCGCCTGCACAGCGAGGGAAGGATCTGGAGGGAGGTAGTGTGACCTTCCACACGTTACACTCTCCCAGTGAGAGTCCGCGCTGCCAGGTGAAAAGAAGCGGTGGGCTGGGTACACATGTGTCCGAGGAAGCATGCGATAGTCTCCGCCCTCCCAGACCGACGGTAGAGGGCAGAGTGCGCAACGACCAGGAAGGGGATTGGGAATTGGCATAACGACTAACATTGGGATGGGAGAAAAATGGAAAAAGATAATAAAAGAAAAGAAAAAAAAGTGTATAAACCTAGTGGCGGAAAGTAACTAAGTATTTTTACTCAAGTACTGTACTTAAAGGCACACGACAACATTTTGGGAAATTTGCTTATCGTCTTCTCCAGAGAGAGACAAGATAGATACCAGTTTCCTCACTGTGTGTTCTGGTATCCATCTTTTATCAATATCGATCTCTCTGGAGAATACGGTAAGCCAGTTTCCCAAAATGTTAGCGTGTTCCTTTAAGTACAGTTGAGGTACTTGTGCTATTACATTATCTACTATGCTAAATTATGCACTCAAGTCTGTAGCACTGAAGTTCAACACTGTTTGACAAACAATGTTACTCACCCTTAGCTGCCAGAGTTGTACCCTTCCTGCTGACTTGTTGTACAGAACCTGTAAGTCGCTTTGGATAAAAGCGTCCGCTAAATGTAAATGTACTATTTGAGTATTTTCATTTTAGGGAACTTTCTACTTTTACTCCACTACATTTTAAAGGAACTATTGTACTTTTTACTCCACTGCATTCATCTGAACCCATCAGTTTTCAGTTACTTTGAAAAAAAGAAAAAGGATTTTGGATAGAAAACGTGGCAAATGTATGAAGATTATGTACCTTCACATTTGAAACCTGCAAACCTCGAGGAGACGTAATCAGAGCAGCATAACTGGACTACATACCACTTTAACATGACCTTTAGAGGTCAATGGATCAAGGGTTGAATGCTCCCAAGCACTGGAATACACAAATGTCATGTAGAATGCATACTTTTACTTTAGATACACAAGTACATTCAATAGCAAATACTTCTTTTACTTAGGACTTTTACCAGAGTACTATTTTATCTGGGCATTTCTACTTTTACTTAAGAGTAACTGTGTACT
Organism: Notolepis coatsorum; assembly: GCF_963971535.1. Lineage (NCBI taxonomy): Eukaryota > Metazoa > Chordata > Actinopteri > Aulopiformes > Paralepididae > Notolepis > Notolepis coatsorum. Next base: position 64,233,865 of record NC_140170.1, read on the forward strand.
TCTTCCACCACTGTAAACCTAACCCTAACCACTCCCATTACCTACAAATAAAAAAGAAATGGAAACATTTCCTTCTGGGCCGTGTGCGTTTAGCCTCTCCTTCCTCTACAGTCTCTCTTCTCGAGTCTCAAACCCACGAGGCCCGTGCTCGCCGGCGTGACAGACTGCAGCGCGATATCAATCAAACAAATTCAAAGGAGTGCACTTGAATTAGTCTAAAGATAATACAAGTGGGTTGGAGCTATTGTTCTAATGCTGTTGAACAAGCATGCTGTGAATTACTGTGCTGCCGCGTCGCAATAACGGCTCGGTTTGCACTACTTTGAAGACACATCTGCAATGGATGAGAACCAGGGTACATTAATTACTACTCTGTGTAGATCAAAGCTGACAAAATACAGTGGTGGTTATCCTAAAGAGCACAGCGCCAGCTGCATAGGCTAAATTCAAAACTAGAAACGCTGGCTTAGAAGAAATGAGAGACAAAGATGTAAAACAAATGTGTATGACCTCAGCACGGCTACCTGTATAACTACTAGGGCTGATTATAAACAGGGATTCATGCAGTGTAAACATTCTCGGCTTACAGTAGCAGTTCGCCCAAAATTATTATGGGGGGTGTAGGTCGGTAGAAAATAGTTCCTACGTTAAACGGCCCACACGGTCTGTGGATTATCTTGAGTAACTGGGTCACGATTTCTGGAAAGAGACGGTTGCTTTTGTATATTATTTTTCTGGTGCGCCACAAGCCGAGTGCCATTCAGCTCCATTGTATCGGAGTGACAGCAGATTATCACCAAAACTAAGCGAATCACAGCAAAACTATCTGGACGGATAGATATTCCTCTGGGTATGGGGGAAATGTTTAATATATATACAACAAAATATATATATATATTTGTGTGAACGGTCTCTAAGTTGTTCTGAAGAGGTAAATTCTCAAGTCAAGCGGTCAAATCAACACAACCGATAAAAAGGAATTCTTTTACAAATTCTTTTTATTTCAGCGTAATAATAAGAAGCCTCTCCTCTGGATTCATACAGTTGAAACTAAGTGGATCACAAGGGTACATATTAGTTAGCCCATTTTTACAATAATCAATGTAACATCTTTTTAGGAAGTTATTCTTATGCACTCATTTTTTTTGCCTACAACAAAATAATCAATATCAAGATCCCATCTTAACTGAGGACCATAACTCAGCATGCAAGACTAATAAAGAAAAACGACTAATCTGTGATAGCTACTGTTATGCTGTTGCTTATCTAATACCATTATCAATATAATTCACTACAAATACCAGGGACTTTGTATAATAAAAAAAAGCAAAAAAAAAAAAAAAAAAAAACGTTTCTTGTACTACTGCCTCTAAATGTCAAAATTACTGACCATACTGGGCTCTCAACTGTACTGATCCAAATTGTTCTGTCCACCCTGTCAGGTTGAGGAGAAATAGGCTCTGTCTAAAACCTAAAATCTAGTACAGTCTGAAGGAAAAATATCCATATTTTTTTTCTCTTTTTTTTCTTCTCCTTTCTTCTCCAGTGTTTACAAGTTTATCAGAATAAAAAAAGGTCCTTTAAACAATCATCAAAATGCGATGAAGGAGAAGGAACTGGTCAGACAACTCAACCCTTTGATCCGTCTGAAAAATTAAATCTCCTCTTATTAACAACTGATCAGACACTCAAGGATTCTATTGCATTTTAACAATGAGATTGATAACAATACTTAAAAAATAAAAAAAACAAAAAACAACTGTTAGGGATTTTAACAGGTGATGTCAACTCTTATTTTGCCCTGTAGGCTGTAGCCACTCTGGTGTGTGATAAAGCCAGCGATGTCCCTTCAGTAGCTCTTGGTACAGGGTTACCAGAGCATACCGTCAAGGTACATTTCTCAAACCTGGTCCTTCAATGTTTTTTCTCTTTTTTTTTGTCTTTTTACATGATTAGCCTACATCGTCTCACTCTAAAAGCTGAATACTACCATGTGATCTCTCCAACACACTTGGACCGTCAGTCAATTCCCATGAAGTTCAAGTTGATTTAAAAAGAAGAAGAAAAGAATTAGAAAAAAGAAAAAAGATTGAAGCAAAACCTCATGTTAAGACTTCAACCTTAAAATGGTGAATACCCCAATTTAGGAATTCACATTATTCTTGGACCTAGTACAGTATTTTATTGGAACAACTGCCATCTCAAGAGCTAAAAACAGATCTCTCAGTCATCTTGTACACAATGAATGACTTTAGGGATTCATACAATATTTGTATAGTATAATAATATACCTCCAAATAATATAAACTAGTAGCCGTCAATTCAAAACAACCGTTAGTGCTCTCATGGTCACCTTTTTAAAATTCATTATCTATGGAGTTGTACATGATAAAACATTAAGATCAAACATTCTTCTCGTTTCTAGCTCGGAGATGGCAGTGGATGTTCTCTAGTACAGGCCAAACTGTACTAGGGGATAGGAATAACATTATTCAAAGTTGAATAAAGGTGCTGTAAGTGCTATTTCTCTTGTTAAAATACATGTTAAGTAGCTCTACATTCTGATACCCATCACTGATAGAGCGTCTGGTCAGTAACATGGGTCTCCCAGTCGCTCCACTCTGCAGTAAACACAAAATACATTTTTGGTATCCCGTTCCCACTTTATCCAATCAGGAGCGAGAACTCCACAGAGTGGAGTGTGGGTAGCAGGAAAAACACGACTGCTCGCTTGTAAACTCTTGTCTTCCACCTAAACGGTTCACTAAAACGTTTCCGACAACATTTTAGGCAAGAAATAGGATATGCAATTACCGGATCTTAATTCACATTTAATCGGTTAAAACTCCTAGTTTTGAGGAAGTTAGCTAAATGCTAATATCACTTACAGCACCTTTAAGCGATACTTGAGAATTGACCGACTATAAATGTGTAAAGAAATCTGAAAGTAGACCCTCCCAAATTCCAAGATGCAGATGAGGCCTAGTCCAGGACTAAAACTGCATTTTAATAGAAAATAAAGCTCAATCTGTGTCTGTATTTTGGCTTCTGGTAGTTTACATTTTTATCTGCTATGATGAGTTTCAACCTCATCAGGGTCCCCAGGGCCAAGTCTGAGAAATTCTCAAATGGGCAACAAAGTGCCCTCATACCCGCCCGCCCCCCTCCCCCTCCTGGCTAACTGCCATTTCATTCCGACAATGACAGACGTTCACACAGTATGTTCAAAGTTTCATTATAGGTAAAGAAATCGTTCATTACAATATCATTTAGCACTACAATGATTATTTGTGTATCCGCACTTATTTAAGGCTAAGCCCAATAACATAACAGACATCCATTATACACACCAACCACATAATATTTGATAACAAGGCAATTGTTAGTGTGTAGCAGAGTCAAGCAAGTGTTGATTCTGCTATGGCCTGCAGCTGGCCGACGCACTGCAGTGGGTAATAAGTTAGCACTATCGACTTCTCACATGGAACTGTCAAAACCTCTGGTGGCTCCTGGATGATTACGACATGTTACAGTATCTGCAACAATAAACCAAAATATTATTTCAAAAAGACAACGTCCCCCAAAGGGGAGGGATTTCTTTTTTCTTCTTCTTCCTTTTTTTTGTTTTGTCTGTTTTAGCGCTAGTCACCAACATATTCCATTAGGAGGACAGCTTTGGGGGAAATAACCATAACCCCGGGTGGTAGAAAAGGCTGTGGCTCATCCTTGTAAATATATCTGATCAACAACAATAATAATAATCAAACAATTAGTTAAGTAAAAAGGCAAATTATACAATAAAAGAAAGAAAGAAAAATAAGCACACTAAGGCCACAAGATTTTCTATACCTCCTGCTATCCCCACAAGAGGATCTGTACAGACAACACAATGGGACTTGCTGATGCGGCCAAAAACTCGCGCTATTTTTTTTTTTAAAACTGTGACATATAGACAAACGGGGGAGAAGAGGAAGAGAAGACGTTATCTGCTCTATTACTGTACACATACCATCTGAAGTATAACAGCCTGGCTCCTGGTGAGCGTGTGTGGGGAGGGGGCCGTGCCGCTTCCCCGAGTCATCAGGACCTCCCTCGACACGGGACGGCGGTGAGAGACCACGGGGAGAGAATGTTCCGGTGACCTACAACCTTCACGTTTCACCTGTTGGAACCGTCGTCACCGTTAGGCCGACCTCGTAATCACACTTTCCTCAGTCGTCTCGTTTTACAGTTATGAGTTATGCAGCGCTGTCCGACATGATTTATTTCCCTCTCTCTGCCTCAGGGTTTCTTTGTTGTATGTCACAGCGACGTGGACAGTATAGAATCTTTCAACTAGCTTGCGGTTTCTTTTGGCCCATTTTGTACCAAAACATATTTCGTCACCATGGCAACCCTATGGTGGGGAAATGGTGTAACATAATACAAAAAAATATTACTTTTTTACATTATTTACACAACAAAGAGATGATCAAAACTCCCTCGCAGGAATTAAGTAAGCAGAATCGCTGTTAAAATCTCATTTAAACAGGATATTGCTCTCCAGTATTGTGGTAAAGTTAGGAGTATATGGTTGGTTCAGTGACTAAATCAAAGCCCATAACCATCGCTCTGCACAATTTACTGGAAAGCAAAATCTGGTCTATGAGACTTTTAGCAAACAATTGAACTTAAATGTATCTGCAGGGGCCACTACAGTTTTAATGATTTTGTTGTTGGTTAAATAATGAACATGACATTTTTGTATTTGTTATGTAACATTATCTATTTAAGAACTTGTGTGATAATAATCTTTATACAAAATTGGCCAAAAACGTAACATAAGCAGGAGAGTCAAAAGCTTTCCCTTGCCAATGTAAATAATCACCCAGTACATCCCAGTTTGTTGCCAAGGTGTCAGGATGAACAACACCCATTACCCGTCCCCAGAGTACCACAAAAAGGATATATTTGAGTAACAATAAAATAAAATAAAGTTTAAATCAAATAGATTAAGTACAAAACAGACCACTGTTTATCACAGAAAAGTCTCCGTCTTCTTTTTTTTGTTGTTTTGTTTAACAGAAAAGAAAAAAAGAAAAAAAAGTGAATACAGTAAAAGTCAACAGAACATAAACACAAATGTCCCTCGGTCATTAGTTATCCCAAGACTGGAGTTGCAGTATCAGCCTGTGAAAGAGTAGAGTGTGGCGCCACTCTGCACCAGGCCGAGGAGAAGAGACCCTGTGGCCCGTCCCGCCTCTGGGGATGTCGCGGATGTACATGGGGTGGAATGTCAGACGGCCAGCCGACCCGGAGGGGGGTGCAGGGGGCTCCAGGTGGGCGGTGCAGGAGGGGGCTCCTGGGGGTATGGACGTGGGTCGCAGCAAGGCTGGTTCTCCACCTTGGCTACTCCGCGGCCCTGGCACAACCGCCGATGCCGCAACAGACGGTCTGTCCGTGAAAAGTTCTTTGGGACACAACAGGTCGGACATGGTTAACGATTAAATGCATCCAGTGTTTTGAGATTAATTAGAAACGCTTTCCACAGATTTAGCTTGGCTAAATAAATACAAAATATATTCTAAACATCTAAAACTTTGCCAGTTTCAGAATCATCCAATCAAGATTTATTTACTATATTATTACATCTGTGCACAGTGTGACGGGGGTATTGTATTCACTCCTGTCCGCATGTCCGTCTGCACTGGGTATAGTTCCCTACAGTTCTGATCCGATTTGGATGAAACTTCGCACATAGGTTGATAGGAGGCCAAGGACCCGAAATCTCTAATATTTTCAGTTTTCAGTTATCTATCTAAACTATTTCATTAAATATTTTATACAAGCGTTTTCTCCCCACAAAATTTGCATGTATCGATAAGTATCGGTATAGCATCCTAACACTACACACCTCTACAAGTAACACATCATCTCCTGTTTAACATGCGTTTTATCTCAAACTCTATATTGGATCTGGCGGTCATACGGTTTAGCCCATCACGTATTCTAAACAAACTCAAAATCGAACATGGGGGACCTCAACAGTGTTGAAATGGCAATAAAGTTTCTATCTATCTATCTCATGGTCAACGTGTCGCCGAGTATCATTTCCGTGACTGACATCGGGAGATGTGCTCATTTGAAAATCAAAGATCAAATGGGGTTTTACCCCTAGGGATTATGAATGTTCACAGCAAATTATATGGCAATCCAGTGATAGTGTTTCAGTTTGGCCAGATGGCGACACATGGGGAACGGTCACAGGGTCACCGAGACCAGTAGGTGTCTCCCTCTAAGGGGGCTTTCACACTCAGCCTTTTGTATCGAATCACCGTCCCGGAGCACGGGGGGCAGTGTTCTCACTCACCCCTTTTGGGGTGCGAGTCGGCGCTGAATCGTTTCACCCCCCGCTGAACGGGACCAGCTGGCAGAGGTGGTCTCGGGGTCGGTCCCGGGAGAACGGGGGGTGTGGCTTTGCGAGCTTGTACCTTTTCACGGGCGTGGCGCCTGGTGCTGACATAACGTCATAAATTTTGTTTGCCATTGCTATGTCTATAACATTGTTCGAATGCATTTATTTCTATTAGACCAGTGGTGCCCAACAAGTCGGCCGTGGTCGACCAGTAGATCGCTCAAAACGCTCAAAAGCGGACTCTACAACACCATCCATTCGTGATAAAATATAACTTCATATTTATTGGCAATTTGTTCATTTTATATCAACATCCAGAGTCCGCAGTCGTGTTAAGACATTACCTTTACATTTTCGGTCGACCAGTAGATCAATGACATTCAATATAATCAATGCGAGCAATGTTACTAGTATGTTGCAGTAACGTTAGCGTTAGCCGTTAGCTTAGCGTTATTGTTAACGCTGCAAAACGATCAAAAGCGGGCTCTACAACAGAGTTCCATTCGTGAGAAAAGGGGGGTGGGTTATATTGACATGGCTTGACAACAGAGGTTCAAATATAACTTCATATTTATTAGTTATTTGTATCTTTATATCAACATCCATTCTCCAGTCTCCGTGTGAACACTTCCTGTGTTTACATTTCGAGCGTGACATCATCGACTACGGCAAGCTTACAAGCTCAAAACGCAAACCGTAAACAAAACCCAGAGCGCACCCAGAATGAAGTGTGTACACAAACTAGAGGGGGGAGAGGGGGGGGGGGGAGTTCGGATCAGATCTCGGTACGGGAAGAACGGAACGAAATAGAAACGAATAGAGTGAGTGAGAAAGGGCCCTAAGGGTCTAGAATGTTCACAATCCGGCCAGTACTTGTAGAGACATTTTGTTCAAAGACAGACAGAGACAGACAAATGGGGGTGAAGACATAACCTCCTCCTTGGCAGAGGCAACAGTGATGGGACAGTGCCAGGTGGTGCGATGAGAGCAAAGGACAACTCGTGAATCTGGAAAGACTTCATTTTTTTTTTATTATTATTATTGATCTTTTTCCCCCTCCTTTTTCCTCCGATTTTCTCCCATCCCAATGTTAGTTGTTATGCCAATTCCCAATCCCCTTCCTGGTCGCTGTGCACTTACCCCCCGCAGTCGGTCTGGGAGAGTGGAGGCTATCACGTGCTTCCTCCGACACACGTCTAGCCAATCAACCGCTTCTTTTCACCTGGCAGCGCGGACTCTCACTGAGAGCGTGTAACGTGTGGAAGGATCACACTACCGCCCTTAGATCCTATCCGCGCTTAGCAGGCGCCCCGACCGAACTGTAGGAGTCGCTGTTTACAACGACCCGGACCCACCCCGCCAGCTTCTCCCACCCTCTAATACTGCCAATTGTATTAGTGTGAACGGCCAGCCAAGCTGGTGACAACCCCGGAGCTGTGAGCTGGATTCGAACAGGCGAATCCAGCATCTCCGGGGTTGGTGACGAACGCAATCGCCGCTACGCCACCTGACCGCCCAGAAAGACTTCATTCTTAACAATGTTTTCTTTTTCCCCCTCCTTTTTTCCGATTTTTCTCCCATCCCACTGTTAGTCGTTATGCCAATTCCCAACCCCCTTCCTGGTTGTTGCGCACTTTCCCCTACTGTTGGTCCGAGAGGCCGGAGACTGTCAGTGTCACATGCTTTCCTCCGACGCATGTGCAGCCAGCCGGCAGCCAGCCTGGCCGCGCAGATTCTCACTGGGAGAGTGTAACGTGTGGGAGGCCGCACTACCTCTCGCCAGATCCTACCTTCGCTGAGCAGGCGCCCCGACCGAACTGTAGGGGTCGCTGTCCACAACGCCCAGGACCCACCCACGGCTCCCCTCCCCCTAACTCAGCCAAACGAGTTAGTATAGCGATCAGCCCGAGCCAAGGCAATGCCGACTCTCCGGGAGTCAAGACCGCAGCCTCTTGCATTGGTGACGAGCACAATCTCCGCTACCTGACCGCCCATTCTTAACAATGTTGAAATAATGACTAACAATTATTCACTTGATTTCAATTAATTCTTCATGTATGGTGCTGCATGTATGATGTTCCACCAGGGCACACTTCTAGCACATTTTTTGCTTACTTTGAGTTAGTAGCTAACATTAGCCGCTTCCAAATATATTACAGCCATATGGCTACTTTGGCTCTACTCATGATCACGCTTACTTTTGGGGGGAAACTAACAGCATTTCCCCGTAGATCTCCATTGTATTTGGCTGTTTAATGTTAAGCTCTGTGTGACCTAACACTAAGAGGTAATGACTATTTCTGGGACTTGATAGTCTTCAACATGACTTACAACTTGTTTGTTTTGTCCTAAAGTTGTAGATTGTGATCAGAGTGCCGGTCTGATGACATGATGATGGTCTAAAGACATGATGACGGTCTGAAGACATGATGACGGTCTGATGACATGATGATGGTCTAAAGACATGATGGCGGTCTGAAGACATGATGGCGGTCTGATGACATGATGCCGGTCTGATGACATGACGGTCTGAAGACATGATGACGGTCTGAAGACATGATGACGGTCTGAAGACATGATGACGGTCTGAAGACATGATGACGGTATGAAGACATGATGACGGTCTGAAGACATGATGACGGTCTGATGACATGATGACGGTCTGATGACATGATGACGGTCTGAAGACATGATGACGGTCTGATGACATGATGACGGTCTGACCTTTCAAAGGGAGACTAACCAAGTGCTTCTCACTTCCTGTAATGAGTCATGTGAGCTACACAACCCCAATGTGGCTATTTTCTTTCCTTTACCATAGACATTTAGAAATTAGATATGTTAGATAAGGACTGTCTCTTACAAGTTGAAGGTGTTCTGAACATTCAGATTATTTATTGTATTTTGAAGGCTAAACCGCCAAGGAGGAAGCAATGACCCTCTTTGGCATAGGCATCATCTGTGGTTATTCTTGCTCGCCAAATTTCCTTAATTGCGCTCAAGAAAATATAATTCTATCGCCTTGAATCACCAAAATCTACAGGGTTCTTCCTCTTGGGGCCATGAATGTGCACAGCAAATCTCATAGCAGACTCACGTCAAGAGCTACTCGAAACAGACACACACAGGCACAACACATAACGTTAACCCCCTGCCAAGAGGTATTCAGGGAGCTGGATAAGACGATATTTGGGGCTGATAATCAATTGGAGCAAATGTGAACATTTCTGTGTCGAAATTACTGTAACACAAATTCCTAACCAAGTTACCTTTGAATGAACATATGGTTAAGTGTTAGGCACTAGACTTTAAACAAACTTAACAGAAATGTTTAAATAAATAATTCCCCAAACCTTTTGAGTTATAATTAAAGAAGTGAATGTTCAGGCATCCAACGTCTCAATGAATTTACTTATAGCCTACGTGAATTTGAATGGCAACTCTCTCTTGGTGATCAGGTCTTTTAGATTATTATGTTACATCTTGCCCCTAGCCTAAATTAACACGAGGTTAGGATACATTTAGCCTGCCGAAAATATTGCTAATCTTTGGATTTTAAATATTGCAATGTTTTTCTCATCAAATATATTGCTAAAACTTTAGGACGCTATTTAAACTCTTTGTGAGTAAGCTAGCGTGACATAGTTAGAGACTGAGGAAGAGTTATAATTCACATTTTAAGATCATGGTCTAGGTAGTCTAATTGATTTTAAATCACATTTAATACATTTTCTTTTTAATCATGTTAGAAATAGAGAAATAGAAATACAGTTTAAGTACTTTTCAATTTTATTTAAACAACTTAAGATTAATAAAAAAAAATCGAATTGGGGGTCATCTTATATTCGAGTCAATGCGGTCATTTTAAAAAGTCCCTCTGAACATAGTGATATATATATATATTCCAATGTTGCCCGGCCCCAATACGGTGGAGTTGATGGTTAAGCATATTGAGGACATGAATGTAAGTAAATATTATGAGTTGCTTTGGCATAAATGTTGTTACATACCTGCTGGCACCGTTCACATTGATAAGGCTTCTCTCCGCTATGGACCCGCTTGTGCCTCTCCAGGTGGTAGCGCTGGATAAACCTCATATCACACATGTCACAAGCAAATGGCTTCTCTCCTAAAAGAGCACATAAACACAGGGTCAATACATCTATTTCTGGGTCATGCAACATTAAAACTACATGCAGCTTTCTCTTACTAACATGAAAATAACCTGCTGAGAAGATTTAAAAACATTTACAAAATATGATAAACCTGTTCTATGCATTAAATCAATTGAACTTGCACTATAAAAACATGAGCCAGTTCATAAGCAGTACCTAAGAATTAACACATTTTAAATATCTTGTCATCAACTCATTATGTGTAGATCAAAGTGGAATTTTTCAAATTTTTAGTTTCTGAGATCTACGCAACATGGTGCCCCTGAAAAGTTTTAAAGTATTTTGAGGCTGGTTCAACATCCCATCAAATGACTTGACAATCCAAACTCGAGTTTGTGGTTTTGTAATTTTCTAAGTACAAGATCCTCTCTCTGTGGTAAGGTAGGGTACGGTAAATGGACGCATACCCGTATGAGTGAGGCTGTGTCTCTCCAGGTGGTTACGCTGAATAAACCTCATGTCACACATGGAACAAGCATACGGCTTCACCCCTACACACATAGAGCAATATATTAGCCCCATCTCTAAAGGGTACAAGGTATAAATCTTACAAGCTGAAGCTAACACTAAAATTTATATAAATGGTAGAGTACATTCCATCCTAACTGTATGCAGCTTGCAATCAAATATTTTTTGGCAAATCATTAAAAAGAAATCCAGACATGCAAGTTACTCCTTTATTCAAAGCGCTAAATTTAATTTGTTTCAAAGATTTTAAAATATCTAAATGTAAAAAAGAAATGTATACAATCCTCTAAAAGCCTTAATTTTCCAGCACTTTAAAGTTTAAGATACCCATTATGGTACATGTGAAGGAAACAAATGTCCTATTATTGTGTATAAAGACACAGCTATAATGATTCACTTGTCACTTAAACAGTTTGTTTTCATTTGCATTACGAAAACACTAGTGGGCATTTTTCATTCCCGTGAAACTTTTATCTAAATTTTACTTGTGAAAATCAAATGCCCTTAAATTAATTAATTCCAAATAGATCTTACCCCATGGTTTACTAAAGCTGGGGACAGACTACACAACTATTACCTACCACCATCTTAGGCCTGTTTTTTTTTGGCTATCCCAACAAATTTTTAAGATCACAATAAGTCTGTGTTGATTCAGCAGATGCTATGGTGGTCTGGATGGATATCAAACATAACCAGGTAGAGAAAAAGGGTTAAAGACTCAGTCTCTTGCCTCCTGCTCTTGCTGCAAACCAGTCAGGACCTTTAAGATTATTTCAAGTAAAAGTGAAAAGTAGTCAGTTTTATTAAAAAGTTTTCTAAAAAAGTTTTTTTTTTTATATATATAACAGTTCCCTCCAGAACTACCGGCACACTTTGTGAAAATGGGTTTAAAAGAAAAAGGCTGTAAAAAGATACAACACCACAAGTCAGGAGTTCTATAGTTATATCCTAAACAAGACCTGGATACGTCTCGCTGGTTCAGACCCAAAGCTGGTTCTAACCAACCTGCCAGATTCAATACAACTCCAGCTGCATGAGTTCAACACTCCCCACGGCGGAGCAGAGACCAGACAGCTAGCCTGATGAACAGGGCCTCTTCCTGAACACAAGTGCTCGGGCGGATGTAGGAGCTAAACCAAGGTACATCAAGTCCACAGCGGCAACCTAATATTAGCTAAGCAACACTAATGCTTCAACTAAAAAAAAGGTAAAAATTATGTAATAATACATCACTAAGAACAGGGACCTCTTAGGAAACAATGCCATGTTTTTCTCTTTAAGGTAAAACTATACAAACATGAATACCCTGGCTTCACTGATGCAAACCCATCACGTCTGATTGGGTGAGTACTTCTACATTTCTCACTATGTCTCTATAGTCATGTTGTGATGCATTTTTATTCACAAATGTCTTTCATTACATATCAGTACAACACTAGGTGACACAGGGTGGAAAGAAGGGTGTGTCCTTATCCTTTTCCTTAATAGTTTAAATTGCCACATAATAAAAGGCACTTCAATCTTAAATAAGGGCCAGTTAAGGTTTGGAGAGAAAATGGGCCTTGCCAGTGTTTCCCCATTATGTAAGACCATTGGATCAATGGTGCCCAGGACCATTGCTTTGACTAAAATATAATTGTTTTAATATTTCTGGTGTGGTGGGTGGGTTACGGCCTTACTGTGGTGGGTCACAGAAGAATACTTATGTGAGAAACACTGGGGCTGAGTTGATGTCAATTGACCAGTCTCAAACCACACCCTCTTTTCTTGATCCTCCAATCACAACTGTTGCTTCCCTCGGACAAGCAACAGCAACTTTGTTTGTGAGAGGGAAACAACAGTTGTGATTGGAGGCGCAAGAAAAGAGGGCAGGGTTTGAGATAGGTCAGTGTTGCCCAGTATTCCTCTGTGGCCACAACAGTGAGGACGTCACATGCCACATACCGAAAATAATATGAAAACAAAGATGTATGGCAGCAGGTCATATCTGGTCAGCAGGCCTCATGTTAGACATACTGATCTAGATGAGTCAAACCTGTATTAAGTCATATTGTATGTGAAATCTGATTTATCAAACGGTAACAAAGTTGCATCGCTGTTCTTTATGAAACTACTCAACATCAATAAACTTTTTGAACAATAAAAAGTTTTATACAATTTTCTCACCTCTCTAAGCATATAATAAAGACTAATTGTTTGAAATGATTGTTGCTCTGGGTTTTTTTTTTTTTTTTTTTAACAGCCTTTGTAGCTCATCTTCATCAAGGGTGCCAACAATTCTGGAGTGCACTATGTAGTTTAGGTGATATATTTTTGCCTTGCAATTTTTTTTGTTAAAGAAACGAGTCATGCATATCAAATATTACAGTGCCACATATTTACAGATAGCAAGTAACTTCAACGTCTGTGGAAGACGTACATTTTCAAACATTAATGATGCCACCAAACACAAACGTCACGACAAAATGGCACAAAGCATAAGGGTGGTGATGGCCTACAGAATGTGAGATGGCCAGGGTGCAAAAGACGCATACCCGTATGAGTGAGGCTGTGTCTTGTCAGGTGGTAACGCTGAACAAACCTCATGTCACACATCGTACAACCATAAGGTTTCACACCTAAACGCAGAGCATCAATAGATTATTTATTTTTTTAGACTTTTTAAAATGTTTGTGCTTCACAATCCATTTTAAAGGATAGTTAGCCTTTTTTTTTAATGTTTATAAACAGCTTAATCACAATGAATTCTAAATCACTTGCATTTTCGAATAGGATCCATCTGTGTTATCAATTAAAACACATCACATGAGCTGATGATGTCACAATCCTATTCCCCCATAAATTGCATTTATGCTAAAAAAAATATTCAAGCTGGTCTATATACATATTGCACTTGAGTTCATTTGTTGTCTTATGAGAAACTGACTGGCTTAAAATGGTTGACCCACTGAATACTGTAGTTCAAGTGTACACTGATATCAATGACATGGGTAAGGTCGGCGGGCGCATACCCATATGAGAGAGGCTGTGTCTTGCCAGGTGGTAGCGCTGAAAAAACCTCTTGTCACACATGGTGCATGCGTAAGGTTTCACACCTAAACGCAGAGTAGCAATATTTCATTACTGTACCTCACTCTCCACTCTTTGGTAAAAGAATGGAATGTCTCATCTATTGGTTATTAACCACATGTAGGCCAATACATGCAATGGTGTGTATGCTTTCTTGCGGAGTGAAGAGTTTGCATTGTCATGTTAATAGCACTACATTCTTATTGTGGGCCTGTTGAGGTTTGGAGAGGCAATAGGCCACTGAATTAAGACATCCAAAATCAGCCAGCGGACAACCTATATATAAATATAAAAATATAGCTGGTAATATGTGTCCCTCAGGCCTGGACATGTGAACTACACGAGTCAAACCTGAAGTTTCTCATATTGTATGTATGTGAAATTTGACCAATTGCAATTTGACATAACTATTTGTCCAAAGGGTAACAATAAAATTGTGACACCATTCTTTATTAGAATAAATAACTCAATTAGCATGAACAATTACATATTTTTAATATTTTTCTCTGACTTTTTTTTCTTTTTTTAATAAACAGCATTTGTTCATCTTTCTCAAGGGTGCCAATAATCCTGGAGTACACTGTGTATTTTAGGTGGTATATATTTGTCTCACAAACTCAATGTTATGATATTATTTGCCATGTCATTAATAGCAAATAATATTGGGTCACTCATTTAAAGATCTCAACTTAAATTTTCAAGAATTGCTGGTGCTAGCAAAGACAAACTGCCCTCAAATTAGCACAAATTAAAGAGAAGGTGGTGATGCCTAGAAAATTAATGGCCAGGGTGCAAAGGACGCATACCCGTATGAGTGAGGCTGTGTCTTGCCAGGTGGTGACGTTGAAAAAACCTCATGTCACATATGGAACAAGCATAAGGTTTCTCACCTAAATGCAAAGCATCAATATATTATTTTTTAGACTTCTTAAAATGTTTGTGCTTCACAGTCAATTAATGTGTACAATTTTAAATAAACCTACTAACAATTGATGGGTTGTTAACCACTACATTTTTTAAACAGGAGATTACCACAGAATATTACTATTGTCCCAATTAATAAAAAGGGGAATACCACAGATTTTCAACATTTAAATAGGCCTATATCTTACCTTCGGGAAGAACCGTGGTCAAAATCATGAAGTTTGAATTGTTTCCAGAGCTGAAATTAACGATTATTTAACTTATCGATTCATGCAACAATTATTTAGATCAATTAATCGGTACAATTCAATTATTAATTCTCATCCCGGCCAAAAGACCAGCATATACATTTTCATTTTAGTTTAGTTTAAAAAGACTATGGTCCTTTTTTTAGAGCATTTTTAACTATCTTAGTGCTTCTGAAAGAAATTATTCCAAGTTATTCTTTTTTGTAACCGATTTATTCAATTCAGTTGATTAATCGTGACACCCCTTCCTTCATATTCCTGTGGTTGATTCAGTTGAGGAACACTTGTCCTCAAATTGAGCGGTGCCATGTCTTGAATTCTCACTCCCATTGTTTTTTAATGTCCCTCTAGAGGGAAGAGTACCAAATTAGCATACGAGGTGCATAAGCGACGCATATCAACTGACCCAGCCGGGGGAGACGATCCCAGCTCTGGAAACTATTTGAAGCTCATTAGCACAGTAAGATATAGGTATATTTATTGAATTTATATATATATATTCATTTTAAAAACCTGTGGCATTCCCTTTTAGAAATAGGGTTGAATTGCAACAATTCTTTAGTCCACAATAAAAAACACATCTTATGAGCTGATGATGTCACAATCCTATTCCCTCATACCTGCTTGTATGATGCAATTATGCTAATAATCAAACATGCTTATACTGTATATTGCATTTAAGCCAATACGGTTGTTGGCTCAAGCTAAATGCTCCATTGGCTCAGGAGAAATTGACTGGCTCAAAATGGCTGACCAAGTGAATACTAGTTTAAGTGTACACTGTTATTATATCAATGACATGGGTAAGGTGGGCGGGTGCATACCCATATGAGTGACGCTGTGTCTCGCCAGGTGGTCACGCTGAAAAAACCTCTTGTCACACATGGTGCATGCGTAAGGTTTCACACCTAAACGCAAAGTAGCAATATTTCATTACGGTGCCTCACTCTAAACTCTTATCTATCGACCAACTAAGCGAGCGCGTCACGGATGGACTTGAACTTGAGCATGTGTGGCGTGCCAGATCCAGTCGCCTCATCTATGGTAAAAGTCAAGTGGTTAACAAACGAGATATCCAACTATCACCTCCTCCAAGATCGGTGGCTGCAGTAGGACCTCCAAACTTTGGCATGTCGTCTAAAATAGAGACCTCTTAAGAGTTTTTCCCAATTTTGAAAATGCTAAATTCCTGCATGACTTCCACTCTTGGTGTTAGCATTTTAACATTTAAAAATAAGATAGAATAACTAAATGATGAAAGAATTCCCTCAAATGGTACTTGCCATCCATAAATCAAATGCCAAAAGAATGCAACCCTTGATAAGCAGTTAAGACTAACTCCATACATTTTCACCATAGACAATTTTTTTCCAGATCCGGAAGTTCAATATCAAGCCCAAAGTGACGCAGTCACTCAGGTGATCTATAAGAATGGAAAATATAATCACTTGGTTATTAGCCATTAGTAGGCTATTTCATGCAATGGTGTGTCTCCTTGCGGAGGGTAGAGGTTGCATTGTCATGTAATAGCACACAATTCTTATTCTTACACAACTCTGAGCTGAGGTTTGGAGTGGCAATTGGTCACACTGAACTAACATCCAAACTCAGTTAGTGGATAATATGAAAGTGTATGGAAGGCCTCATCTGGCCCGCAGGCCTCGTTTTGGATATGTGATCTACTCAAAAGTCAAACCTTATTATTATTATTAGCCATATTTTATGTATGTGAAATGTTATTATTTCTTAATACAATTAATTACTTTCCAATTCTTTTCTCAATTGCTGGCCTGGTTGTTCATAAAATAAGAAGTTTATCTTTTTATTTGTAGATCTGTATAAAAGGGGGATTCTGTACATATATTTGTTTTGTAAACCCAATGTTATAGAAACGTGTCATGCACAGCAGAAATATTACAGTGCCACGTATTTACAAATAGCAGCTAACCTCGAAATCTGTTGAAGATATAAATTTTCAAACATTACTGGTGTTAGCACATACCGGTATATACTTCCCTCAAAATGGCACACTATAAAGTGGTGATGCCTACAAAATGTGATATGGCTAGGGTGCAAGGACGCATACCAGTATGAATGAGGCTGTGTCTCGCCAGGTGGTAACGTTGAAAAAACCTCATGTCACACATGGTACAACCATAAGGTTTCACACCTAAACGCAGAGCATCAATAGATTATTTTTTTTAGACTTTAAAAAGCTTGTGCTTCACAATCCATCAATGTGTATGTAATATAATTCAACTGAATCTACTCAGTAATTGATGGGTTGTTTACCACTTTCTGTTGTTACCACAGAAAATCTATTTGGTGAATTTTCTTACAGGGGGTTTCTGTTTACCAATTCTTTAGTCCACTTAAAACACATCACATGAGCTGATGTCACAATTCTATTCCATCATACCGGATTGCATGATTGCATTTTTGTGTTGATATTCAGATCTGCTTATGTATATATATTGCACAAGGTTGCATCTGTAGTGCCGGGACACGGCAGCCAATATAAAATACGCCCCATTTATAAATATGCCAGTTTTATATTGTGTTTGTTTTGTTGATATTTGATTCTGTGGTCTGATGTGTGGGTAGGAGTTGAGTGGGTGTATGGGAGGAGTCACTAATCTCACAGGCCAGTGGCCACATGCCTAGCTCTGCCGGGAGAGGTCTGGAGGAATTCTTGTTAAGAACATGGGGATAATTGCAGCCAAAGGCAGCAATTTAAATTAATTAATTATTTTTTGTAATCAGCTAACACTAGGGTTGCAAAGCATTGGAAGTTAAGCTTAAGATATTTAGGAAATTATGCCCTATTTCAATGTAAAATCTTAACTTATAATTGTGAACCTTATTTTAGGGGGAAATACATATAATAAGGCAGTACTAGGTCTTGGGGCATATTCTGGTTAGAATATCCCCATTTAATGGAAATTCAATTGAAATGCAACCCTGCACTATGCATGCAATATGCAGTGCACTCCTACATCACAGGTAACTGTCAGCATCCAGAGACATGTCCATATAATGAGTGGACGGACCACTGTGGTCGTTTTAAATGGGGGAATCCATAACACTAAAGATGGCAGTGATGACAAAAGCGATTTTCTAGAAAATACAATATATTTCTGGGCGTCTGGGTAGTGTAGAGGTCTAAGCGCTCGGCCTACCACAGCAGAGAACCAGGTTCAATTGGTCAGACGTCCCTACGAAGACAATTGGCAGTGTTTTGCACATGCCATGGTAAATACAGTGCAAATTACACCTATTATTTCCATTTTACCCGTGTTAATTCCCATGGAAAGTTGCCACCTTTGAAAGTTCCCGAAATGTTGGCAACAGCACTACTTGCTTCTAGCCAAACAAAGAATAAATACATTTGGAGAAAACTAATGAAATGGCATGTAGTTTTAAATTACAGCAACTTGAGGTGTAAATGGGAGTTCTAAAAAGGTGTTCTAAAATAATAGTGATCTCCGGACAAAAGGTTGAATGTGCACAGCGAGTGGTTGCCATGGTAACAAACGACCCTTTGGTACGCTACGAGGTGGCGACCAATTGTTTTGATAACGTGGTCAAGGAAATCAGCCTCGTTTCATGTGTGGACAGTGCGTGAGATTTATAAACGTTGGAAGGTCCAAAACAAATCACTTAAGAGTGGAAAGTTCTGCGCTCTTTGGTTAGTCTCCAAGTGAAACTGGGACTGGTTAGACTCATGACAATGTCCCAAAAGAGCCACCACCCCATTCTGTCCCACTTTTTTTTTTTAAATAATTTCTCCAGACCTCTCGGCAGAGCCAGATGTGTGGCGGGCCAGATTACATTGGGGGCAGACGGAAGAAAGCGCCCGGGCTTGGAAAGCAATAGAGTGGTTGAAGAGGGCGGGTGGTTGCCCTGGGTGCCCCAGCTCCAACCCACAACAAAAGACCACATAAAAATAGACTAAAATAATCAAATAAATACCATCGAGTTTGCCGGCATTACAGATCTGACCTTTAACCAAATATATACGGAATGTGCTGAAGAAAATCCCTATCTCAAAATAGCAGATCAAGTAAATACTAAAAAGTGTACACTGATATGAAAGGATAAGGAGGGACGTACGCATACCAATATGAGTGCGGCTGTGTCTTGCAAGGTGGTCACGTTGAAAAAACCTCTTGTCGCACATGGTGCATGCGTAAGGTTTCACACCTAAATGCAGAGCAGCAATATTTCATTACCATGCCTCACTCCTTGCTCTTTGGTACAGGCCACCTAAATGAGTATGTCATGACTTGTACTTGAACTTGACCATAATATGGGAGTACCGGATCCAATCGCCTTGTCTATGGGGGAAGTCAATGGGCTGATGACTGGATATTTCAAAATATAACCTCCTCTAAGATCTGTGGTTAATGTAGCCTCTGCAAAGATTTGGAATATAGTCTAGAATAGAGATATTTCATTTATGACTGGAGTTTTTATATTCTTATATTTTGAAGCATATTCTAAAAATTGCTTATTTCCATTTCACAGTTTGACTCATCGCCAATTCTCTGGTACTACACTGGATGGCAAGAAACGTCCTACTCTTTTGAACATTTAAACTAAACAATACAAGATTTACATAGAATATGTTATCCTTTCTCCATTGATGAAAAGCTTATTTTTTTTTTTAATAAGCAACTCTTGATCATGGTAAACGACAAACACATTCATTTTCACCATAGAAAGATTTGTTTTTGGATCCGGATGTTCAAAATCAAGCCCAAAATGACATAGTCACTTAGGTTGTCTATAGGAATGGAATATATAATCAATTGGTTATTAACCACACATAGGCCAATTCATGAATTGGTGTGTATGCTTTCTTATAGAACCCAGCAAACATTTTGAAGTCCATTAGCCCCTATTGGTCGTTGGGCCAAGGAACCCAAAAAGGTGACAAAATTAACAACTGACCAACGTTGTTTCAGCAGCAGTATTGAATTAAGGATTAAAAGGCTATGAATACAACTGCTTAAAGAAATCGCAAAAAAATAGTCCTAATAGGATTTTTCAAAGTTTCCGGTAAAGTCTTAATGTCAGAATTTACATTTGCATTGAATTGAAAGGCTAATTTATATAAATTGTAAAGAGACGTCATTTTGCCGGACTCAGGACAACCTGATGCTTGCTGGGCAAAGAGTTTGCATTGCCACGTAATATCACTCAATTCATGTTGTGGGACAGGTTGGAGAGGCAATAGGCCACACTGAATTTACATAACAGATGTCAATAAATAAAATCAGTCAACAGACCTAAACATGTATGGCAAGTCATATCTGGCCATAGGCCTCGTGTCAAACCTGAAGTAGTAATATTGTATGCATGCAAGGTTTTACCAAATACAAACTAACAGAACTTAAACTAGCTGTGTAAAGGGTAACAATAAAATCGTGACACCATTTTTTTCCTTTTCTTTTTTTAAAATAAAATTACTCAATTAAAATAAATTATCTTTCAACAACTAAATCTGCATAAAATTCTCTCTAACTCTAAAAACTCTAGGCATAGAATAAGTGTTTGCCTGGGTGATTTTTGACAGCCTTTATCGCTCATCTTTATCAAGGAGAGCACTGTGTATTAGGGCTGCACGATTAATCGAAAAAAGATCGCGATCTCGATTCATAGACCTATGCGATCTCATTTCTAAATTATGTCGATTTTCTTTATATACATTTTATTTTTACTTTTTACTCTACTTTTAAATGATGACTATTTTGTATGTTACAAGAGACTTTTAAGTTTAAGTCAAGCACTTTCATATGTTATGTTTAAGTTAAGCACTTTCATATACCGTATGTTATGTTGTCTGTTTAAGAAAGAGTGCAATAAATGGTTTTATTGAAGAAATAAGAATCGTGATCTCAATTCTTAGAGAAAAATCGTGATTCACATTTTAGCAAGAATCGTGCAGCCCTACTGTGTATTTAAGGTAATATATTTATTTTCTCGTAAGACACGTCGTGCATAGCAAATATTACAGTGCCACTTACATACAGATAGCAACTAATCGCAATATCTGTAGAAAATATTGTCAAATATTACTGGTGCTAGCAGACGAACCTTCCTCAGAAATGGCACATTATAGAGAAAGTGGTGATGCCTACAGAATGTGATATGGCCGGGGTGCAAGGACGCATACCCGTATGAGTGATGCTGTGTCTTGCCAGGTGGTAACGCTGGAAGAACCTCATGTCACACATGGAACAACCATAAGGTTTCACACCTAAACGCAGAGCATCAATATATTATTTTCTAGACTTCTAAAATGTTTGTGCTTCACAATCCATCCATGTGCAATATAATTAAAGTAAACCTACTCAGAATTAATAACCACGTTATCAATTTGGTGGACTATTCTTTACAGGGGTTCAGACTGAATTTTCTTATTTACCAATCCTGTAGTCCACAATAAAAACAAATCACATGAGCTGATGATGTCACAATCCTATTCCCTCATACCTGCTTGCATGATGCATTTATGCTAATAATAGATACTTAAAGCACTTATTGTGCACTTAAAGGCACAATGAGTAGGATTTTCTTAATAAAAACATAGACTTGTACAAAAAGAATCCCTCTCAATCATCACTTATGACTAGCTAGAAGTGTGTGGTGGCGTCTTTATCGGCAAAGACTCTTCACTCTGCCTGGATTTTCTTATTTTGCCGTGTTCGGGCAACACCAATAACGGCACGCAAGGTGCGAGTTTCATTCTGGAGTGCAGTGTGGGAAAACATGGCGACTCGCTCTTAAACTCTTTTTCCACCGAAACAGTGCACTAAAATATGTTTCCGATGACATTTTAGGAAATAAATCCGATATGCAATTGCTGCGTCTTAATTCATATTTGATCTGCAACACCTAGTTTGACAGTTTGATCTGAATTCTGTGAGCCAGGCATGCAGCAGTGCCAGAGTCCTTGAGCCAGGGAGGGACAACTTTAAATGTTGTGCTTACTAACCGCAACCAACAAATACTACTCATTGTGTCTTTAAGCAACATTTTACGACATAGGCTCAAGCTAAATGCTCCATTTTATCTTAGAAGAAAATGACTGGCTAAAAATGGGAGAACATGTGAATACTAATAGTTAAAAGTATACACTGTTATGTTATCAATGACAAGGGTAAGGTGGGCGGACGCATACCAATATGAGTGCGGCTGTGTCTCGCCAGGTGGTCGCGCTGAAAAAACCTCTTGTCACACATGGTGCATGCGTAAGGTTTCACACCTAAACGCAGAGTAGCAATATTTCATTACTGTGCCTCACTCTCCACTCTTGGTAGACCACCTAAGCAGGTATGTTACAACTGTAACTCAACTTGGTCATATTTGGAGCGCCGGATCCAATTGCCTTGTCCATGGGAAAAGTCAATGCAGTAAGAACTATCGCATCCTCAAGATCTGTGGCTAACGCAGCCAGCCGCCCCCCAAACTTTGGCATATGGCCCAGAAGAGGGATCTCTTTCATTTACAGCAGTAGTTAAAGAATTTTGAGCCTGTTCTAAAAACATGCTAATTTCCCACTCACAGAAGCTAGCAGAGATAGTCTAGTCATTGACTCTTTGGTACTACACTAAGACAGACGGCATGAACTTTCACCCTTTTTGATGTTGGCAGTTTAACTTAATTTAATAAGTAAATTGCATTAACATTTACATCAAATATGTTATAATTTTTCCCATCAACCAAATTTTTTAAGAATGCAACCCTCGATAGCTGGTGAACCGCAATAATTTTTGCCATAGAAAATGTGTCTTTGGATACGGATCTTCAATATCAAGCCCCAAGCTTAGGTGGTCTATAGGAATGGAATCAACTGGTTATCAACCACAAGTAGGCCAATTCATGCAATGGTGTGTATGTTTTCTTGCAGTGCTACCCAGCAAACATTTTGAAGTCCATTAGCAGTCTGTAAGCCAGGGCATCCAAACAGTAGGTGTCAAAATGAGTCTTTAGACCAATGTTTCAAATGCAGTATTTGAGATAAGTTGATCATTTCAAAAGCAGGCTGATAAAAACTGCATTGCCAACAGCATCTTAGAAGGTTTCTGATAAAAGTATTACTATGGCAGAATTAACATCTGGGTTGAATGAATTATTCGCATTGTTGTAACAAGTTGTAACTCAATGTCAGTTGGCTGGACTCAGGTCGGCCCGATGCTTGCTGGGTAAGAGTTTTCACTGCCAGGTAATATCACTCAATTCTTAAAAAGGTGCTGGAAGTGGTATTCTTTTGTAAAATAAGGAGTCTACATGTTAAAATAGCTCTACACTCAGACAGCCATGATATATGATATAGATTGTCTGGTCAGTAACCTGGGTCTCCCAGTCCCTCTGCAGTAAATGGAAAATATATCCCACACTGCAAAAAGGGTCTGACAAATTAATACAAAAAAAAAAAAAAAAAAAACGTGTCATTGAAACAAGTAAAATAATTGACCAGTGCAGTAAGCAAATTTGGCTTTGCAAGATTTCTTGAAATAAATTAAAATAACTAGGGTCCCCTCTCCTGATTGGATAAAGTGGGAAGTGATACCAGAAATGTTTTTCTCTGTTTACTGCGGAGTGGAGGGACTGGGAGACCCATGTTACTGACCAAACACTACATCAGTGATGTCTGTTGGAATGTAGAGCTATTTAACACATATTTTTAACAAAGGAAATACCACTTACAGCACCTTTAATGTGAACAGTTATACACTGATTTGACATCCAAAAATGAAAATATATGGCAGGTCATATCTGGCCCGTAGGCCTCGTGTCAAACATGTGACTGATGATGCGTCAAACCTGAAGTAGTCATATTGTATGTGAAAATGTACCAATTACAAATTTGACAGCACTTAAGACTGGCTGTCCAAAGGTTAACAATAAAACGTACAAATAAATTACGGTACTCTCTTTAGGCTCTTAACGACTAAAATCAAATAACTAAGCATAGAAAAAGCCTAAAGGGTAGTTTAGCTGGGTGATTTATTTTTTATAGCTTAGGTAATTTTTCAGAATCAATAATTCCGGAATGCACTATATATATTTTTTTTTATCCAGTTTTTCTCCTCCAGTTTTTCTGTGTTTTAGTCGTTATGCCAATTCCCCCTCCCCTTCCTGGTTGTTGCTTGCATGTGCCCCCCACTGGTCGGTCTAGGGAGCCCTGAAGTCTATCAGATGCTTCCTCAGAGACATAGGAGACAGCAGCATCTTTTCACCTGGCAGCGAGGACTCTCATTGGTGAGATGTAACGCGTGGGAGGTCACACTACCCTCACCATCTCCCTCCCTCGCTGTGCAGGCGCCCTGACCGACCTGTAGGAATCGCTGTTTACAACGACCAGAATACCACCCCACCGGCTTCCCTCCCGCTGACTGCCAATTGAGCCAGTATGACGGCCGGCCAAGCCGGAGGAAACGCTGACAGCCGGATTCGATACCAGTGTCTCTCGCGTTGGTGACGAGCGCTTAGTCCGCTGCGCCACCCAGCCGCCCTGCACTATATATTCTTTAAGTAATATACATTTTTGCCTTGTGAACCTAATATTATGTCATTATGCATAGCAAATATTAGAGTGCCACTTATTTACAGATGGCAATTAACTATTATTATAAATTCTTACATATGATCTTGTATGTATGAGATGGGAATTTTGAGAACTGACTTCTAATGAAGATGTCTCAATGCCTACTGGCCAATGAAAGAAAACCTACTCGGAATAGATTATTAACCCCTTCATCAATGTGGTGGAATTGTTACAGGGGACTGACACTGAAAATTCTAAACGACTGAAAATGGCTTAAAATGACAGATCAAGAGAATACTTCCAAGTGTACACTTATCAATGACATGGGTAAGGTGGGCGGGCGCATACCCATATGAGTGCGGCTGTGTCTTGCCAGGTGGTCGCGCTGAAAAAACCTCTTGTCACACATGGTGCATGCGTAAGGTTTCACACCTAAACGCAAAGTAGCAATATGTCATTACTGTGTACTCACTATCCACTCTTTGGTATAGACCACCTAATGGGAGTACATCATCATTGTACTTGACTGTATATGGAGTGCCAGATCCAACTGTCTCATCTATGGGAAAAGTCAATGGGGTAATGTCTTGAGATTTCAAACTATTGCCTCGTCCAAGATCTGTGGCTGACATAAGCCCTCCCAACATTGGCTTATATAGTCTGGGATATAGATTTATTTCATTTATGACTGGGGTCTTTACATTTAAGGCCATTTAAAAAAGAAAGTTCTGTTAGCAGATGCTCGTAGAGATCAGCTCATCGCCGACTCTTTGTTACTACACTGCAACGAGTAAAAGTGACTTCAGCTCGTTTGGCATTAAGCATTTTAAAATGTATAATCAAATATGTTCTCCTTTTTCCACCAATCAAATGCTACAAGAATGCAACCCTTGATAACTGGGAAAGACAAATCCCATTCATTTTTGCCATAGACAATGTGTTTTTGGATCCAGATGTCACCGGCGTAGCCAGTTAGGTGGTCTATAGGAATGGAAAATATAATAAATTGGTTATTAACCACAAGTAGGCCATTTCATGCAAATGGTGTGTATGCCTTCTTGCAGAGTGTAGAGTTTGCATTGCCATTTAACAGCACTCCATTCTTATCAAGCGCTAACTGGGGGGAGAGACAACAGGGCCACGCTGAATCGACATCCAAAATAAGTCAGCAGACAACCTGAAAATGTACAGCAGGCCATGTCTGGCCAGCGAGACCCGTGTTGGACGTGTGATCTAGAGTCAAGCCTGGCCTAATCCTAATGTAACTATGTATGTGAAATTAAACTAGCTAAGGGTAACAATACAAAAATTGTGACGCTGATCTTTATGAAAATAAATTACTCTGAATAAAGTCGCTGACCAACTAAGACTGAATACACATTACATACATATTTTCTCAATGATCTAAGCATAGAATAAGACCTAGTTGTTTATAACTGTTTACCTCATTTCTTATTGTTTTTTTACACTGAATTTTGTAGCTCATCTTTTCTCAAGGGTGCCAACAATTGTGGAGAGCACTACATATCATAGGTCATATCTCTTTGCCTCACAAACCCAATGTTATGGAAATGTGTCACATGCATAGCAAATATTACAGTGCCACTTATTTACAGATAGCAAGTTAGCAACTAACCTCAACATCTATAGCTAGAAGATATCAATTTTCAAACATTGCTTGTGGTAGCCCACACAGGTTTCCCTCAAAACGGCACATTACAGACTAAGTGGTGATAAGATGGCCAGGGTGCAAGGACGCATACCCGTATGAGTGATGCTGTGTCTTGCCAGGTGATGACGCTGAAAAAACCTCATGTCACACATGGTACAACCATAAGGTTTCACACCTAGACGCAGAGCAGCAATATATTATTTTTTAGACTTCGTAAAGCGTTTGTGCTCCACAATCCATCAATGTGTAAGAGAAATAGAAATGCACTACTCATAAATGCTGGGGCTGTTTACCACTTCATCAATTTGGCGGAGTTTTCTTACAGGGGATTCAAACAGAATTTTCTAAATCACTGTTTACCAATTCTTTACACGACAATTAAAACATCACAAATCACATGAGCCGATTATGTTACAAACCTATTCCCCATACCTGCTTGATGATTAATTTATGCTAATAATATTCAGATGAGCTTATATGTTGCACTTAATGAAACAGTTCGCTTTAAAAAATGAAAATTCTGTCATTAAAATGGATCACCCTCATGTCAGTCAAAAGCCCCATTGGGGTCTGTGTGTCCACATAACTAAAACACACAGCAGGTTTAGCCAGCACTGCTCCACCCTAGCCTCTCAAACAATAGAGCCCTCTCACAGAATGTTCAGAATGCCCATTTATCCTCCATATTGGAAGAAACAACGCTTGCCATGAGTTGATATGAGAGATATATCAACAAAAAGATGTATCATTTGGTGAACCCAGGTCTCTGCAGCCATAATGTTGTTGACGGAAGACTCAGATTGCTGCCTGTGTCGTTGAGTCCAGTTAAATAAATGGAGACCCTTCAAAGATAAACATCCATTTCTTTCTTTGTTTTTGTATAAGACAGAAATTAAGACTTTTCCATTGTCTCTAGTCTACGCTGTCCAGTTCAGCAGCGCGGACAGCGCCAAGAGAGAACCCACTCTCTGCTCGCACACTGGAGACGGGGACAAGGAACTAATTAACATTTAACATAAATGTCCCTCAGCAGAGGAGCTGTGAGGCACAGCAGGGGGCTCTGCGCCAATGACATTTAAATCATGGACAGGGAGAAGCGTGCCGCTTGATAACGTCATGGTTTCTTCAGTTTGGTTTGTTCGCTCATGTACATCTCAATACTGGTATATCGTTAGATCCCCAAGTGACAGCTGGAACAGGACTCGCGCGGTGTGACTTACTGATGTGAATATATAGCTTTTGGATTCACATTGCAATCCATTTAAGTAATTGCATGTCCTTTTATTTTAAATAAACTGACCCCATTCACTTAAACTGGCTAAGACGGCGCTAGCTGTGTATTATGTGGACGCACAAATCTCAATGGAGCTTTGAATGACATGGGGACGAGTACATCATTTTCATTTTAAAGCAAAATGTTACAGCACAGACTCAAGCCAAGTGTTTTAATGTTTCAACTTGGGAGAAAATTACTGGCTTAAAATGGCTGACCAAGTGAATACTATACTTCAAATGTACACTGATATCAATGACATGGATATGGTGGGCGGACGCATACCCATATGAGTGCGGCTGTGTCTCGCCAGGTGGTAGCGCTGAAAAAACCTCTTGTCACACATGGTGCATGCGTAAGGTTTCACACCTAAACGCAGAGTAGCAATATTTCATTACTGTGCCTCGCTCTCCACCCTTTGGTATAGGCTTGGAATATCTAATCTATTGGTTATTAACCACATAGGCCAATTCATGCAATGGTGTGTATGCTTTCTGGCTGAGTGAAGAGTTTGCATTGCCACCTAACAGTACTGAATTCTTGCTGTGCGCCAGTTGATATTTGGAGAGGCAATGAGCCACACTGAATTGACATCCAATATCGGTCAGCGGGCAACCATGTCTAACTGATGAGACTTGATGAAAGATTACTCAATGAGGATGAAAAATTACTCAATGAGGATAAGACTCTTTCTGACCCTACAATTTACGCAATAGAATTAGGCCTGATTTTTTTCACAAGGTTTTAACCTTATGAAGGGTATAATCATTCATTTAATCACTTATAACCTGAATGATTTTAAAGGATTATTTTTCACAGCCTTTGAAGCTCATCTTTATAAAGGGCGCCAATAATTCTGGAGGTTACTATGTATTTTTTATCTGTGCCTCGCAAACCCAATGTTAAAGAAAAGTTATTCATAGCAAATAATACAGTGCTACTTATTTAAAGATAGCAACAAACCTCAATGTCTGTGGAAGACGAGCATTTTCAAATATTGCTGGTGCTAGCAAACACAAACTGCCCTCAAATCGGCACATTAGAAAGTGGGAATGCCTACAAAATGAGATGGCCAGGGCGCAAGGACGCATACCCGTATGAGTGAGGCTGTGTCTTGCCAGGTGGTAACGCTGAAAAAACCTCATGTCATACATGGTACAAGCATAAGGTTTCACACCTAAACGCAGAGCATCAATATATTAATTTTAGACTTGTGTAATTTTTGTGCTTCACAATCCATCAATGTATAATAATAATAATAATAATAATAATAATTAAAATAAACCTACTCATAATTGATGGGTTGTTAACCACTTTATCAGTTTGGTGAAATTGTCTAAAAAACAGGGGATTCACACTGAATATTCTATATTACTTGTATTTCCCCAATTAAGAGTAGGATCCAACTTTACCAATTCTTTAGTCCACAATTTACCCTTTCAGGTGTACGATCTCACGCACCAGATTGGAATTTTGAGAACTGAACATTCTAACGTCACAATGACTACTAGCCAATGAAAGAGTGGGAGAATTCTATGATAGAGAATGCTTTCTGAGAAAACATTTGACAAGAAAACTTACACCTGAAAGGGGTAAAAACACATCACATGAGCTGATGATGTCACAATCCTATTCCCTTATTACCTGCTTGCATGTTGCATTTATGGCAATATTCAAATGTGCTTATATATTGTGCTTAAGCTAATAAGGTAGAGGCTCAAGCAGAACGCTCTTATTGTTTTATCTTAAGGAGAAAATGACTGGCTTGAAATGGCTGACCAAGTAAATACTATTGTTCAATATACACCGTTATATCAATGACATGGGTAAGGTGGGCGGGCGCATACCCATATGAGTGAGGCTGTGTCTTGCCAGGTGGTAGCGCTGAAAAAACCTCTTGTCACACATGGTGCATGCGTAAGGTTTCACACCTAAACGCAGAGTAGCAATATTTCATTACTGTGCCGCACTCTCCACTCTTTGGTAAAAGAATGGAATGTCTAATCTATTGGTTATTAACCACACATTTTTTAAATCATATTCAGTCAAATGTTTTCTCCATCTACTTTGACTCATTTTCAAAAGTCCTGGTAGCCCACAGACACTAAACTTCAACAAGCTCATGACCTAGGATCACACTAGTGACTTGATCATTAATAAAAACAAGCTAAGAATGAATAGGTGCTTATTTGCATTCACTAGGGATGGGCATCTTCTAAGTCACAAGAGTAAAAGTATTTTCAGTATTTTAAGTAATTTCAGAATCAAATCCTCGAACTTCACCCAATCTATTTTACGAGCTCGCAAGACAGCCTGTAAATGTTTGCGCAGTTGCCAACATTGAATAAACAATAGCAGGCATATATAACGATGATTATCAACAATTTAGGTGATTTCAATTATTTGTAACATTAGGAATTAAAACGATTGCATTTTAAGATCGTACTGAAGCAGCCTTCACATCCTACCAGGATTGATTAAGTTGTGGGGGATAAACATGAGACTAGCGCTTGAACCAGGGCCGCGGTCAAGACGCCTCCAACGGGTTGACTTTGTGTCAAGACCCTCAAGTCCAATTTGGGGTCGAGTCCAAGCCAAGACAAGAGCACCAGGAAAATAGAATCCTATTCAAATTCCAAGACCGACATAGGCAATATACAGTGTACACGTCATACCGGGGGGGGTTCAAAGGCATTCCGTTGGGGGAGCAAAAACAAAGGTAGAGAACGAGCAGGAAACCGTCTGGACTCACAGCGCAACTATGTGTAGCAGGCGGCGTCAGCGGAGGCATCGACAAAGTGGTTACACTAGCAGGACTACGAAACGGCTAGCAGGACTACAAAACGGCTAGCAGGACCACAAAACGGCTACCAGGACCATGAAACGGCTAGCAGGACTACAAAACGGCTAGCAGGACCACAAAACGGCTACCAGGACCATGAAACAGCTAGCAGGACTACGAAACAGCTAGCAGGACCACAAAACAGGTAGTAGGACAACGAAACAGGCAAACAGCTAGCAGGACCAATAAACGGCTAGCAGGACTATGAAACAGCTAGCAGGACTACAAAACGGCTAGCAGGACCAATAAACGGCTAGCAGGACTACAAAACAGGTAGTAGGACTACAAAACAGCTAGCAGGACTACGAAACAGGTAGCAGGACTACAAAACAGCTAGCAGGACCAAGAAACAGGTAGCAGGACCAAGAAACAGGTAGCAGGACTACAAAACAGCTAGCAGGACTATGAAACAGCTAGCAGGACTATGAAACAGCTAGCAGGACTATGAAACAGCTAGCAGGACAAATAAACAGCTAGCAGAACCAATAAACAGCTAGCAGAACCAATAAACAGCTAGCAGGACTATGAAACAGCTAGCAGGACTAGGAAACAGCTAGCAGGACTAGGAAACAGCTAGCAGGACTAGGAAACAGGTAGCAGGACCAAGAAACAGCTAGCAGGACTAGGAAACAGCTAGCAGGACTATGAAACAGGTAGCAGGACCAAGAAACAGCTAGCAGGACTAGGAAACAGCTAGCAGGACTAGGAAACAGGTAGCAGGACCAAGAAACAGCTAGCAGGACTAGGAAACAGGTAGCAGGACTAGGAAACAGGTAGCAGGACTATGAAACAGGTAGCAGGACTAGGAAACAGGTAGCAGGACTAGGAAACAGGTAGCAGGACTATGAAACAGGTAGCAGGACCAAGAAACAGCTAGCAGGACTACGAAACAGCTAGCAGGACTAGGAAACAGGTAGCAGGACCAAGAAACAGCTAGCAGGACTATGAAACAGGTAGCAGGACCAAGAAACAGCTAGCAGGACTACAAAACAGCTAGCAGGACTATGAAACAGCTAGCAGGACTAGGAAACAGGTAGCAGGACTACGAAACAGCTAGCAGGACTATGAAACAGCTAGCAGGACTAGGAAACAGCTAGCAGGACTAACAGGTAGCAGGACTATGAAACAGCTAGCGGGACCAAGAAACGGCTAGCAGGACCAAGAAATGGCGGCTAGCAGGACCAAGAAAACGGCTAGCAGGACTATGAAATGGCGAGACAAGCATGCAGCCATTCATCATTCCTACATTGTGTCAAGTCTTATTCCAAGCCTTCATGAATCCCTCTGGCATTTAGTGTTCTGTTCAAGCCGATCTGCCCCACAAGCTTTTAGCTAGACGAGAAAAGCAGTTCCACGGTGTTCAGAGGCAGCTAACGCTAGCTCCATGCTCTCCAAAATTAGGCTAACTACTATCAGCCTTGATGTAAGCGATATCACCCTGATCTAATGCCATTTGCCACATTTAGTTAAGTCATGCCAAAACTGCGACACTATTCTCAGTCATCACTAGAACTACCGTCAGGCTAATGTTAATAATCCAGGAAGACTGATGCGTATTTGACACCACCGTCCATTCTCCTTCATCTCTAGCGCATGCATTTAGTTTCGTTATAGTTCTTTCTGAGAGTTTAATGTTCGCTCATGCAGACGGTCCATCTGAGATGTACCGAGATGTAGTGCACAGCACGCGACAGCATTAGCTGACTGTAACAGGAGGGGATTCTGAAGCTGCCGCCTCGACGCACTTGTTGTAATGTAAACGAGTCTGCGGTTCACACTCGCACTCTGAAATACATCATTATATAGTTGTGAAATCACTTTTTTTTATTTGATCCCCAAAGCTCGATTTCAACGTCTATTTTGAACAATGGGAGTAATCCCAGAGATTATGCCCATCCCTAGCGTTCCATCTTCAACCGAACGCATGTCTAGAATAAACACAATATCACAAGTCGTTTCCTGGCGCTAAATGACATGGGCACGGTGCGCGGACCCATACCAGTATGAATGAGGCTGTGTCTCGCCAGGTGGTAACGCTGAAAAAACCTCATGTCACACATGGTGCAAGCGTAAGGTTTCACACCTAAACGACCAGAGTATCAATATATTATTTTTATGATTCAGCCCCAAAAAAAATTAAGATTCCTTCAGTAATTCCTATGCCAATGTATGGGAATACAAATCCATGGCTAAAATTGATATTGGTGGTTAATAACCAATGTCAGACCCTGAAATAAATCACAGGGGAACCAGTGAGTAAGATGTTCGTCTCAAATTAAGGTAATTCTCAAAAGAGCTCAACAGTTAAAATCCACCAACGCAACACATCACATGAGCTGATGATGTCATCTAGTTACAATTACACTTAAAAATCAGTCTCACAACATAATTTGTAAAAAGAAAGATTGACAGATGAGACTAGGTTAAGCCAAAATCCTGTACAAAACCTGTGGTATTCCTAATCTTGTGACAGGGTTAAGATTGGCAGACGCATACCCATATGAGTGAGGCTGTGTCTCGCCAGGTGGTAGCGCTGAAAAAACCTCTTGTCACACATGGTGCAAGCGTACGGCTTCACCCCTACGCACACAAAGTACCAATTTTAGCATGAAAAGACTCAACTGCCAAAAATGATCGATTTTAAACTTTACTAAATTCCAATAAGCTTAGTAAAGTTTTGCTGTACTCGATCAGCGCGTTATCCGAGAGCGGATCGTTCCGGCTTGTGTCCAAATAAGTCTGCTCTTCCAATTGGGAACATTTTCATTTTCCGTGAAACAGTGGAAACTGTAATTGTGATAGCTCTGATGCCAATATAAACCAATAGTGAGATCTTGGGACAATACCACAAGTGTAGCTTGTCGTTTACTGTATGTAACCAGGCCTGTCGGACGTGATAGAAATGGAGCTACTGTAGGCAAATCAATCAAGCCAAATCAAAATCCTCTATGGGCATATGATGCCAACGGGCTTCTACGTTCATCAATCAGTTTCGGTTTATGACACTACACTGAGAAGGGTCTGAGGGGATTTGCAGAGGGTAAACTTGACATTTTGTCACGCTGATCACATGAGGCAAGACAATTTTAGGCAGTTGGTATACATCTATGCACAGAACAAAGAGGATCACTTTGCAGAAATACTTTTAACGTCATCAACTTAAAAAAAACAGCTGTCCAAGTTAGTCTGTCACAATCACAATACTGAAAGCAATCATAGGAAAGCTGACCTACGACGTTCAGGGGACAAAAGAAAGCAGGAAAGAAGAGATGCACAATGCAGCCATCTTTAAACATTTAGCCTTTTGAGATTATAGCAACAATAAGGCGATGTCACAATGTCAGATTGTGACAATATTGATTGATCTATGAAAATCTGTTCTGAAATGACCGGATGTACAAGGAGCTCCACAAGTATTTGGACAGCGAGACAGTCGTCGACGTTCTGGCCGAGCACCGACTGTCCAGCTTTCGCCGGTGGGTATTTCAGGCACACTACATGAATATAAGTTTAAGACACCCTTTTATTACGTGCGTCCGGTCCACTCCGCCGCAGGGTCTCGAAAAGTTACGTGGAGGGATGGAGATTAAACGGGTGAGTCGTCCACGTCCATCTGAAGCCTCTGCAGCAGGAGGCCGTGACGACTCGGAGCCGGTGCTCTAAAGACGGACCTTTGTTTACTTGTATGTTTTACTTCCATATTTACTTGAGGGTGACTTCAGTGCAGCGAACAGCTGAGGCCTCGTAGGGATCCAGACACTGAAGTGCAAAAGGTCCAGAAAGGGACGACGAAAATATGATTGAAAGCCTGATGGGCTGCAGACACCATCCTTTAAGGCTGGAAATACCCTAAAAACTTAAATGTCTGCATGTCAGTATGGAGCAATAAAAAAAAAAGTAAAAAAAAAAAAAAAAAACCCATCGATGTCCAAATACTTACAAATTCACCGTAGATACCGTTCCTTCCAGAAATATTAAGAGATGTTAGCACTGATAGCTAGAATAACTGAAAGCAATACAAACTCGAGTTTGACGCAGCCATGTACCAATCAATATGGGGCTCATGCATGACCAAGCTTAAGGACAGAGGGGAGTTGGGGTTCAAATAAAGCAAACATACCCGTGTGAGTGAGACTGTGTCTCTCCAGTTGGTAACGTTGAATAAACCTCATGTCACACATGGAACAAGCATACGGCTTCACCCCTAAACAGAGCATAAATATATTAGCTACATTTAGACAAATGTTAAAAAGAATTTATATATACATACCAATTCAATCAGTTGGGGATTAGATTCAGTCACTAATTTGTATGCCAAAATTGCGTCGTCATTTAATGACTGGTGGTTATTTACCAATTAATAACATTTAACAAATCAGTATATCTAAGGAATATGGAAAACCCAATTATTTTGCATGTGAAATGAGAGCATTATCCAACACTACCAATCGGTTGATGTCATCATGCTTCATCACAACCATAATCGACTTAAGAAGGACATTACACTCAAATATCAGAATCTAGAAATGTAGAGACCAAGGTATTCCAATGTCAGTGACAGCTATCTTATCACTTGTATAGTTCAAGCTGCAGTATGAAGGGATTTTTTTTTATAATAAAAAAAAATTGAAGGAAAGAAATCCTCAGGCTTTCTCCGAGTGCCCCAGTCCTCAAGATTTGGTCAGGCAAAATAGCAATTTGCACGTTTGAAGGCATTCGGCTTGATGCGAGCATTTGCTTAGCCTCCCTTGTACAGACATGCAAAGACATTGCACTGCATTGGATTCATCCTACAAACATTTCAGTGTAATGTGCTTTGAATTGAAAAAAAACATCTAAAAATGTTACTGAACAAATAAAAAAACAAAACTATACATGAAACGGTACAATTAGTGTTAACAAAACAATTGACAAGAAGATATCAGAGTCATTTTTAAGTGGACAGTTTCCAACAAAGCCTAAATTCCATTAAATTTGTTTGGGGCTGGTTATGAATAGGAAGTTTACCAATAACAAGATAACTGCTTTATCATATACTGAACATAAGAGGCCTATAATTAGGAACAAATCCTGTACAGGTTGCTGTGTAATAAGGGAGTATTGTGAGAGGGTAACAATTAATATAAGCATACCAGTGTGAGTGAGGCTGTGTCTTGCCAAATGGTAGCGCTGGAAGAACCGCATGTCACACATGGAGCAAGCGTACGGCTTCACCCCTAAACGCATACAGTACCAAACTTTAGACTCCGCTCCCACGAACCGTAGCACACAACATAACTAACATACACTCAGCAATTTGATTTTACTTTCATTGTGGCCCTTTGTGTATTTCACAATAAAAGTCTTCATATACTGAGAAAACAGAAGGATGGGGTGTCATGATATCTTAAGTAAGAAACTTGAAAGTTGATAATTTGAAGACACTTGATAATTTATGGACATAATGGGGGAGATGTTATATTTACGGACACATTCTTATGTGCGGTAACACTCTCACTGGTAGGCACAGCCTTCAGACCAGGGTAAAGCTCTGTGAAACACCCGGTAGCGTCAGAGAGAGAGAGTTAAAAGGTAAGACACACATACCCGTATGGGTGAGGCTGTGTCTCGCCAGGTGGTATCGCTGGAAAAACCTCATGTCACACATGGAGCAAGCATATGGCTTCACCCCTGCACACACACACACAGCGACAACTTTAGTGAGCGAGTGGGACTGAACACAGTCGTTACAATAAGCCCAGTCATGTGACGTGGCAGAACGTGGCGAACGCACTGGCAGCGAACAGACGTCGCGTCAAATCGACTACGCAGACATTTGTCTCAGACTACTTTCACAAACTATGTCAAAATGCCGATGAGCGTCTAACGGATGCCTAATGTCTAATAAAAGCGCGTCTTTCGCAGGAGTCGAAGCCACTTCGATGCAGGCCTATAGCAACAAAGCGTTGCACTCGACAATTTGACATGCTGCTTTTAAAAGAGTCGTTAACTTTGAGTACCGAATTTCCTAGAGTAGTGCTAGAATACCGACCGAGGCAAAAAAAGGGCAGAATCTGCCGAAACGGTTATTACTAGTATAATCATAATTAACAAAAACTGAAATATGATGACATGCTGCAACGAGCACAATTGTCTAACGCTTATGAATAGTTTTAAAAGCCAAACTTGTTGCGCTGCCAGTCGACAAATATGGGAACTGCTGTATTTCAATAAATGAGGGTATGTGGCCTCTATTGAGGCAAAAAAGGGCAAACCCATACCCGTATGTGTGAGGCTGTGTCTTGCCAAGTGGTAGCGCTGGAAAAACCTCATGTCGCATATGGAGCAAGCGTATGGCTTCACCCCTACACACAAAGAATAAATTAGCTAACATGAAATAGGATACACCTATGAACACTGTACGTCAAGGCTAAATATTCTCTTTAGTCAAATTTGACAACCCCAATCTCGATGAGCACCTAGTTTGATCGGTGCGCTATAGATAACGTTGGCTAGGTAATATGGCATCTGTACAACACAATTGTATGAAGGGCTAAGGGTAAGCGGACGCATACCAGTATGAGTGAGGCTGTGTCTTGCCAGGTGGTAACGTTGGAAGAACCTCATGTCACACATCGAGCAAGCGTACGGCTTCACCCCTACATACACAAAGCATCAAAAATATTAGCTGGGTGGTTCCTATTGCATTAAGAGGAAGCATCATTCAAAAATCATTAAATAGCTTAAAGCTGGCAGGCAATTATCTTCTAGTGATGGCTTACATGTATGAAGGGCTGATTTGTATTACCTCCATTTAGTTGTTGAAAAGTGTTTGTTGCTGTGATAAAACATTATTTTCTAAAGAATCTGGCCTATATCATGAAAGAAGAACAGCGATGGGACATAAGCCAGGCACATTTAAAACAAGCTTTACAGGTCAGTAGCAAGATGGCAACAAAACACTTAAGACAGCGATCACACCGACAAGCAGAAGCTTCCCCATCTTTAATAATGGTTTTCAACCACTCTTTCCCCATAATTAACGATGGTTTATAAACTAACAGTGCACACTTTCCCCATCATTAATGATGGTTTTCAAACCAACAGTGTGCACTCTTTCCCATCTTTAACGATGGTTTTCAAACTATCAACAGTGCGCACTCTTTCCGATCTTTAACAATGGTTTTCAAACTATCAACGATGCGCATTCTTTCCCGTCATTAACGATGGTATCAACAAAGCGCACTCTTTCCCATCATTCAAACTGTCGACAACAGGCCACACAAGCATTTTAAGTACTATGGTGTCCAATGTGCGCAGTATGTCTCCCAAGTCATTGGTTGCAATACAGCACTCGCTTGGTAGAGTAGGCGCTGTCGGATTGTGCGCCTCGAGTTTTCAAAGCTTCCCAGTCTGATCGCCACCTTAAACCAGAGCCATCTAATAGGGCAAACACACAGCGAGCAACTTGATTGGTGGGTTGTTCTATTCTGATGTGACTTGTGGGCAATGCCAGAGGCTTCAGTTGTTTTTCAGTGGTCTCGTGGGGCTACAAGGTTTTAACCAAGGAAGCTTATTTCTGTAGTCTTTCAAATAAAAGGTTTTAAAAAAGCTATCATCAACTTGTCTTCCATTTCGGCTCCATTGCGAGTAGGACATTTATTTATGGAACTGTTGTCACGTCTGTAAGGAAAATAAAACGCAGGAATCAGATTGGCCGTTGATGGATGATTGTCGTGCAAAGTTCAGCTGTGGGCAACAAACTTAAGTTGACCGTCATAGCGTCTGCCAAGTTTCCCAGGTCGTTGGGCTCTATTGAAAAGTGGACTTGTGGCGACTGGTTGATCGAGTTGCTTGCTGTGTAGATGCACCATTACAGGTGGCAGCAGACAAGTTATTAAAAACAACCCAAAGAGACACCAAACAAAAACATGCATCCATGTTTGAAACATTGCTTTTCAGACACAGGGCTTATACAGCGGTACATCTGCACATCAAGTGAGAAGCTTGGACATCAAAGGACTTTTCCCTTATTGATCTATGGTCTGTGTGTATTGGCTACTCACACAAGTTTTTAGGTTACCTTAAAAAGGGGCAGTTCACACAAAATGTATATATAAAACGTGATTTGCTTAGTTTTGGAGATATCTGCCGTCACTCAAATACAACAGAGCTGAATGGCACTCAGCTTGTGGCTCAAAGCGCCAGAAATACATGTGAAAAGCTCAGACGGAATCATGACCCGGTTATTCAGGACAATCCACAGACCTCGTTGTGAGCGGTTTCATGTAGGAACTATTTTCTACCGAACTACACCCCCCATTCATTATTATAAAGTTTGGTTTACAAATTTATTTTTTGGTGCTTTGAGCGCCACACGCCGGGTGCCATTCAGCTCCGTTGTATTAGAGTGACGGGAGATATCTCCAAAACTGAGGGGGGAAATGCGTATTTTCTTTTATTTTGGGTGAAATGCCCCTTTAACAATGCCCAAGTTGCCAATCAAGACTTGAAAACATTGCACACTCCTTAATGTTACAAGGTAACCACCCAACCATTTTCACACCGTGTGTCACTGGCATAAAGAACATCGTAATCCTGCAACTAGTGGCTAAATTAATGTATGAATAAATTATCTATGTGTACCTTACGTTACAACACGATCAAGCAAAGTGGATATGTTTATGCAGTATTTGTTCGGTTTGAAAAGGCCTGCAGAATATTTCGCTCAACAGAAACTATTAGCGCCCAGCTTAGTTGGCAAGCTTAAGCTGCAGGCACGTCGCTCGGCAAGTTAAGAAAGATGTAGAGGGAATATCTTATTGTCAACAGTCGACTGAGAACAAAGCGCAGATAATATTTAACTTTGAGAAAAAGATGGGCCATCATTTATTTTCCTTAACTTTAAAACATCAATTTGCAAAAGCAGTTCTTGAAGAAGCGCAACAACAACAAACGGCACAAGATTCCCTAATCAAAAAATTATAATAACAAATAATAAAAAAGGACAATACCAGCATTTTTGAGTAATTACTCAAACAGACCTTTAAGATTTGCCCCCAATTATTGAGACATAAACTCTTTATTGCTCCATTATACTGAAACAGTCCTTCTGCACAGAATCCCAAGGATTTGGAAATAAAACCACTCCATGTGATAAACTCTTCAGTCTTCCTCTAAGGTTAAGCTGTGCGGCCTCCTCTTCTGATGCTGTATTACCTAAGTGTAAGCTAAGTTACACTGAAATGTATTTTCTTTCAGGTAATTTGAAAAAGGTCAAGAACAGCTTTTGCGTTTACTCTACTTCACCGCCATGCATATTCTTCATCTCCTCATCCCAATGCTTCAAATGAACGAAAACGAGTCTATACCGAGTGATTTATTCAAACACGGGTTGCCATTTTGTTCAGGCAGCGCCATTACATTGTTAAAAATTGGGATTTCATAAGCCCCTAATTAACCACATTTCCCTGATGGCTAACATGACCTATTTGATGCCATCAAAACCCTCAGAATCTCTGCTTTCAATTAAAACGGAGTGCTGTAGAGGAGAGCAGAGCCCGGCTGTGCTGATAGCACTGTATCACTTCTACCTGTTGAGGTATAATTAGAGTTTACAGGCTTAACTCCATCGCTGCCATGGCTACGTCTGCCCCCAAACGTGCGCTAGACTGCCGTGCGCAAATATATGCACCCACTCGCACTGTTGAACCAACTTGGCATTTGCTATCCAATTAAAAGACTCGTCACCGGGCAGGATTTAGGTCAACAAGGGCAGTCAAGAGTCGAGACTGTGGTTGGTTTGGTCTGACCAATATGACATGTTGTCACGGGAAGGGGAAACAAAACAATCATTTTATTAAACTTGCATTCATCTGATAAGGTGTTAATCAGGGTATCTGCAGGTTTTAACAAGTTAAATCGAAGACTTTTTAAGACCTTTTTAATAGCACTTTTTAATACCAATTTCACGACCATAATAGCAAAAAAACATAACTGAACTGGCGGCTGCACTTGCGTGCCAATTTAAAATCTTGCGTGTTCCATAAAGCTCTCGCCAGACGCAAAAAAGGGCCCCGGTAGCCATGCAAAAAAACAACGACTTGAATACAAGAACATTTCATACATTTACAGATTTAATACCAGTGCAAATTACATTTTAATTAAGGGTTTTATTACCCTTTTAAGGCCTTAAATTGAGAATTATGAATTTAATACTTTTTAATACCCTGCAGATACCCTGTGTTGGTTGTCTGAGCAATATGACATCAAAAACAATCATTTTATTAAACTTGCATTCATCGGATAGGTTGTTAATGCACCCATTGCGCCGTGGCAGTAATGATTCAGCACAAAACGTTCACCATTTCCACGATAGAAAAAGAAAGAAATGTGCTGAATGATACCGACTGGCCTCACCACCTCCCTGAGCAAGACATGAGACCCATGTGTCAAAAATGCTGGTGTTGTCTTTTTAAAACTCTACAATCCAAAATAACTTCCACCTTGATCACACAGGACACAAATATATATATATTCTAACTACTAGCAATCCCACTGGGCATTTACAAATCCTTAACGCGATCCAATCTGTTTGAAATTTTTGAAAAAGGGGGGGTTTTCCTTTTTGGACGTTGTATATATATATATTTAAAAAAATGACATTTTGACTTAGGGTTGAGTATTGGTTCAATTGGATAAGATGGGTACGGTGAATGTGACGCATACCCGTATGAGTGAGGCTGTGTCTCTCCAGGTGGTAACGCTGGAAAAACCTCATGTCACACATGGAACAAGCGTACGGCTTCACCCCTACACACACAGAGCATAAAATCATTAGCTATTCAATCTGGACAAAATGGGGAAACTCAATTTTCAGTTTACTCAATCAATTTTACTTGGGGTCAATAGGAGAGATGCATTGTTGCCATAGAAGAGCAACCGTTTACCCATGCTATGGGCATATAAAATACTGTACAATATAGAAACTTTGCAGACAGATTTTTAGGTAAATTTGGTCAACATTGAGGGAAATAATGTGGCTGAATGCTTTTCATTTTGTCGTAAGAGGAAATAGGTAACTTTTGTAAGCAAACTTAAAAGTCAAGGCTTTTACTTACCCACAATGCACACACTTAAAAACAATGACAAAAGTTAAGAATGTACTGTCAACGGGTACAACGTACATAAAGATAAAGTGTTCTAAGGTTTCATGTGAAAGGCCCCATTCTCCATAATTTTTTTTACAGAAATTAGGAATATAGTCCCTTGATGTCCATGCAGTGATTTTCTCTTTACAAACCCACACATACTATACAGAAAGACATTTATAAACAAATCTCACAAAACATGGCACAACCAGCTGCTTCCTGTACACAGTGAGTCTAACAGGAATGGGGGGCCATCGTCTTCTATGGTTTGGTGTTGGGGGACCGTGTTTACAAGAGACCTACTATTTTTTTTTTTTTTTATGTTTGACGTAAATGGAATTTTTCTTTTGCTTTGTTGGAAATTACTGTCCAGAGAGAAAATGAACTCTGACAACCTCTTGGTTCGAGTGGAAGACTACAGGTGTAGTCGCTCCGAATTATGGAATATGGGTACGGTTAAAGGACGCATACCCGTGTGAATGAGGCTGTGTCTCTCCAGGTGGTAACGCTGAATAAACCTCATGTCACATATGGCACAAGCATACGGCTTCTCCCCTAAACCGAAGAGCACCAGTTTTAGTGAAAAGGTCCCCACAGATACCACCAATTAATACTGTGAGGCAAAGGCTAATACCAAAACAAGCTTCTTTAGCAGGCCACTGCAAACCTTTACAATTGCTGCACACACACACGCTCCTAAATTCAGTCCAACTTAACCCAGCTCTGAGGGGTGTCTGGCGACAAATGTGATTAATGTAGTCAGGCATTTCTTTTTTAATTGTTGATGGAAATCCTATAATGGCAGGATTTTGTAATAAAAACTCATACCTGTATGAATGAGGATGTGTCTTTTCAGGTGGTATCCGCTCCTGAACGCTCCGTAACAGTGATCGCAGATGAAATTTTTCTGCACTTTGGATGTCGGACAGTTACCGTTCTCATCGGGACCTGCAACCTGAGAAGGTCGGCAGAGAATGGGGTTCAATATTCGATTAAAAAGCCACGTGACTTATAAAACCCCAGGAGAGAGCACTAAATTAATTGCAAAAAAAAAAAAAAAAAAAAAAAAACACACTATCAGATGTATTACCTGAAGATCACCGGTCAGTAGACAAATCTGGGATTTTATTTTATTCATTTTCCAGTTTTTGTGGTGCTTTTTCCCCCCACTGGTTATTTTAATGTATAAATTAGTCAAAAATGTTTAAATGATTTGAACTCTGTTGTGATCATTGGGATACATAACACCAAAAAGAAAAAGAAAACGTAAAACAAAAAGTTAAATAGTAAATCTAAAAACAATCTTCGGTACGGTAAGGCAAAGGGAGGAAAACAATCTTCCTCCCACCCTCCATGCAGGCCATTTAAAAAGCACAAAAATACACTAGAAAACCCAGCAAAGGCTCAACTGCCATCCACCCCTCACGTTCCAGCTCCCCCTCTTATGCACACAACTGCAGTTATTGTGCTCCTCTTCTCCCCGTTCCCCTCCCCCTCTCTCCTCTCCAGA
Source organism: Notolepis coatsorum (assembly GCF_963971535.1). Lineage (NCBI taxonomy): Eukaryota > Metazoa > Chordata > Actinopteri > Aulopiformes > Paralepididae > Notolepis > Notolepis coatsorum. Next base: position 64,277,125 of record NC_140170.1, read on the forward strand.
GATCCCCCGCCCCCTCCACATCTTCGCTGGACTCCTCCCCCCACCCCCACACACACACAAACAAAATGGGCACACATGAAAGCTCCAACTCAGACGCACAGGGAGAAAAAAAGAGGGGAAAAAAAGAAGTTAAACGTCCCGTCCCCCCCCCAAAAAAGGAAAATTGCACCGAGGGGGGCGAGGAATTTATCCATGTTTGCGTTAAAAAAAAAAAAAAAAAAAAAAAGGAGGGAAAAAGGGAAACCACTTTCTCTGCAAAGTGGACATCACAGAGAGCAGGGAATGTCTCTCCAGCATTCAGCCACTGACCTTCCCTCCCCTTCCCTCCTGTTCGCTCACTTTGCAGGGCGTTCCTGACTTCCTGTTCTTCTTCTTCAACTGCATGTCCTCGTTGGCCCTCATCTCCTTCTCATCCAGCAGCCGGGGAGCGTGGAATTCGCCTTCCTTTCGGATGAGCTAGTGATGGTGTAATTAAAACAAAAACAGAAAAGGAACGATTTTAGTCCCAATCGGTAAAAAGAATGTGTATTCTGATAATACTGGGTAAATAGTGGTCGTTTAAAAAACATCTTTTAAAATCTTTATGAAAATCCCAACGTGATATGGTATCCTGCTGCCGTGTGTGCGATACCTCTCACTACACAACAGTACAAGCAGCACATCAAATTCTTTGAAATTCTAAGATAGTATTCAGAGGGAAATCAGCGATTCCCTGATCAAGGCTTTTCTTGATAACAGTGGGTTAGAGCTATAACGTTAAACAATACACAAAAGAAAATGGTTAAATGAAATGTTAAAAGATGTAAAAACCTCGTGGTGAAACAGGGCCCTCGTCTCCCCCCCCGTGAAACATGTCCCTGTGTGTTTTCTAACCAGGGGCGGGCAGCTCATCCCGGACGGCAGGATCATGTGGCTCTGGGGCCCGCGGTCGGGGCCTTCCCTCTGTGGCGGCACATGGCCGAGTGGAGCCATCATTTTCTTGGGTGGACCGGCCATGGAGCTGGCCTGCATCAGGGCCATACTGGAAAGGACAGCCTCACAGCCAAGCAGCCCCGCCTGGGAATACAAGAGAGAGAGAGAAAGATTTTTTTTAAGTACAAAAACGTACCAAAATACCACGTAAAAAAATACAAAAACAGGCTCGAATTTTAAGACAGTCTGCGCCAATATTGCCAAATCACACAGCATTTTGACAGCTGAAGTTATCAACGACAACATCCTGAGTGACACGTGACGTGCGTGTATTGGTGCGATGTCATCGATAGCCATTTTTTGGTGTTCTCGAAAAACAAACCCATTTCATATGGTCACGGACTGAGCTGCTGGGCAGGTGTGACATGGCTGTGGGGACGGTGTATGTGAGCGCAGGGACAGGGGTGGGGACAAGGTCATCCAGAGATCCGTCAGTCAGGATGGTCGGTCTGGTGGGAAGCCACGCCCACCTCACTCATCTAGCATTAAAACTGAGGGGGGAGAGGGAGGATGTGGATGAAAACAAGAAAAACAAAAAACATTAAATTACAACATTAAAATTCAACTCCACAAGGCCGCTTGGATTTCTTCACAACCACGTTGGTCTAAAAAAAAATTAAAATACAAGTCCAATTTGTAAACAATCGCAGCCTTTTTTCTTTTTTTGTACAGATCATAGATTTAGCAGTGTTTATGCATAGCGTTCTCATGAAGCGCCATGCGTTTTACTATCATTGCCCCGTGGCCGTCGTTTGATTAATCACCTCTCTCCCGCCCACTTACACTTAGCTTGGTTGACAGAGTCAATCGAATTATGCACCCCTCATCCCCATTCGCTTCGGTGAAATGTGGCTACATAGTGAATAATGAAAATAGATTGTTTACAAAAGACTGTGTTACAACTGTGCAAGCTAGTTTGTGTGCGCGTGTGTGTGTGGCCGGTACAACTAGATTCTATTCACCTGTTCTCAATTTGCGTATGCTATCGCTATGGGGGGGGGGGGGTGGGCTTATTATAACGTGTAGGCTACGTAGCCTGATCCCAGATATATTTCTTAGCAATAGCAGTTTAACTACAGTCAAAGTATAGTCCGTCTATGGGAGTAAAAAAATATGTGCCCAAATAATCCACCAGTAGGCTGCAGGCAGCCTGGTTCTGTTTCACCGCCTTCATTGTTTTTTTACATGCAGGTTTTCTCCCTTGAGTTCATTCATTTACACCACTGTTTCAGGCTATTTCAACGTGCTGTATGTGAACAATAAGCTGTGCTACGACAGACATCGTACAATAGCTCCGTAGGCTTTGCCGGTAGCCTTCGTAGTTATATGCCCCATCAACTCCAGTGCATAGGAGCCATGCAAAGCATTCTGAATCTCATTGCGCCTACGTGAATTTATCCCACGCTGTGCGTCTGCTCGTCTGTGTGTTTGAGGGTATATCTGCAGGCACTTTGAAGAGGTAGAGAGAGAGAAGAGAGCTCAGAGAATACGCATGTCTTGTATATGAGGAGGATATGGTTTTGAACACTGCACAGGCGAGATCAGCAGGTACTTTTGGTTTCATTATTAATGCTTCTAATAGGTATTGTCAATAGTATTGTGCATTTTAACTAACATCAGTAGCAAAGTCACATCTCCGGTCTCATAACTCTATAGCTCACACAACTGCAGATATTGTAAACAAAACACAAAAAAAAGCAGATGATTTGCAAAATGGAGCTTAATTTCAGAAACGGCAATAGTTTGAAATGAGACTACTCCGAATTTCAGAAACGTATGATTAAGGACACCATTAGAAGAAATCCAAGCTCCTTGTGTTGAAGTGTTTAGGTTGGACATAAATGACAAGCTACATACACCTATGGACACAGGTGGGGGGCAGGACGCTAACACCTATACGGTGGTGCAACTCCAGTCCTTTGCAAAGCAGCAAGAAAACAGTTTTTCTACAAGGAATTAAGATTAAACGTGCATTAAAAAAACGATAACAATAACTGGGTCGTGTGCTTGGCTCGCTGGTAATTTAGTGTCACAATTTCAACTAGAGAACTGATCTTACATCCATTTGCTTTGCAGCCCATGAAGCAATGATGTAGACGTGATTTCTACAGGCCCTTAAGATTTACAGTGTATTTGTATATTCTGTTATATACTTAAGGGGTGAGAAACCTCCACGATTAGCAACACATTCAAATGATCACCTTTAACCAACAACAGACCTCAGTGTCAAATTCTTGAGTGATCGTCCCGTTTGTGTTAACTACAGATTTTTAGAGAATCCCCCTCAGCCCACCATCCTCCATGTTGGGAAAAAAAAACGACCCCATGTAATTGATAGTAGCCACTTAGTACCCCATTATCTAGTATTGTAAAAAAAATCTACTCCTGTGTGCATTCAACTATTGCATGACTAAAATGTGTTTCGCACGTATTATGCATTAATCTCTGATCGTATTAATAATACTAATAATAATAATCAGGCTGCAGGTAAATTAATAAGCTCCATGTATTTTGTTCTGACAAGAGAATGGGAGGATCGGTACGGGGGGCCTAGGAAAAGTGTAGCCCAGGGGGCCTAAAGACTATGTTCCCGGGTTTCAATCATATGCCCAGCGGAGGGTAATAATACCGTACTACTATTATAGTTGGTTTATTTTATAATCGTGTCCAGTGCGAGCAAAGGGAAAGATGCCCCACTGGGTTTGCAGCAACCTGAACCTTTTGTTCGAAAGCGATCAGCACGCTAGCAACCCAACATCAAGTTAGCTCGTTAGCTAGGGGTAGAGATTTTATACCATCTTAAGATCATAATACTAGTACACTTTAGTCGCTTGGCGTTCATAACCAGCGTTAGCTAGCTGGATGGATAGTCAACCAGGAGCAAAATGAAGGGAACATTGAAGAATCGATCATATGCGCACAGCGTCCATCACATCAGCAGACTGGCCTTAACCAGCAGCACCTCTTCAACAAGCTAACAGTTAGCTTGGCAAAAACAGCTATAGCTAGCTTGGCCAACGTACGGAGTAGGGTCCAGCTGCAGCGCCGGAGAGTCCTCTCACTGGGCGGTTATGCGTAAGAGTTTGCCCAGTGGGAGGATTCTCCGGCGCTGCAGCTGGACCCTACTCGCTTGTTAACGTTAGCTCATCTATGTAGCTACTAGCTAGCTACTAACGTTAGCTGGCGGCCCCCCGCAGTCAACGCAATTTAGTTTTCCCCCACTTTGTTACATAACGCATTTATTAGCTTAAGAGAATTGTTTATTACCCGTTTGTAGTGAAATAATAAAGCTCGCTATCCCGGTCATTAAAAGAAAAGAAAAAGATTCAACAACGATGAAGACATCCGTGATGGCCGTCGTGCCTCCCCCTCCCTCCCTCCCCGCTAACGGAGCTGGAGCTAACCTTAGCTGTCGTCGTTATTCAACCAAATCCTCGCTTAATAACGTTTATCTTTTAACGTTTACGTTTAGCCATCGAACCCATAACACATAACTGCACAAATACATTTCCGAACTAGACATTTAAAGAAGTGGGTAAATCCATTTAGCTACCTTTTAGTTGTTTCACTCCGTCCTCCGACGTTTTCCGATCCCGTCTAGTTTACAAACACAGGAAGCGCCACAGGATGTAACCCGCGCCCCCCACTCCCCACCAGGAGCACCAGCCCTCCTCTAGCTATAGGAGAACATGAGCATCATAATCATAATAACCTTTTCTCTAACGTTCATATCTTCTTCTTTATCTTCTCTGCTAATCCATTATTAATATCAGATAGTGGACAAACCCGTTTTCACGAATTACTAAAAAAAAACACGTTTGCTTGAAGCTTGTGTTCTTCATTTGGTAGGGAAAAAAGGGGAGGGGGAGACAAATCGGTTATAATCAAATACTAGCTGCATACAAATAGTCTGTAAAAAGGACTTCGTTTTGATATTATTTTATGTTTTTTTTTAATATATATTAGTAGCTAAGCCTACTGCTGCTTCGCAGCCTTTTTTTATTATGATCTGATCTCGAGTGTGCAGCAAAAGATGACATGATGACACAGACTGGTTATAATCAAATACTAGCTGCATACAAATCGATAGTCTGTAAAGGGACCTTGTTCGTTTTGATATTATTTGATATATTTTTTTATATATTAGTAGCTAAGCCTAGCCTTTTTTATATGGCTGATCTGATCTCGAGTGTGCAGCAAAAGATGACATGATGACACAGACTGGCTCCAGAAGAAGCAGCAGTATTCAGCTGTAAATTGAAAACTGCAATACAAATGATCTCCAAAAAAGCTATTTCTGTGCCATTTACTTACTAGGCTCATTACTGGCTCATCTGTCATCTCTATTAGTCTATACTACCCCCCCCCCCCCTAAAATAGAGGGTTCAAAATATTTAGGCATTTATTCATTTTGGGTAACACTTTAGGGGACACAGATGCATGAATAATTCATTAATACTTTAGAATTAGATGTAAGCGGTTAGACAATTGGGATTTGAGAGTCAAATGGTAGTTAGGGCCATAACATAATCAATGTGTCATGGGAATCACAGTAGAAAACATTCTGGAAGGATATCCCTGCACTGAATGGTAAATGGCTGCATTTATATAGCGCTTTACAATTTGTTCCTCACATTTTACACATTCACACACCGACGGCAGAAGCAACCATGCAAGGTGCTGGCTAAAGTGTCTTGCTCAAGGACACTTTAACACGCTGTCCGGGAATCAAACCGGGAACCTCTGGATTACCAGACGACTGCTCTACCTCCTGAGCCACTGTCGCCCTTGAGACATCACTGAGACTTATCTACTGCTTACAACTGTCTTTCTCTGTACTCATACCCACTTTCATTATACCACTATATCCAACCAAACTGTATAATGTACAATAACACTGTACATTGTGTATATATGTCTACACAAACCACTGGCTAGACTGGTTTATTATCATAGTGTATTCATACTTGTACCACTGTAAATAATGATACATTAGCTTAGCATATTTACGGCATAGATTTTTCATACTCTGTTTACTGTACACTAATGCACTTTACTTCTCCTTTGCACTCTGGTTAGATGCCAACTTCATTTCGTTGTATTCTGTACTTGTGCGCTGACAATAAATTGAATCTAATCTAATCAGGTAGGAGATTTAACTGATAGTTAATTAATGGTTTGTTAACAGATTAATCGTTTTTTGTTCTTGATTTATTGTGATGTTTCTTCTTGACTTGTTTAAAGAAGACTTGTCCAGCCCATGGGGACATTAACGTGTGATTGCGGGCTTTACAAATACATTTGATTTGATTTGATTTAGTTACACATTAGTTCCTACTAGGTTATTCATAATCATAACTGTGCCAAAAGAGTAGCAACAGCCTTTTTTTCCTCCATAAAAATGCCTTAATCTTTTCCACTCCTCACGCGAGACCCCACGGACCATAATAGACCATGTGTAACAATCCCCTCTTTGCATAAACACCTAATAAAGATATTGTAATGAACCTTGCCTTTGTCGCCTATGTAATTGATTGAAATGATGGATATGAAGAAAGTGGAATGTGAAAGCCACCCCCAAGCTCAGGTGCCTATGAGTCATGAGTTGTGGTTTGGGTAGATATAATATTTGCTAATATAAACTAACACAATTTTGTTACTGTACATTTCTTGAGAAATGTTTTACAATTTAGTCATTTAGCTGACGCTTTTATCCAAAGTAACTTACAGATTGTGAACAACATGTCACCAGGAGGGGTACATCTCTGGCAGCTAAGGGTCAGTGGCATTGTTCATCAAACAGTATTGAGCTCGAGTGTTACACTCTGAGTGCATAGTAGTATAGACATATTAGCAAGATTGTTGACAGAGTCACCTGTGGAGCAACAATAACTTGGCCATGATGACAAGGTTCCTCTCTTTAGCCTTTGGCGTGGTTTATTATTCACACATCATTATGCACATGAGACCTTCTCTCGTGAGAGGCGACGGAGGAAGACAGAGGGGGAGGGAACAATCTCTTATATACCCTCTCACCTGACGTCAGCTCCAATAGCTACGTCTCCTTGCGCCTATAGCGCCCTCTTGTGGAAACAGTTAAGCAGTTACATGCAATCATATAACACATAACCTCAACACTCCCACTTATGGCTGTCGTGTATACTGTACAACTTTTCCAAAAACATCTTTCAAAGAAAAGAATACAGTTCAGAACATCAAAAAGAATATGGCAGTCAATATTACATAACGGGCAATATTTTATACACCAAACATGACCTCTGCAAATCTTCTCAATTTCAGTTTGGAGACAGGCTTGGTCAATGGTCATAGCATCTGCTGCCATGTCGTCTGTAGGACAATAAACAAGTGTCATCCTTTCTTCCCTGATGACAGATCTGATGAAGTGATATTTTATATCCACATGTTTACACCTCTGTCGGGACACAGGGTTTCTAGCTAGTGCAATGGTTCCCTGGTTGTCTTCATAAACAACAGTTTTCTGGGGCGGCTACGTGGCGTAGTGGGCAAGGCGCTCGCCACGAATGCGGAGCGCTCCACATTGCTTTCAGTTTAGCTGGTCGTTCATACTAATACACATTGGCCGTATTAGGGGGTGGGAAACTGATGGGTGGGGATCGGGCGTTGTGGACAGCGACTCCTACAGGTCGGTTGGTGCGCCTGCGCAGTAGAATCAGGAAGTGTCGGGGGCAGCGTGAGCCTCCCACGCGTTACTCCTCGCCACTGAGAGATCGAGCTGCGCAGGTGAAAAGATGCGACTGCTGTTACCTCAAGTACCGGAGGGGACTTGTGCTATGTATGACTTAGTCCACATTGCAGCCGGCGTGTGGGAGGCAAGAAACAGCGTTTGTGACAGGGGAGGGTTGAATTGGATGATACAAAATTGGGATGGGAGAAAAATATAGAAAATGGGAGAAAAAGTGGAAAAAAAATAAAATAAACAACAGTTTTCTTATATACATAGGTATCCATTCCTTCGAGCAGTTGTAGACTAGGCAGAATTTCAGAAAATGTGCTTGTATAAAGTGCTGAAGGCATTTCGTGTTTATTTTTGGTACACAACATTTCTAGGGGTATTAAGGGGTGCTGAATCCAAATCTGCTGTATACCAAGCTCAAAAATGTCAAATAAGGCCTCAAAATTGAGAAATCCAACATGGCCGCCAGCACCAGGCCCTCTCTCCACAAAAACAGGGGCTAAACCCACAGTTTTTATTTTACTGACATGAAACTTTGCACAGAACATCTGCACCTATGGAGGAAGAAAGTAGGAATATAGCTGGGGTGCAACCATGAGTAACAGGGTGTTTTTGACTGTCTAACTGTAATCTTTGTATAGGCGAGGATAAAAGAAATTACATTTCTTCAGTATTTGCAGGAATACTACAGCAATTTGGTAATAACTGTACAGTGTTGGACACGAACATTAGAAGCCCCCAAGTCTTAGCTTTCTTCAGGTACCAAGTTTATGCAAGTAGCTCTTATAAATCTGGATATATAAGCATTTTAATGTAAGCATGCTGTTTTAGGCGAATTTTCAAAAAATAAATGGTGGGGCTTAATGAGTTAAGTGTGACTACACAAGGTACAAACCTGAATTAAATGTGCTTTTGTAAGTTTTCTTACATACATCAACAAGGACGTAGTCACACCGGAGATTCAAGAATCCATACTTGGCGCGGACCACCTTGGACAGGCACAACTGAACATGTTTGTGGACAAACGTTTGTGTGAACCTCCAGATAGTGACCAGCACCTGAACCTGAAATCACCCATTCGAATGAACAAAGCCAAGACATTTGCCTCTTTGTATGAAGTTGTGCAACTTTCCAAGAACAAGCAAAACACCATCAAAGTGGACAGGCAGATTCTACAAATGCTCATCACAGCTTACAGAGCAGGTCGTAAGGTAGACCTTGACAATATCCTCCAGCATGAGCTCATGCCCATCCCGCCATCTCTGGCCACAACTAACGGGAGTCTACATTCTATCAACAAGTCTGTGTTCGCAAATATACTGACGAAACAAGTTAAAACCCCTGCAGATCTTACCCTTCAGGGACCCAGCTGCCTGGTCATTGATGGCCAAGCTCTGGTAATGGCACTCGGAAAGCCACCTGACACTACAACATTTGGTGACTATGCCAACAAGTTCACTGACACCGTGTTGAAGATGGGAGCAAAATACCAGAGAGTAGATGTCGTCTTTGACAAATACCATTACCAATCCATCAAAACAGGCACAAGGGTGAAACGCAAACAGCGCCACAGGCCAGTACGTTGTGAAATCAAAAACAAGTCTGTTCCACTTCCTGCCGATTGGTCGAGCTTCATGGCCCTTGAAGACAACAAATCAGATATCGCTCAACTACTCTCAAACCACCTGATAGAGCACAGCCCGGATGATGAACCTGTAGTTGTAGTATCAGAGAGGTTTGCTGAAGGGACAACAGATCCAGATCTTGAAGTCTCCTCTCTGAGTGCTGACCATGAGGAAGCTGATACACGTCTGATTTTCTCATCCAGGCTCCAGTGGAAACAATCGTCGTGTCAGTGCGTGACACAGATGTGCTGCTTCTACTCTTGGCTCACTATGACATAATCCGATGTACGCATCTCTACATGAAAGCTGGGACATTGAAGGATCCAAAATATTTTCCAGTACATGACATTAGAAAGCTACTATCTGATGATCAACTGGACACAATCCTTGCCTTCCATGCCCTCACCGGATGTGACAGTGTGTCCCAGTTCAGTGGTCACGGAAAGAAAACAGCCTGGCAGGTGTTCGAGCACCATCACACTGATCTTGCTGGCCTTGGGAAGGGCCCTTTCACAGAAGATCTTGTGACATCAACAGAGAGATTCATCTACAAGATCTATGGTGTGCCTGAGGTGGATACGTGCAACAAGGCAAGAGTTATTCTGCAAAGGCCGTCCACAAGAGACTCTGCCACCAACCTCGGATGCTACATCTGTTCCTCCCTCCCCATCAACCTGGACCCCCTGCAATTTGAATACCGCCCTAACAGGTCCACGGAGGACGCCATAGCCCATGTGCTGCACACAGCAGCATCACACCTGGACAAGAGGCAGGGGAACTATGTGAGAATGCTATTCATCGACTACAGCTCAGCATTCAATACCATAGTCTCCTCCAAACTCATAGCCAAGCTCAGGGACCTGGGCTTGAACTATGACCTCTGCCAGTGGGTCTTGGACTTCCTGACGGGCAGACCCCAGGTGGTGAGAGCAGGCAACTGCACCTCCTCATCCATCACTCTCAACATAGGTGCCCCCAGGGCTGTGTCCTGAGTCCCCTCCTCCACTCCCTGTACACACATGACTGTGTGGCACAGCGGAACAACAACACAATCATCAAATTTGCTGACGACACAGTAGTGGTGGGCCTGATCTCTGCAAACGACGAGAGGGCCTACGTGGAAGAGGTTAAGGTTCTAGCGGGATGGTGTCAAGAGAACAGCCTCTCCCTGAACGTCAGCAAAACAAAGGAGATGATTGTGGACTTTAGGAGGTCGGGGTCAGGGAATACAGCCCCCTCAGCATCGACGGGGCACCGGTTGAGAGAGTGAACAGTTTTAAGTACCTCGGAGTCCACATATCCGAGGACTTGACATGGACCACAGACATTGACAGTGTTATCAAGAAGGCACGACAACGCCTCTACTTCCTTAGGCGCTTAAGGAAGTTCAACGTGAGTCAGAAAATCCTCAAGAACTTCTACTCATGCACAATAGAGAGCATCCTGACTGGCAATATCACCTCCTGGTTTGGGAATAGCACTGCACAAGACCGCAGCAGACTACAGAGAGTGGCCCGTTCAGCCGAACGCACAATTGAAGGTGGGCTTCCCACTCTCCAAGACATTTACAACAAGCGGTGCATGGGCAAGGCTAAGAGAATAATCAAAGACTCCAGCCACTCAAACAACTGCCTCTTTGAACTGCTGCGGTCAGGCAAGCGATACCGGAGTCTCATGGCAAGCACAGAGAGACTCAGAAGGAGCTTCTATCCCCAGATGATCAGGATGCTCAATGAATGAACAATGAACAATAAGCAAACCATCAACACACCCACAGCGCACATACACTCACTTAAATAAACAACACCCACTTTACCACTTTAGACACACTTTACACTTTATATTTATATTTATATTATTGGTAAGGAAATTGCACATCATTCTCATTCCTTATTGCACCTCACCACTACAAGGTGGCACCACAAGCTAAGCTATACTTCACCATTTTTGTACCAGCTGTACTGTATATATAGATACACTGAACAATTTTGTTGTTTACACTTATTTACGTACTTGACTTCTTGACTTTCTATTTTATACTTATTATACTTATTTTATACTATCTTGTTATTATCTAGCACACTCTCAGGAGCAACACAGAAAGAAACATTTTATGCAAAGTATTCTGTATGACAACTAATAAAGAAACTTGAACATTCACTTATATTGATATGGTAAAATAATATTTTTATTTTATTATATTATATTATAATCTATTCTATTCTATTCAGGAAAAGTGGCATTGGATGAATCATGCAACTGCAAGACACCTGACACCTGACTGACAATAAATTACTGTACCTAAGATACTGTACGCATATTAAGGACTATCTAATTTGCATAAATGGCATGTTGATTAAAAAAATTCAAGAGAAAATAGTTTGATGAATAAATCCATGGCCTGGGATCATCCTGCTTTTCTTTCTTATTTGGTTATGCATCAATAACAACCACAGTTTCTGCTATAAATATGAGTTTCAAGCAACATTTTCACAACTGATCTAAAATCAGGATATGATTTTAAATTCCTCATGTATGCAAACATATAAAAACACATTTCATTCATGTTTCTACCTTGTTTAGTCAAAAAGATATGCACTTAAATAGATTTCAGCCTGGCGTTGGCGGCCATGTTGGATTTCTCAATTTTGAGGCCTTATTTGACATTTTTGAGCTTGGTATACAGCAGATTTGGATTCAGCACCCCTTAATACCCCTAGAAATGTTGTGTACCAAAAATAAACACGAAATGCCTTCAGGGTTATGATTTTCTGAAAATGTACCCTGTCTATTGTTCTAGATAATACATTCCTGTATTGTCATAGCTAGAGCCATGTATTCGGCTTCACAAGTTGATAGTGCCACTGTGGGCTGTTTCTTTGTTTTCCATGAAACCAGTGAGCTGTCTTTATCCAAACTCACACAATACCCTGTGGTACTTCTTCTGTCTGTGGCGTCTGCCGCCCAATCTGCATCACTGTAGGTTTTAAGCCCTAAGCCCTCGCTGCTCTTTCTGAAACAAAGCTGTTTATCTGCTGTGCCTTTGAGATAGCGAAAAACATGTTTTGCTGTAATCCAGTGCTCCTCTGTGGGATCAGCAAAATGCTGTGACAATTTACTCACTACAAAACATAGGTCAGGGCGAGTACATGTTGTCAAATAAATGAGGCTACCTACAGCTTCTCTGTACATTTTTACATCTGTCAATTTCTGAGCATCCTCTTGGTAGTCTAGTTTTTGATCACATGGTGTTTCCCTTGTTCTACATTCTTGCATGTCAAAACGTTTCAGGATCTTTTCCACATATCTCTTCTGGGATATTTTTACACAACTGGCAGACTGTTCGAAGTCCATGCCTAGAAAATGCTTTAACCTACCTAGGTCTTTCATTTTGAATCTGGTGGAGAGCATACTTTTCACCTGCTCTAGGTTTCTAGTGTTGTCCGCTGCGATGATTAAATCATCCACCCAAGGGCGGCTAGGTGGTGTAGTGGGCAAGGCGCTCGCCACCAACGCTGGAGACGCTGGGTTCGAGCCCAGCTCTCGGCGCTGCTACCAGCTTGGCTGGTCGCTCATACTAACACAATTGGCAGTGTTAGGGGTGGGAAAGCTGGTGGGTGGGTCCTGGGCGTTGTGGACAGCGACTCCTACAGTTCGGTCGGGGCGCCTGCTCAGCGAGGGAAGGATCTGGAGGGAGGTAGTGTGACCTTCCACACGTTACACGCTCCCAGTGAGAGCCTGCGCTGCCAGGCTGGCTGCCGGCTGGCTGCACATGTGTCGGAGGAAAGCATGTGACAATCTCCGGCCTCCCGGACCAACAGTAGGGGGGGGTGCGCAACAACCAGGAAGGGGGACATGGTTGGGAATTGGCATAACGACTAATGGGAGAAAAATCGGAAAAAGGAGGGGGGGAAAAGATTTAAAATTAAAAATTAAAAAATCATCCACCCAAATCACAATTATCACTTTTCCTGACTCTTTTGACTCCCTTGAGTAAACACAGGGGTCTACTGGGTTCTGTAGGAAGTGATCTTCAATTAGACATGTATGAAGCATCTCGTTCCAATTTCGCCCAGACTGTTTCAGGCCGTAAATGGATTTTTCTAGCTTACACACTAGCTTCTCTCCTTTCTTCTCGTAACCTTCAGGTTGTTCCATGTATATCTCCCTATCAATGGGTGCATGCAGGTAGGCTGTCTTCACATCCATCTGGTGTAAAATCAAACTGTCCCCAGCTGCTTTCTGCATCACTACCCGTACACTGGTCAGATTGGCTGTAGGGGAGAATGTTTTACCGTAGTCTATCCCCTCCCTCTGACTGTAACCTTTAGCTACAAACCTGGCCTTGTACTTGTCGTGGCCTTCAATACCCTCCTTGATTGAGTACACCCATTTTCCTCCCACTGTCTGACTACCCTCTGGTAACTTGGTTAGAGTAAAGGTGTGGTTGTCCTCTAGGGACCTCATCTCCTCATCCATTGGTCTCTCCCATTTTCTTGACTCAGGGGACACCATGGCCTCTTTAAAGGTCTGAGGTACTCCACTCACTACTCTGTAGCAGTAATCAATGCTGGTAAGTGTACTGTCATCCTCGTCACTTTCTCTCTGGGCATAGTCTTTCAGATACTTTGGGGGTTTGTGTTCCCGTGAGGGATACCTCCCACTGCATGAGGCACGTGACGTCACCCTCGGGTGCTTCCCGTCATCATCCTCTGGGGGTTGTTGACTGTCTGTCTGCACGTCTGTGCTCAGTACACTAGGCTGTGGTGTCTCTCTTTCTTCACACCCTTGGAGTCCAGCTCTGGCTCCTCTGTCTGTGTCTCGTTCTCACATGTTGTCTTTGTGACAAATTTGACTAGCCTGTGTTTTTGCACTTTCCCTTTACCGGGATAGTAGACTAGAAAAGCGGGGCTTCCTTTGTTGTGCCCTAGAAAGAGTCCTTTTTCACACCTGGACTCGAGCTTTCCTCTGTCCTGCTGGTAAGCATAACACACTGGGGGAGCTCCAGTAGCTCACCACGTACCGCGAGTGCTATTTCAGCGCCGTGGACAACCGTGCTCGTCACGGATCTGGGGCTGAGCGAGTTCGAATCCCGGACTGCAGCCGTGCCTTTCCCAGAGTGTCTTCCCCCCCATCTGAACCCTTTCAGCCTGCTTCTGTCGGTCGAACTTGACCAAGTATAAATGCGATAAACGTATAAAAGAGCCAGGGAAATGGCCAAAGTAAAAAAAGAAAAAAAGCATAACACACTGATCCAAATTTGTGCATTCTGGCTAGATTACACTTCTTTCCTGTCAGTGCTGTATACGGGGTGGCTTCTTGTACCACATTATGCCATAGACTCTTAGGTAAGTTACCATCTATTAGCTTACACCTAGCCATTTAGAAAAGAGTGCGTCCTTCCCTCTCTGCTATCCAGTTCTGGTGCGGGGAGTAAGGACATGACGTCTCGTGTCTTATCTTGTTCCTTCTCAACAGTGATTGGAACTCTCTATTTGTGAACTCGGTTCCGTTGTCGGACCTCAAGCATCTTATGTTGCCATAAGGTGCTACATCTGCAAGGAATCTCCCTGTGGCCTGGAATGTGTCTCTTTGCTTTGAGAAAGTAAACAAACACTGCCCCTGTACACACATCTGTAAAAGACTGTACATATTTAAAGCCACCTATGGACTCGTTGCTTACTGGACCGGCTAGATCTGTGTTAACTAGCTCAAGTGGTATCTTTACTTTTTCCGTGGGACCTCGGTTCCTCGATTGAGTGAACTTCCCCTTTATACACACTTCACATTCCTTGTTAGGTCTATGCTTTTCACCGTTAATGGGCATGCCTTCTGTGACCGCTTGCAGTTTCAGTAAATCCTCGTAATTACAATGACCCATGACCATGATCTCATGCCTAGTCTGGATATCATGACTGACAGTCACATTACACATATCATTATCATTACACTCTGTTTGTAGATAATACATTCTCTTGTACACCTCAATGTTAAATCGCGTACCGTTAGGCTCTACAAGAACATCTTTACCTTCATTGAAGAACACTTTGGCACCGTTTGCAGTAGCAGATTTTACAGAGAATAGTTCTTGTGGGAACGAGGGTATGTAGAGAGCGTTCTTTAACGTCACTGTACACCGGCGCCCCTCACTGTTTATGAAGCATACCTGTGCGTCTCCTCTCTCTTGCGCCAACCCGAATGTGCGCTTCCCGTCTGCCAGCTCCATGCTGTGTCTCTCCGGCTCGAAGGTGCTGTCAAAGTTCTTGAATCAGTTCCTGTTGTTGATGATGTGGGACGACGCACCTGTGTCCACGATCAGTCCCTTCCTTTGGACCTGCTGCTGCTGCGTTGACTGGGTGACGTACGTTGTCTGCGCCCCGAAGATAAAGTCCTCTCGTCCCGCTGCTCTCCGGGCGTCGTCTCGACTCGCCTCACGTCCACCGTTGCTGCCATCTTGTCCACAGCCGCCATCTTGTCCATGCGCGTACCGAGCGCTCTGGTCGCGTT
Organism: Notolepis coatsorum; assembly: GCF_963971535.1. Classification (NCBI taxonomy): domain Eukaryota; kingdom Metazoa; phylum Chordata; class Actinopteri; order Aulopiformes; family Paralepididae; genus Notolepis; species Notolepis coatsorum. The sequence goes on from NC_140170.1 coordinate 64,292,944, forward strand.
TCTTTCTGCACGCTTTGTCTGTGTGCCCAGTGCATTTACAGAAGTTACACCAAACAGTCTTTGTGCAGTTATCTTTCCGGTGCCCCTTTTCTCCGCATCTCCAACACGCCAGCTCCGTCGGGGGTCTGGTCTTCTCTCTCGGTGCCGCCCGGGCCTTCAGTACCCTCTCTCCCACCTCCTCGGCGACTGGGTGTGTGTCTTCTGAGGCCTCAAAGTTCCGCAGCTTGGCCTTGAACTCCCCCAGCGACATGTCCGCTGAACCGTGTGTCACCAGCAGTGTGAACGGTTTGTACATCTCCGGTAGTCCTCTCATAACCATCGCCATCATTAGTCCATCGATCGGTGCTTCTCCTGCACTCTTAAGCGCCGTAATGATCTGCTCAGCCCTGATGACGTATTCGGTCATAGTCTCTGTGTTCGCTTTCTTCAGCGCGGTCAATGTTATATAGAGGGATACAATCCGGGGTCTTCCCCTTCCGATGTGGTGATTTCTCAACACTTTTAGGCTCTCTCGGCCTTTGTCCTTTGTGTCACAGAATATCAGCCCCAAGCTCGTGTCGTCCAGGAGTGGTGCCAACTCGCAGTATGCGTTGGCATTTTGCTTGATATCCTGGGCTTGTGCTTCCGCCGTTAGTGGTCCCGTGGGGGCCGTCAAGATCGTTGTCTTCAGTCCCACTCCGTGCATGCAGCACAACATTCGCTCTTCCCAGAGCTCGTAGTCCTCTGCCCTTCCGTTGAACGAGGGCCATTTGCTCCTTCCTCTTGTCGCTATCCTCTTTTTGATGGTAGGCGTAGCTTTAGCTCCCGTTAGCCTAGCCTTAGCCACGCGGTGCTCCCGGTGCTAACCTAGCCTATACTTCAGCTAAACTTGCTACCCTTGCTTATTTCGCTCCCGCGTGATCTGTGCCCATAACCTGTATCTATGTACAGATACCGATTTTGATGTCACACCATGTTACCTGTTACCTGTTACCTGTTATTGCACAATGTTTTTTGTATTGGATTCTATTATATGTTGTACCCACTGTATTGCACATCGTTGCGGGCAAGACCACCCGCATTTCATTGTATACTCGTATGCCGTGACAAATAAAACTCTTGACTTGACTTGACTTGACTGTTGACAGAGTCACCTGTGGAGAAACAATAACTTGGCCATGACGACAAGGTTCCTCTCTTTAGCCTTTGGCGTGGTTTATTATTCACACATCATTATGCACATGAGACCTTCTCTCGTGAGAGGTGACGGAGGAAGACAGAGGGGGAGGGAACAATCTCTTATATACCCTCTCACCTGACGTCAGCTCCAATAGCTACGTCTCCTTGCGCCTATAGCGCCCTCTTGTGGAAACAGTTAAGCAGTGCAATGCAATCATATATAACACATAACCTCAACAAAGATAGGTAGTAGGGCGGCTACGTGGTGCAGTGGGCAAGGCGCTCACCACGAATACTGGAGACTGGGCTCAAAACAGATCATCTCCCTGTTCGAGCCCAGTGCTCCACATTGCTTTCAGTTTAGCTGGTCGTCCGCACTAATACACATTGGCAGTATTAGGGGGAGGGAAACTGATGGGTGGGGATCGGGCGTTGTGGACAGCGACTCCTACAGGTCGGTTGGTGCGCCTGCGCAGTAGAATCAGGAAGCAACGGGGGCGGGGCCCCTCCAAAGCCCAGACCCCTGACGCTGAAAGATCAAGCCGCGCAGGTGGAAAGATGCGACTGCTGTTACCTCGAGTATCGGAGGGGACTCGTGCTATGTATGACTTAGTCCACATTGCAGCCGGCTTGTGGGAGGCATGAAACAGCGTTCAAAGACAGGGGAGGTTTGAATTGGACGATACGAAAAATTGGGATGGGAGAAAAAATTGAAAATGGGAGAAAAATAAAAAAAAATAAAAAAGATAGGTAGTAGTATAAGAATAGTAGCGTAGTATTATGGTACATAATAGTAAAAAGGTTAGAGGGTTAGTATTTTTCTCTTTTATTTTTTTATTCTTCAGATATTTCAGATATTGTTTGAAGAGGTGTGTTGTTAGTTGACGGCCAGTAGCCGTTGTGACATCATCATTAGAATGTAATGTAAAATTCTACAGTGTGATCATACACTTAAGGGGTATCTGGAAATTCCTGCAAAAATAGGCGAATAAATGATTGACTTTTTTTAACCAAACCTTCTGGCTTAGCCTCCGATCCACGATGTCATACCAGATTGCACCGTAACGCCACTACATGTGATAGTGAATGGGAGACTGAAACAATGATTGTCTGAAATTTTATGATTTATGGTTGTGATATCAGTTCAGTATGAGAAGTATGATATTCATTCCAAACCAGATAATCATGTATACTGTCACAATCTCCTTTTGCATTTTTCTTCAGAACATTTTTAACCCTTTACCGGCCAAGTAACCATTTTTGGCCACTTCCCCATACAAATTTAGCCAGGTGGGAGAGGGGGGATCTTTAATCTATGAAAAAAACTTCTTCCAGCCAATCAGCACAGGTCAGGCTATGACACAGATATTGTCACCATCCCATCTGACCAATCAGGATAGACCCTGGGGATCTGCAACTTCCTTCTTTTCACCACAGCAAAAAAAATGCAAATCTTTGCACCTGCTTCTACTCTTCAAAATCCGTTATTTCCTCAACAAGTCATGGTGAATTGATAACATTTACTCATTTTTGCAGTTGAACAATCATTGTAAAGGTTGGGATAGGTGTTTTTTGCATAGGATTAGTGAAATCAGGATTTGTTGTTAGCTAAAAAGTGGTGAAGCCATAAACGGTCATATGCCCCTTCAGGTGAAGTGACATAGTGTCCATTTTAGGCATATGCCCGATGCATCTAGTCAGTCACACTTAGGGTATTACTTCTACCATGTAGTACCCTGTAGTAGTAGTACCCTGTAGTACCATGTAGTTAGTACCATGTAGTACCCTGTATTGCCATGTTCCCTGTAGTACCATGTATTGCCATGTAGTACCCTGTAGTGCCATGTAGTACCCTGTAGTACCATGTAGTACCATGTAGTACCCTGTATTACCCTGTGTAGTACCATGTAGTACCATGTAGTATCATGTAGTACCATGTAGTACTATGTATTACCCTGTAGTACCATGTAGTATCATGTAGTACCATGTAGTACCCTGTAGTACCCTGTAGTATCATGTAGTACCATGTAGTACTATGTATTACCCTGTAGTACCATGTAGTATCATGTAGTACCATGTAGTACCCTGTAGTGCCATGTAGTATCATGTAGTACCATGTAGTACCCTGTATTACCCTGTGTAGTACCATGTAGTATCATGTAGTACCATGTAGTATCATGTAGTACCATGTAGTACTATGTATTACCCTGTAGTACCATGTAGTATCATGTAGTATCATGTAGTACCCTGTAGTATCCTGTAGTACCCTGTAGTACCATGTAGTTATATAGTTTTGTCTGCTATTCTTCTTTGGGCCTTTATCGGCTACTGTTGCCATGGCAACGCAAATTCAAGAAAACTCCCAATACATTTTATAATTTGTTTTATGTTATGAATCAGCCTGCCAAGTTTCATAGATATACCCCCTAGGGAAAAATATGCCCCATAGCCCCCACATTTTTAGGGTACCGGTCGAGGGCCTGTTCACGGACACTTCGGTTAACCTTAATTTACAGGGGAAAAATCTTTTTGATAACTTTTGAAATAGCACCAAAATAACATTCTAGAGTTGAAATTGTGAATTTCCAGGTATTTCAAGAAGTGACCGGTAAAGGGTTAAACTGTAAAAATGTAATGATTGTGATATGTTGTTGTTAATGAGACGATGAGCTGTATGTGTGTGTCACTGGAATTTCCCCAAGGGGATCAATAAAGGAATATCTTATCTTATCTTATCTTATCTTATCTTATAATGGTGGTGGTGACGGGAGAGAGTAGTTAAGATATGATAAGATATTTCTTTATTGATCCCCTTGGAGAGATTTGGGCGTCATAGCAGCATGGGGGAGGGGAGGTACAGGTATAGGCAGGGTAATAGTAGAATAGTAGTGTCATGGGGCTATCCCATGCCCTGTAAGTAGGGATGCACATGGGCCTTAAGTGGTTTGACCTGTTCCCACATGTGGTCATGCGGCCAAACATTTAGTTTAGGCCTTCGGCCTAGTTTGTTTTGTTATGTTGTTTTGTAATACAGACACATTGGTTTAAAGCATAACATGTTATGTAGAATTAAAGTACATGCATTTGTTGATAAATACCGTTTGTCTGTGCTCCCACTTGGTTCCTTGTAGGATCTCTGGCTGCCCAACCAGAACTGGGAGAGGCCAGGGCCTTTTCTGGAGGGGAGATTCGGAAGGAACCAAGTGTGGTAGAGTACAGGGGGGGGGGGGGATTTTCATAACGAGAGGGGAATAGGTTTATGAAGCGCCCTAAACACTGTTTAGTGTTTGGTGATGATAGAACATGATGGAGTAATGTATCCATGTTGTCCAGAGTTAATGGATGTGTAAATTGATGTCTGTATTGATTAATTGATTGTTTGTTTTTGGTTTGTCCCTGTAGGAGGAGCTTCCAGCATAAAGCCAGGGATGGAGGCTCCTCTCGGGGAAAAGTAGTGACAGGCTTGGAAGCGAGACACAGCCGTACTAAGACCTAGGTCCCTTAGCCAAGGGCCTAGTTGTTTATATTTGTTAAAAGAAAGTTTAATCATTTTGTATTATTTTTGTATTTATGTTAAAATATGTTTTTTCCCGTTTTTTCCCACTGGGGAGCAAAAGAACAAATAGAATAAAAAACCAACCACTGGGTGATGGCAACCTGACTCGGACTGCATTTTTCCTTCGCTTGGCCGCCTCCTCACAATTGGTGTCTGAAGTAAAGAGGACTACAAGCTTCAGGGATGCCTCCCAAAAAGCAACAGCAACAGCAAGAGCCTGCAGAGGAGGGTGCCACAGGGGGAGCCTTCGAGGATGGCTTTCAATCGGAAAGTGGCCCCACTGCAGGTCCGGAGGCTAGCTTCGCCAGGTTGGCACGGATGTTTGAGATGCATATGCAGTACCAGATGGATCGGGATAAAAGGCAGGATAAAGAAGCAGAAATAAAAGAACGGGAGTTCAGTGCTATCAGCGACAAGGTCACCGAGCTTCAGTTGGACCTGGAGGCAACCAGGTCTGGTCCACCAACGGGACGAGCCAGTGGGGTCCCAGGCGGAGAACCCAGGATGGTGAGGTTAGAGGAATCTGATAACGTTGAAAATTTTTTGACCACTTTCGAGAGACTGGCAGCAGTGTATGGCTGGCCACGACAAGAGTGGGCTGTCCGCCTCATTCCTCTGCTGACTGGTAAGGCCAGGTGTGCCTTTGTAGCTATGGACCCAGCTCATACCAGAGACCATGACATTTTGAAAGCAGCAGTTTTGAGGAAGTATGAGATAAACAGTGACACTTATTACCAATGGTTCCGCTCCGACGACACACCACCAGATGAGGCCCCCCATGAGCTCTACACCCGCCTCAAGGACTTGTTCTGTAGATGGGTGGGTTATGGCACCTCCACCAAAGAGGAGATCATGGAGAAGCTGGTCCTCGAGCAGTACATCAAGGTGTTGTATCCAGAGGTTAAGACCTGGGTGAGGGAGCGCAACCCAGAAACGGCGGCGGAGGCTGCAGAGCTTGTGGAAACATATGTGACGGCACATGGAGGTCCAAGGGGCCACCGCTACGCTGGCGCACTACACCAGGCCAGAGGTAAGTCTGAGGGTGTTGGGATGGGTGGTTCAGGTAGTTACTCTCCTAGGCAGCCCGGTTTCAACCAGCCCAGTTCGAGCCAGACTAGGCCAAAGCCATTTGTAAGAGGATATGCCAGGAATAGGTCAGAGGTTATATGTTACAACTGTGGTGAGGCAGGCCATATCAGTCCAGTTTGTCCCGTTAGAAAGCCAGAGATAGCAAGTCTCTGCTATGTACCTAGGCCAGCTCTAGGCGCCTCCCCTAAGGACAGTTCTGAGTCACCAGTCATGTCTGTCATGTTGAATGGCAGGCCCCTGTCAGCCTTATTAGACACAGGTTGCACACAGTCTCTGGTACAGGCCAAGTATGTCCCCAGGGAGTTGTGGAGTGAGGAAAGAGTTAAAATTGTCTGTGTCCATGGGCATGAATCAGAAGTCCCCATAGCGGAGGTATATGTTGAGGTAAACAACCAGGCATATCTGGTGAAGGTTGGAGTGGCCCCCGAACTGCCCTACCCTATTTTGCTGGGGACAGATCTGCCTATTTTGCTAGACCTCATTCATGAGAGTAAAGGGAGATTATGTGGAGTAGTTACTAGGTCCAAGGCGAGAGAGCACACTAATACACCAGTCTCTGTGACACAACCACTGATTCAGCCAGACACAACTGACACAGAAATACCCACCACTATCAGGCCAGACTCCGATTCACCAGCTACCAATGCGGACACAGTGCAGCTGATGCCATTTTTTGGGGTAGAGGTAGGTGGAGTGCCAGGAGTCACACAAGAGGAGAGATGTGAGAAACGCAGGGAGCAAGTCAGAGGAATTGTGTTGCAGTCAGCTGACCAGCCAGATCAGGATATGGAGTTTCCAGGGCTGTCGGTAAAGGAGGTTTTTTCTGGGGATCTTGCCAGACAACAGAGAGGGGACCCCACTCTAATAGACTGTTTCAAAGAGGCAGAGAAGGAATCCAGTTCTAGTCCCCTTAGCAAGCGGTTTCTGCTCGACAATGGGTTGCTTTATAAACAGAGTGAATATGACAGGCAGCTCATACTGCCAAAGGCATGCAGGGAGGAAGTGCTGAGGCTAGGCCATACTATTCCTTGGGCGGGTCACCTAGCTTTTGAGAAAACCTTCCAGAGGATTTCAAAAAGGTTTTTCTGGCCAGGGATGTATAGCCAGGTCAAATATTACTGCAAGACATGTCCAGAGTGCCAGCTTACAGCAGGGAAAGCTACAGCCCCTGTACCCCTTATGCCACTCCCTGTGATAGGCACCCCTTTTGAGCGGATAGGGGTGGATATTGTTGGTCCATTAGAGAGAAGCCAGGCAGGCAACCGGTTTATCCTTGTCATTTGTGACTATGCCACCAGATATCCAGAGGCCTTTCCATTGAGAGAAGTGACAGCCAAGCAAGTAGCTACAGCTATGCTGCAGTTTTTTTCTAGGGTAGGGATCGCGAGGGAGGTACTTACGGACCAAGGGACCAATTTCATGAGTCGCACACTCAAACAGGTCTATCAGCTGTTAGGTATCAAGAGAGTAAGGACCACTCCCTACCACCCTCAGACTGATGGCCTTGTTGAGCGTTTCAATCAGACCCTGAAACGTATGCTGAAAAAGTTTGTTTCTGAGTCAGGGAAGGACTGGGATAAATGGCTGCCGTTTCTGTTGTTTGCCTACCGTGAGGTTCCCCAGGCCTCAACTGGGTTTTCACCTTTCGAGCTGCTTTATGCCCACCAGGTCAGAGGTCCATTGGATGTGCTGCGAGAAACCTGGGAGGAGTTGGACAAACCACAGAACATGAACGTCATCTCTTTTGTCCTGAAAATGCGAGAGACGCTCATGAGGACCACCACAATGGCACGTGAAAACCTTCTGAAGTCCCAAGCCAAGCAGAAGGAGTGGTATGACCGGTCGGCAAGACAGCGGAGCTTGGAACCTGGGGAGGAAGTCTTGTTGCTTTTGCCAACGTCAGAGCACAAACTGTTGGCAAGGTGGCAGGGCCCATACCGGGTCAAGCAGAAGATGGGGCCGGTAACGTATAAGATCCACATGCCAGAGAGGAGGCAGCCACTTCAGATTTTCCATATAAACATGCTCAAGAAATGGCACCCCCGCCCAGTCTCTGTGACACCTGTACCACACTCGCTCTTCATCCAGGCAGTGGAGGAAGAGGAGGAACCCATGGAGCAGTACCTACCCGGTCGGGAGGAGGGGAAGAAGCTGGACATGGACCACCTTTCAGCAGGAAGGAGAGAAGAGCTCCTTCGGATCTTGCCCCTCCATCTCTTCATGGAGACTCCGGGGCGCACGGACATGGTGCACCACCACATCACTTTGAAGGAGACTAAGCCCCTTCGTCAGCCAGTCTATAGGGTGCCAGAACGTCTGTTACCGGTGCTGAGGAAGGAGTTGGAAATGATGAGGGAACTGGGGGTGATTGAGCCCTCCTCCAGTGAGTGGAGCAGCCCAGTCATCTTGGTCCCAAAGAAGGATGGCACCCTGAGGTTTTGTTTGGACTTTCGGAAGATCAATGGGGTGAGTAAATTTGATTTGTACCCCATGCCCAGGATCGATGATCTGGTGGAGAGGCTAGGAGGCGCCAGCTTCATTAGCACTCTTGATCTCTGCAAAGGGTACTGGCAGGTTCCCCTTACAGCAGGGAGCAGAGAGATCACGGCTTTCCGAACCCCCTTTGGTCATTTCCAGTTCACGGTCCTTCCTTTCGGCCTTCATGGAGCGCCGGCGACATTCCAGAGAATGATGGACAAGGTCCTGTCGGGCACAGAGGCCTTTGCCGCTGCTTACCTGGATGATATAGTGATCTACAGCAACAGCTGGGAGGAGCACCTGTGTCATCTCGAGGAGGTCTTGCAGAGGATCAGGAAAGCAGGCCTCACCATCCGCCCTGACAAGTGCTCACTGGCCAAGCAGGAGACCAGGTACCTGGGTTTTGTGTTGGGGAAGGGACTGATCCGACCGCAGGTGGGGAAGGTTGATGCTATCAAGTCCGCTCAGAGGCCCACGACCAAGACTCAGGTCAAGTCCTTCCTGGGTTTGGTTGGCTGGTACAGGCGGTTTATACCTGACTTCTCAACTGTTGCTGTGCCTCTCACGAACCTCACGAGGAAGAACGAGCCCAACAAAGTGCGGTGGACGGACGGGTGTGAGGAGGCCTTCCAGGGTTTGAAGACCTCGTTGTGCGGTGAGCCCCTGCTTAAGAGTCCTGACTTTGAGCAGCCATTCACAGTCCAAACGGATGCATCGGATCTGGGTATTGGAGCCGCCTTGTTGCAAGGGAAACCGGGTAATCTCCAGCCCATTGCTTACATCAGCAGGAAGCTCAACTCTCACGAAGTCAGGTATTCCATCGTGGAAAAGGAGTGCCTTGCCATCAAGTGGGCACTGGACTCTCTCCGATACTACCTGTTGGGCAGGAGATTCAGCCTGGAGACTGACCATCGGGCACTGTCTTGGCTGGGGAGCATGAGGGACACCAACTCCAGAATCACGAGATGGTTCCTTGCCATGCAACCTTTCGACTTCGAGGTACTGTATAGGAAAGGGAAGGAGAACTGTACAGCAGACTACCTCTCCAGAACGCCACAAGTGTCTACTCCAGAAGGGGGGGGTAATGTCATGGGGCTATCCCATGCCCTGTAAGTAGGGATGCACATGGGCCTTAAGTGGTTTGACCTGTTCCCACATGTGGTCATGCGGCCAAACATTTAGTTTAGGCCTACGGCCTAGTTTGTTTTGTTATGTTGTTTTGTAATACAGACACATTGGTTTAAAGCATAACATGTTATGTAGAATTAAAGTACATGCATTTGTTGATAAATACCGTTTGTCTGTGCTCCCACTTGGTTCCTTGTAGGATCTCTGGCTGCCCAACCAGAACTGGGAGAGGCCAGGGCCTTTTCTGGAGGGGAGATTCGGAAGGAACCAAGTGTGGTAGAGTACAGGGGGGGGGGATTTTCATAACGAGAGGGGAATAGGTTTATGAAGCGCCCTAAACACTGTTTAGTGTTTGGTGATGATAGAACATGATGGAGTAATGTATCCATGTTGTCCAGAGTTATTGGATGTGTAAATTGATGTCTGTATTGATTAATTGATTGTTTGTTTTTGGTTTGTCCCTGTAGGAGGAGCTTCCAGCATAAAGCCAGGGATGGAGGCTCCTCTCGGGGAAAAGTAGTGACAGGCTTGGAAGCGAGACACAGCCGTACTAAGACCTATGTCCCTTAGCCAAGGGCCTAGTTGTTTATATTTGTTAAAAGAAAGTTTAATCATTTTGTATTATTTTTGTATTTATGTTAAAATATGTTTTTTCCCGTTTTTTCCCACTGGGGAGCAAAAGAACAAATAGAATAAAAAACCAACCACTGGGTGATGGCAACCTGACTCGGACTGCATTTTTCTTTCGCTTGGCCGCCTCCTCACAAGTAGTTATGTACTAGACATAAATATAGGCAATACAATTTGATCTGAATATAAAAATATGAAAAAATAAAGGTAAACAGTGTAAACAATATAATTAACTTTGAATATAAAAAAGAAACAGTATCATTAACAATGCAAACTGAACTTGGACTATGACACAGGCAGTGTTGTAGTTGAGTCACTAAATCTCGAGTCCGAGTCGAGTCTCGAGTCCCCAGTGTTCAAGTCCGAGTCACCAAAGACGAGCTTGAGTCGAGTCCCCATTACCCTAGTCCGAGTCCGAGTCCAAGTCCAAGTCATCAAGGTTGAGTCCACTCCACTCTGGCAGTCAAAGAGCTGACAAACAAATAAAAAAAGGTCTACATTAAACATAAATGACACAGCGGTCACCATTTCAAAGGGAGTTTATTTTTCTTTGTGACACAATAGCCAAACAAATGCACTAGCTGACTAGCCAACAATATATTATGCCAAATGATTAGGCCCTATTTCCCCAAGGGGATCAATAAAGAAATATATTATCTTATCATATCTTATATGGTCATTTAAATGAGTCTTTCTGCATATCTGTCTGTGCACGTGTACATATAGGGCCCAAGGGGGCCTGAGAGTCTCAAAAAGTGCCCTTTTCTTGGCTGGTGTTAATTGTTTCTTCTTAATCTTTTAAAAATGAAATTCTATCAAATATAAGGAGGGAAATGTATAGTTGTATCCCTGAAATATACACCTGATAAAATTAAAAGTAAGATAAGATATTCCTTTGTTGATCCCCTTGGGGAAATTCAATAAGTAAGCTAGCGACCAATGCTGTCCCTGTCATCCGCTGTCAACACCGCCATTCTTCCCAGGTATCAGGCTCCTCATTCACTTCCATTAATTTCGGGGACCTAGTCTAAATATCATATTTGAAAGCAGTGGCTGCACTAGCTTACTTGTAGATGACCTTGGATGTAAGATAGCAGATATTTTTAGTTCTACTACTACTACTACTGAAAAAGCCACTGCGATCCAAATGTAGTTAGACTACCATCAAATGTAGTTCAACTAGTAATGGAACTGTGTAGCCTCGACACTGTGAACCAGTGTCTTTCGGTCCACCTAATCTAAGTCCATCCTGCCACCCCTCTGTTCTGTGTGTCCCGCCCTCTGCTCCATGAGGTCGATGGTGTCAGTGATGTAACTGCAATGAATCAACACGCATAATTAGCATGCATAGTTACACATTCGGTCCAATGATTGTTAAAATTCCAGCTTGTTAGACTGACACCCTGCGACACGTAACTGGTTGGGAGGAACGTCTGGCTCGCTGAGCAAGTACTCCCCTTTAACTACTTCCAAGAATGTGTGTGTGTGTGTTTGGGCGAGGGAGATTTAGATTCTGATTTTTTAATCTAACCTTTATTTAACCAGGCAGGTCAATTACGAACAAATTCTTTTTTTTTATCCACTTTTTCTCCTCCATTTTTCTATTTTCCTCCCATCCCAATTTAGCCGTGCCAATTCTTCCCTCCCCTGTCTTGATCGTTGCTAGCATGTGCCCCCCACTGGCCGGTCGTAGGGAGGATAGAAGCCCAATCACATGACCCCTCCGATACATGTGGAGGCAGCCTGTCACTTCTTTTCACCTGCCAACGCGGACTCTCATTGGCGAGGTGTATAACGTGTGGGAGGCTCACACTGCCCCCGCCATTTTCCTGTCTTTGCTGTGCAGGCGCCCTGACCGACCTGTAGGAGTCGCTGTTTACAACGTCCACCAGATTACCACACGTCGACTCCCCTCCTGCTGACTCTGCCAATTGAGTTAGTATGACGGCTGGCCCAAGCCGGAGGCAACGCTGACAGCCGGGATTCGATACCGGTGTCTCTTGCGCTGGTGAGACACCGGCAGGTGGAGGAGAGACACCGGCAGGTGCAGGAGAGACACCGGCAGGTGCAGGAGAGACACCGGCAGGTGGAGGAGAGACACCGGCAGGTGGAGGAGAGACACCGGCAGGTGGAGGAGAGACACCGGCAGGTGCAGGAGAGACACCGGCAGGTGCAGGAGAGACACCGGCAGGTGGAGGAGAGACACCGGCAGGTGGAGGAGAGACACCGGCAGGTGGAGGAGAGACACCGGCAGGTACAGGAGAGACACCGGCAGGTGGAGGAGAGACACCGGCAGGTGGAGGAGAGACACCGGCAGGTGGAGGAGAGACACCGGCAGGTGGAGGAGAGACACCGGCAGGTGCAGGAGAGACACCGGCAGGTGGAGGAGAGACACCGGCAGGTGGAGGAGAGACACCGGCAGGTACAGGAGAGACACCGGCAGGTACAGGAGAGACACCGGCAGGTGCAGGAGAGACACCGGCAGGTGGAGGAGAGACACCGGCAGGTGCAGGAGAGACACCGGCAGGTACAGGAGAGACACCGGCAGGTACAGGAGAGACACCGGCAGGTGGAGGAGAGACACCGGCAGGTGCAGGAGAGACACCGGCAGGTGGAGGAGAGACACCGGCAGGTGGAGGAGAGACACCGGCAGGTGCAGGAGAGACACCGGCAGGTGGAGGAGAGACACCGGCAGGTGCAGGAGAGACACCGGCAGGTGGAGGAGAGACACCGGCAGGTACAGGAGAGACACCGGCAGGTGCAGGAGAGACACCGGCAGGTGCAGGAGAGACACCGGCAGGTACAGGAGAGACACCGGCAGGTACAGGAGAGACACCGGCAGGTGGAGGAGAGACACCAGGTGCAGGAGAGACACCGGCAGGTGGAGGAGAGACACCAGGTGCAGGAGAGACACCGGCAGGTGGAGGAGAGACACCGGCAGGTGCAGGAGAGACACCAGGTGCAGGAGAGACACCGGCAGGTGGAGGAGAGACACCGGCAGGTGCAGGAGAGACACCAGGTGCAGGAGAGACACCGGCAGGTGGAGGAGAGACACCAGGTGCAGGAGAGACACCGGCAGGTGGAGGAGAGACACCGGCAGGTACAGGAGAGACACCGGCAGGTGGAGGAGAGACACCAGGTGCAGGAGAGACACCGGCAGGTACAGGAGAGACACCGGCAGGTGGAGGAGAGACACCGGCAGGTGGAGGAGAGACACCGGCAGGTGCAGGAGAGACACCAGGTGCAGGAGAGACACCGGCAGGTGGAGGAGAGACACCAGGTGCAGGAGAGACACCGGCAGGTGGAGGAGAGACACCGGCAGGTACAGGAGAGACACCGGCAGGTGGAGGAGAGACACCAGGTGCAGGAGAGACACCGGCAGGTACAGGAGAGACACCGGCAGGTGGAGGAGAGACACCGGCAGGTGGAGGAGAGACACCGGCAGGTGCAGGAGAGACACCAGGTGCAGGAGAGACACCGGCAGGTACAGGAGAGACACCGGCAGGTGGAGGAGAGACACCGGCAGGTGCAGGAGAGACACCAGGTGCAGGAGAACAGGAAAGGCACGTCTAAACCGGCACACATTTTTCTTTAAATGAATACATTTTTATAATTAAATTTTTTTGGTGCAAAATCAACTCTGCCTCTCTTTGTTAACTACAACAAGCAATGCTGTTTGTTATTTGAGATGAGGTCGGACTCGGCACTGACAGATTTGTGTTCATTGTGCTGCTTTTATAAAGCCTCAAATGACGGCTTACAATATTTCATGAAAGCAAAGTGTTTCGTTTGTCTAAGATTTAAAAAGGTTTAAACTTTACAGCACTGACAAAGTTGAACAAAGTGCTGTACAAGTCCCACAACATAAAAATAAATTTTATAATTATAATATTATAAAAAGAAAATTAAAAAATTTAAATGTTTTTTTTTTTTTTATCTCAACGCTTTGAAGCTTCGAATTCCAAAAAAGAAAATTCGAAGGTCAGCCCTGGGCAGGTGGGGTGTGAGGAGGGGCAGGTGGGGTGTGAGGAGGGGCAGGTCGGGTGTGAGGAGGGGCAGGTTTCCTTTCTACCATAAACCAACATTCCCCTCATTGTTTTCAATTCACTGCCGTCGTTGACAGACATTTCTCTCTGCCACTGAGAGCGCAGCTTACCTGATGCACCGCCAATCCCCGGGGACGTCTCAGTGCCGCGGGTCCCGCCCCCCACAAGCCTCTCACATGTCTATTTCTCCCTCTCTCCCTCTGTCCCGTTCCTCTGCTTCTCTTTTTTTTTTAAAGGCATTTCTGCTTCATTAGACAGGAAGCGAGTGACAGGAAATCGAGGATGGAGAGACGGGGGAACGACACACAACAAGGGTCTTCGGCCGGATTCGAACCGAGGACGTTGCGATTACATGGCATGCGCCCTATCGTGGTGAGCTACCAGGATGCCCCTCCTCACCTCTTTTCTTCTGAGTAGGTATTGAAATATATATATATATAAGTGGCCACCTTGGAATCCCTGATAAATATCAGTGGGTGCTTGTTGTCGTTTGTTGACATTTCCAGTAGTTTAGAGAACAATTTGGTGGGGAAAACATGCATACAACACATGCACACACACACACACTTTCACATTTGTATACACACACACACACACACACACACACACACACACACACGCACACACACACACACACAATGCACCAGGTAAGGGAAACGTAATACTTTAAGGTCATTGGTGCAGAAAGTCACATGACCCGCCTCTTCCACTCCCATGACACCTTTCTGCTCACTCCACCTCTCTCACTCCATAGGACAGGGTCTCACTTGCAATAAGTGTCAGGTGTCTCCAGGTTTCACAAGAGGAGTGACTCATCATCGGAAGGGCTCAAAGGTAAGAGAACAGACCTAAATGGGCAGGGGGGGGGGATTCAACCGAATGTAACAAAACTATTCATTGTGGGGAGACTCTCTAAAAAAACCGAGTCATTTTTTAAAAGGTGTGCATAGGTTGGGGGGTTGAATTGCCTCTCCATGCGAGAGCATTGCTCTCACGCCTACTGTTCAACTCACCATCTTTGTCTGGAGTATAGGACTAGAAGAACCCATACCTTTTTCCCTGGTAATATGACTCTTTCATTAGTTCAGTAGTGCACCTGTACAGTTGCCAAATACGCTAAACTAAATAGAACTTTGGCCACATGGCTGGGTAGGCTATTACAAAGTTAAAGATTGATGTCTTTGTAGTCACTATATGTTCTTTTTACCCCCAAGGGCTCGGAGTTTTATCAGACAATCTGGGTGTGTGTGTGGGGGGGACAACACTGTATGCATACATACAAGGATCACAGCCTCGGGTCTCGTCTGTTCAGTCATACCTGTATGGCACGGTGGAGTAGTCTAGTATGAGTTCTATTATGGGGGACGACGACTACCGGGTAACTATGTACAGTATGTCACTTTGTGAAGACAGTGTATTGTTTCAATGTGACATCATGAGTAGGCTGAGACATTTAGGTTTCCTTCCTTCCAGGTTTTCGAACGTGTGAAGACCGACACATAATCGAGTTGTTGGAACGGATGTTTAGATATTTGGCTTTAGAGTTTTGAGCGCCGACTGCACTTAGTGACAATTGAAATGGATCAATATTGAGGACAAGTGGCCTATTAGAGAAGAGCTGGCACATACTGTACATTCTGGGTTTAACCTGTTCACTTCTTTCTCTTCTGCAAGTCTATTGTGACATCATCAATAGAATGTTCAGTGTGAGTGAGTGAGTGAGTGAGTGAGTGAGTGAGTGAGTGAGTGAGTGAGTGAGTGAGTGAGTGAGTGAGGATGCTTGGTGAGATAAAAGGTAGTGTGCAACAGCTTCTTCAGTGATAAGTTAACTCACAAGTCTCTCCAAGTCTGTGTCATCTGCTGCCGAGTCACAGGTCATGAAAATAATATACGGCTACTTGCACTGAAGAGTGTTTTGAGATGGTTTTTCAGTTGTTTATACCCTGAAGATATTCCTTTATTGATCCCCTTGGGGAAATGCAGGTGTCATGGAGGCACACCGGAGGGGGTACAGGTATGGGCGGGGTAATAGGAAGACAATAAATATAGGCAATAAAGAAACTGAATATGAATATAAAATATGAATAAAAGTAAACAGAAGACACCAAAAGAATGATCATAAGCAGTTGACTTTCTGGACGTCTTGCTTTCATTAAGACAGGGCTCGTACGCCCTTACCCCACAGTCAGCCATGCGTTACACAACCTCCCTTTTTTTATGCACCATATGTGGGTTTGTTGTGGTTACGCGTTGTTATGGAGAGCTTGGCTGAGAGTGAAGGTGAAAGGTCAGCCTGCTTCATGTCGAACACAGTTTCTGTTGGGTGCATACTGTTTCTGTTGTGTGTGGGAGCATGATAAGCATTGCCCCTATGAAATTCATACTCTGCCGAGACAAATGGTCACTCAGTGATTTTTAGATTTAAATGGAATTATCTTTGTGCTCGATTTCTCTGGGTATATTTTGTGAAACAGACTCGGTAGGCTGCAGTGTATACAAACCTGCAGCAGGTCTGCTGCTCACATCACCGCATACTCCAAAACCACCAGAGGATTGACTTCAAAGTAGTTTCCCCTCTCCGGAGTCTCCTCTGGCTTTGCCCACGCTGGACCCCACCCTGCTGCCCCGCCCGTTTCCTGAGTGAGGTGTCCCTTTATTTATTGCTCTTAACAGTAAACTCTGCACCCTTGGAGATAATGGCTTCCTGCTGTTATGCCCACACTGTTAAGGTTAAAACAGCACTTAATAAAAACTGTTCAGATATGCTTTAAATGTACAGTATCCCACTGTACCGTCTTTATTTCCTCCATTTTGCTCTTGCTGATTTGGTGTGGGTGGGTTTTCTCTTTACAATTAACAAATACTATATTTTGATTGATTGATTGATTGATTGATTGATTGAAAACTTTATTAACAGATTGCAGAATGGGTACAATACAGTACAGCTCAATACACACAATTGTTAAGGGGATGCAGACCAGAGAAAGACTTTCATCTTGTTTACACCAGGGTCCCCCATTTTCAATTCATCACATACCATATTTTAAGTGCTTTGAGTTTAAGAAACTGCTACAGTACACAAATAAAAACGTGTCGTTGTTGCCACTGCTACTGCCGTTGTCAATGTCATATAGTTATACTAGTTGCCCCCCATGTATGTATTCATTGAGCCAGTTGTTGTAATTTGTCGGTTTTGAATATATAGTTTTTTCTGTATCACTGCTCACGCCTGATTCATATATTTGTAACAATATGGACCGGTGATCAAAACGTCCTGTGCTTCTAGTCCCTGTGATGCTAATGACTGCACTATTTCCTGAGGAAAGTGGTCGATGCTTCCTACATTTTACAGGCTATGATTTAAGTAATTGAATAGTAAGTATAGTGTATCCCCCCCACCCCACCCCAAAGCCCATCCTTTTGATAATTACACAACAACCAACCCCTAACATTAGCTAAACAAGCAGTGGAAAAGTGAAACGTTACTTGCTAATCGGTCAACCAAAACGTAACCCTGCCCTAACCATGTCAGGGCATATTTTATATTTAAATACTGTCTTTTACTATTATGCTACTATACTTGTACGGGCGCTGAGCAATGGAGCAAACGGAGCAGGTGCATCCCCACAATTGAACTTGGGGGAGCAAACGTGTGGTTTTGCACCCCCCACTTTTTGATCATATGAAAAATATGACATGTCCCCCCCAATATATCACTGTAAACATAACTATGTAATTTCAATCAAATTAATAATACGCAATGAAAGAACTTGTGCTGATTATAGACACTTAATAGCGAGTTTTTAAGTTTCCAAAGATTGTGACCCCCCCCCCCCCCCCCCCCCCGCATTTCCCTCACAATGGTTTGATCAACTGCCTCCCACCCCCAGCAGTCAGTGGCGCATGATGCAGGTAGGCTGAGTGAGTGTGTAAATATCAGCGCTACCGAGTCTGTCATTGGTGGCAGACCTTTCCAGTAAGTTGTTCAAACAAAGGATATGTTAGATTGATTGATTGATTGATTGATTGATTGAAAATGTTATTAACAGATTGCAGAATGGGTACAATACAGTACTAGACATGTCTTTACTTCTACCACTCAATACAATAAAACACATTTATAATCATCACCTTCTCTTCATTTCCGCTGCTTTGAATTACAGGCCACTCTTTATGTTAGCTAGCGGTTAGCTGACGTTTGCTACTGTAGCTAGCTAGTAACATCAACCAGTGTTTGTGTGTTTGACTAGCTAAGCTACCTGGTAGATCGAAGCCCATTAGAGTTTGAGTTTATTAGGATCCCCATTAGCTGTTGCATGACAACAACTAGTCTTCCTGGGGTCCACACAAAACATAAAACATTACATTCGACAAGACTTTTACAGAACAGTAAATAAAAAACTGATTTCCGAAGTCCATTTTCCTTCAAGCATTGACTTTCATATTTTCCATCAAATACCACTTATTTTCTGATTTTCATTTAATTGGAAAGAAAATAATGATAATAACAATAATAATGATAATAAAATAAGAATGAAGTACTTATATCTGCATTTACAGATGCCAGCCTTCAATTTTCTTAATATAATGATAATGGTATAATTATCTTTTTTCTCTTTCTTATTGTCTCAGTATTGCAATTATCATTAATGACAAAAACTTGGCCTATTTGAAAGGAGATTGATTTAATAAAAATAAAAGAGCGAAAAATCAATATATAGTATATATACAGTATATATATATTAATATATTATTATTATTATAGTAATTGGCTATCATACTGCGATATAAACTTCACTTTATAGTGAAAAGATTCATTTTAATCCCACCCCCTACCCACCAAGAGGCCATGTTGCCTCTAGCCAGCCTGTAAACAGTGTGTTCTTATCTGGCCTACCTGGTTAAATAATACATGCTAAGTAAATAAATGTGAAATCAGTGTTAAGGGCAGAAACACGTCAAATACGATCTACATGATAAATCAATGTGGTGTCTCTCACAAAAGGAAACTTGCATTCATTCATTCATGCATGTATGAGTTATTCCTACTAAACTCTCAGTCAATAGTGGAGCAGGGCCGTGTTGACATTCAGTCCTGTCCAAAGTCCGCGCCGGTAGGCTATTATCTTACCTGGGATGATGTAATGCCTGCACCTCAATGACTACATTTCCAAACAAATCACTGTTGAACGAACCTTCCAGTTACGTGGAACTACATATCATTAAAGCACGGTAATTCTGATTCATCGTCAAATAATTGATGGCTATAAGGTAACGTAATGTGTACACATGGAGGGCCTCGCAGCCCTGTCAAACGGCGTCACGCACACCTCAGAAGGTCCCGGTGTGCGAGAGACTGGGAGGCTTATCATTTTGTCTCAAGTGCTCGTTTAGGTATGAGTCTATCATACTCAGACGGCAATGATTTCTGGTGTGTGAGTGTTTTTGTGTATTAACCCTTTCACTGCCACACTACCAAATGGTTAACCCTTTCACTGAGACAATACAGAAGGTTAACCAACCAAACAAGGCCACTGGCCATGACAACATCCCCTCCAAATTCCTCAGAGACTCAGCAGCAGCCATCACCCCAGTCATCACACACATAATAAACCTCTCCATAAAACAGGGACACGTCCCCAAGGACTTCAAAATTGCGAGAGTAACACCCCTGCACAAAAAGGGCAGCAAATTAGACCCGGGTAACTACCGCCCTGTTTCTATCCTTACATCCATCTCGAAAGTCATGGAAAAAATAGTATACGAACAGATCGAAAAGTACCTCGCGGAAAAAAATCTAATCTACGAATTCCAATCTGGCTTCAGAACATCCCACTCCACTGACACATGCCTTCTCTACTTGAACGACCACATCAAACAAGAGGTGGACGCGGGCAAATACTGCGGCATGGTCATGCTGGACCTACAAAAGGCCTTCGACACTGTCAATCACACCATTCTGATTGACAAGCTAAAAGCAATTGGTTTTGATAGTTTATCAGTGAGCTGGATACAATCCTACCTGGAGGGGAGGGAACAGATGGTGGAAGTAAACGGTACCCTATCCCCCCCCCTCACAGTGAGCTGTGGTGTTCCACAAGGAAGCATACTAGGACCGCTACTATTCCTAATTTATGCAAATGACATGTCGTCAGCTTGTGACTGCAACTTGTTCCTGTTTGCGGACGACTCAGCCCTGCTGGTCTCTGACAAGAACAAGTTACAGGTTGAAAAAGCCCTCAGCTCGGAACTAGGCAAAATCTGCATATGGCTCGCCGACAACAAACTATCATTACACATGGGCAAAACAGAGTCCATTCTCTTCGGCTCAAATAACAAACTCAGCAAGACCGACGGCTTCTCGGTTACAGTGGGTGACAATATTATCACAAGGAAAGATGAAATTACCTACCTGGGTTCCATCCTAGAGGCTAATCTTTCCTGTGACAAAATGGCATCCAATGTAATAAAAAAAAGTCAACCAACGAACGCGATTCTTGTACCGGATCTCCTCTCTGGTGAACAAGAATACCCTGAAGACTCTAGCAGGAGCACTCATTCAAGGGTACTACGACTATGCTTGCACCTCATGGTACCAAAGCACCTCAAAGGCACTAAAAAACAAATTACAAACATCTCAAAACAAGCTAGTCAGACTACTACTTGACCTGACTCCTAGAACCCACCTCACCCCTGCCCACTTTGACAACCTAGGATGGCTTAGAGTAGACGACAGAGTACAGCAACTTGCAATGGGCCTGGTCTACAAGATACACTACGCGACCAAGGTACCCATGTACATGTCAAAATACTTCCCAAAGGTCAGTGAATACCACGATCACAACACCAGAGGGAGCTCCACAAATCATGTAAAACCCAGATTCGGCTCAAACAAGGGACTAAACACGTTTCGCAATTATGCCACATCAATGTGGAACGCCCTGCCTAAAGCTGTAAAGGAATGTGAATCACTACCCACCTTCTAAAACACTCTCAAAAAACACCTACGTGAGACTGCAATTCGAAACTGGCCCCTACAAATGTCCTAACCTAGTTGTACAGTAAATGACCAAGTAAGGCTTTGTCAATATTCCAATGTACAGTGTAAAATGTGTGTGTGTCCCCTACCCAACCCCCCCCCCCCCCCCCCACCTCCAATGTACAGCCCTCACCCAACCCACCCAACCCCACCCCACCAACCTCCTCCAATGTACAGTTTCTACGCCAAATGTATATACACTCCTTTTCTGGACACTTTTGTATCACAAACAGTACTGTATTTGCAAATCTGATATGTCATAAATGTATAGATGTAGCAGTACTGTCTATCTGTATGTCATGTATGTCATATATGTTATGATGAATTGAAAATGGGGGACCCTGGTGGAAACAAGACGAAAGTCTTTCTCTGGTCTGCATCCCCTTAACAATTGTATGTATTGAGATGTACTGTACTGTACCCATTCTGCAATCTGTTAATAAACTTTTCAATCAATCAATCAATCAACCCCTTCACTCACTGCCACACGACAAAGGGTTAACCCTTTCACAATCACACTACAGAAGGGTTAAGATCCGTCGCCATGGCTCTGTGCCACTCTCCGGTCTGGTCTTGTGTAAAATATCGCCCATCGCCACTTATCCACCGGCAGCCAGAATGATGATGCGCTCCGATTAACCACGACTTTAGTAGTGATGTGACATTTGCAAATGATTCGGTTCTTTTGAACGGTTCTTTGGTACGAACAAAGGTCATACTTGGTGTCAGCCGTAACACATTTCAGGATGGAATTACCAAAACTGCAACATTGTATCATTCTCTCTCTCATTTCAAGTGCAACATTTTAAAACGAATTTGTGATGTTTTGGGGGACAGGATATGGTCGAGGACAGATGACTTGATTAAGGGACTGTCCCCGAGTCTGACGTCACCTTAATCTTAATCTTGTCACCTTATTTTATATATCTTATTATATATATATATCATTCAATCTTTGGTGGACGCTTAATATCACACTCTGTTGGATATCATATTCATTTTAACGGTTTGAGGCTTTGTGTCCAGGGGCTTTAACTATCTACTAGTTTGAATCTGATCCAAATCATTATCCTAATAAAAAAATACTTTAACGATGAGCCGTTATTTTGAACGGTTCTTGGAAGGGAACAGAGCCAAAAGATCCAGCTCCCTTCAAAGAGACATAATTCACCATCACTACAATTTAGCCGCTCATCATCATATGTTGTCATCTCGTGGACAGGCGCTGTGAGTTTGAACTTGCCCAGCCGATCAACAGGCTCGGGTATGTGTTGTGTTTGTGTCTGTGTGTGTGTGTGTGTGTGTGTGTGTGTGTGACTGTGCGTGACTTTTGCACTGAGCAGGTGATTGGCTGGGAGATCGGTGACCTCATAGCAGAAGGCAGACAGGCTCTCTTTGTGTACATACACAAGACAATATTTGGCACCAAGCTCAACTCCCGACATCAGTCTCCCACCGCCCCGTCTATTTGGGAAGTGTCCGTGCAACGCAAGAGCAGTTTAACCCTTTCACTGCCACACGACAACGGGTTAACCCTTTCACAACCACACTACAGAAGGTTGTTGAAGGCAGAGGTTCTGTGTAGGATTGTTAGTAACTGTCTAACTGCATATATAACTGTTTCCACTAGAGGGCGCTCTAGGCGGAGACACTCAGGAACACCACCAGGTGGCGAGTATAAATAGAGGTGTCTCCTCCCACTTCTTTCTCTTTCCCCCAGTCTCTCGATGAGAGAAGACCTGTAGTGTTACTGCTCTGCCATGTGAATAATAAACCACGCCAGTTAAGGCTCAAGATAGAAACCATGCCTCTTGACCACATTATTGTCGCCCTATAGCCGAATTCTGTTAACAGGTTATGGGCCCAGATAACGCCGGGGCGAAATAATAAGGGTACTGTAGCAAGCATAGCTAAAGTATAGGCTAGGTTAGCGCCGGGAGCACCGCGTGGCTAGACGCTAGGCCAACAAGAGCTAAAGCTAAGCATACCACTAACGAAGAGGATGGAAAACAAGAGAAGAGATAAATTGCCATCATTCAATGGAAAAGCAGAGGACTATGAGCTCTGGGAAGAGCGCATGCTATGCTGCATGCACGGTGCAGGGCTGAAGGAGACGATCCTGGCAGCCCCCACGGGAGAACTGACGGCGGAAAAGCAAGCCCTGGACGACCAGTGTAACGCAGACGCGTACTGTGAGTTAGCGCCGCTGCTCAACGACACCAGCCTGGGGCTGATATTCCGCGACACTAAAAACCGAGGCCGAGAAAGCCTGGAGGTGTTGAGAGAGCATTACATTGGGCGAGGAAGACCCAGAGTCGTGGCCCTCTACAGAGCACTAACGGCCCTGAGGAAGGGGCCCACCGAGACTGTGACCGAAAACGTCAACAGAGCGGAGCAGATCACGACGCCATTGAGGAGTGCTGGAGAAGCACCAAGCGATGGGCTAATGATGGCGATGATGATGAGAGGACTACCGGAGCTGTACAAACTGTTCACACTCCTGGTAACACACGGTTCAACGGACATGACATTGGGACAGTTCAAGGCTAAGTTAAGGAACTTCGAGGCCTCAGAAGATACCCACCCAGCCGCCGCGGAGGCGACGCCAAGGGAGAGGACCAGGACCACGACGGAACTGGCGTGTTGGCGATGCGGAGAGAAAGGCCATCGGAGAAGCGACTGCACAAAGACTGTCTGGTGTAGCTTCTGCAAATCCACGGGGCACACAGACAGCGTGCATGAAGAAACACGACCAGAGCGCGCAATACGCGCATGGGCAAGACGGCGGTCATGGACGAGACGGCGGCCACGGACAAAATGGCGGCTCCGGATAAGATGGTGGCTGCGGACAAGACGGCGGCTACGGACAAGATAGCGGCTGTGAACGAGATGACAGTAGCGGACACGATGGCAGCGACGGTCGACGTGAGACGGATCGAGACGACGCCCGGAGAATAACGGGACAAGAAGACTACGCTTTTGGGGCGCGGACAGCGTGCATCGCCGGGCCGGCACAGCTGCAGCGGGCCCAGAGGAGGGGACTGATCGTGGACACATGTGCGTCGTCCCATGTCATCAACGACAGGAGTCGGTTCAAGAATTTTGACAACACTTTCCACCCGGAGAGGCTCAGCATGAAGCGGGCAGACGGGAAGCGCACCTACGGGTTGGCGCAAGAGAGAGGAGACGCACAGGTATGCCTCACGGACAGTGGGGGGCACCAGTATACGGTGACGTTAAAGAACGCTCTCTACGTACCATCGTTCCCACAAGGACTATTCTCTGTAAGAGCTGCTACTGCAAGCGGTGCCGAGGTATTCTTCGATAAAGGTACCGTACTTTTCGGACTATAAGCCGCGGCTTTTCCCCCCATTTTTCGACCCTGCGGCTTATATAACGGTGCGGCTAATCTATGGATTTTTACAGCTAACTGGGCTCGCTCCCTCAGCTCTGTGACCGTCAGATCAGACTCGTAAATCTGCTGCAGCAGTGCACGCCTTGCCCCTCCTCCTCCCCCTCACAGTCGAGCCCTCCTCCTCCCCCTCACAGTCGAGTGCATGAGCAGCTCCTCTTTCAACATAACTGAAGCATTAAACAAAATGACCCAGTCGACTATTCACTTTAGTTTAATACATGAGGCATTGTCTAATGTTATCTAGCTGGCTAGCTACTGATAGCTCCTGATATCAACGTCTGATATCATCAGTTTGGCATTCGATTTCGCAGTAGTTGGCTAGTGTTGGCTAAGTAGCTATCGTTCCGTGAGCTAACGTTAGTAGCTACCTAGTGTTGGCTCTATTGTTCCGTGAGCTAACGTTAGTAGCTACCTAGTGTTGGCTCTATCGTTCCGTGAGCTAACGTTAGTAGCTACCTAGTGTTGGCTCTATTGTTCCGTGAGCTAACGTTAGTAGCTACCTAGTGTTGGCTCTATCGTTCCGTGAGCTAACGTTAGTAGCTACCTAGTGTTGGCTCTATCGTTCCGTGAGCTAACGTTAGTAGCTACCTAGTGTTGGCTCTATCGTTCCGTGAGCTAACGTTAGTAGCTACCTAGTGTTGGTTAAGTAGCTATCGTTCCGTGAGCTAACGTTAGTAGCTACCTAGTGTTGGCTAAGTAGCTATCGTTAGTACCTAGCTACCGTTACTGTTTAAACAAAAATGTTAATAAATGGGAGATTCCTCAAACAGCCATCTCTTTCCCGACAATCCCCTCTGTGCACGAACCCTTACATTATGGTAATTAAACATTGCGAAAAGTACGGTAAACATTTTCTTGTAGAACCTGACGGTACACGGTTTGACATAAAGATGTACAAGAGAGTGTATTACCTGCAAACAGAGTGTAATGACAATGACAAGTGTAATGGTGACAATGATATGTGTAAAGTAACTGTCAGCCACGATATTCAGACATGGCATGAGATTATGGGTCATTGTAATTACGAGGATTTACTGAAACTGCAAGCAGTGACAGAAGGCATGCACATTGAAGCTGAAAAGCGTAGACTTGATAAAGAATGTGTAGTGTGCAAAACGGGGAAGTTTCCTCAACTGAGAAACAGAAATCCCACAGAAAAAGGTACCACTTGCATTAGTTAACACGGATCTAGCCGGTCCAGTAAGCAACAAGTCCATAGGAGGCTTTAGATATGTACAGTCTTTTACAGATGTGTGCACAGGAGCAGTGTTTGTTTACTTTCTCAAAGCAAAGAGTGACACACTCCAGGCCACAAAGATATTCCTGGCAGACGTAGCCCCTTATGGTAACGTAGGATGCTTGAGATCAGACAACGAAACCGAGTTCACAAACAGAGAGTTCAAATCACTGTTGAGAAGGTACAAGATAAGACACGAGACGTCACGTCCATATCCCCCACACCAGAACGGAGTGGCAGAGAGGGAATGGCGGACCCTTTTCGAAATGGCTAGGTGTAAGCTAGTAGATAGTAACTTACCCAAGAGCCTATGGCATTATGCGGTGCAAGAAGCCGCTTACACCAGAAACGGGTGCTTTAATAAGCACTCGGGCACCACCCCGTATACAGCACTGACAGGAAAGAAGTGTAATCTAGCCAGAATGCACCGATTTGGATCAGTGTGTTATGCGTACCTGCATGACAGGGGAAAGCCCGAGTCCAGATGTGTAAAAGGACTCTTTGTAGGGTACGACAAGGGAATCCCCGCTTTCCTAGTTTATCATCCCGGTAGAGGGAGAGTGCAGAAACACATGCGAGTCAAGTTTGTCACAAAGACAACATGTGAGAGCGAGACACAGACAGAGGAGCCAGAGCTGGACTCCAGAGTAAGGTGTGTAGAAACAAAGACAACATGTGAGAGCGAGACACAGACAGAGGAGCCAGAGCTGGACTCCAGAGCAAGGTGTGTAGAAACAGAGACACATCAGCCCAGTGTACTTAGTACGGCCATGCAGGCAGACAGTCAGCTACCCCCAGAGGGCGATGACAAGGAGCACCCGAGGGTGACGTCAAGTGCCCCAAGCAGTGGGAGGTATCCCTCAAGGGAACACAAACCCCCAAAGTATCTGACAGACTATGCCCGGAGAGGGAGTGACAAGGATGACAGTACACTTACCACCGTTGATTACTGCTACAGGGTAGTCAGTGGGGTACCCCCGACCTTTAAAGAGGTCACATTGTCCCCCGAATCAAGTAAATGGGAGAGAGCAAGGGATGAGGAGATGAGGTCCCTAGAGGACAAACACACCTTTGCTCCAGCCAAGTTACCAGAGGGCAGACAGACAGTGGGAGGGAAATGGGTGTATTCAACCAAGTTACCAGAGGGCAGACAGACAGTGGGAGGAAAATGGGTGCATTCAATCCAGGAGGGTATTGAAGACCACGACATATACAAATGTATGGTTCGTAGCAAACTGCTTAAATGCAGGAGGAGGAATTGAAGGCCACGACATATACAAATGTACGGTTCATGACTAATTGCTTAAAATGCTGAAGGAGGGTATTCCATGTTTAAGTACAGAGGTGGATGATTTACCATGTTTAAATACAAAAATGGATCCCATGTTTAAATACAAAGGTGGATGACTTACCATGTTCTCAATGATGTAACTATGTGGGAAAGACCCTGAAACGTTTAGACATGTAAGAATGTAGATCAAGGGAAACACCATGTGATCAAAGACTAGACTATTAGGAGGATGCTCAGAAACTGAAAAATGTACAGAGATGCTGTGGGTAGCCTCATTTATTTAACAATGTGTACCCGCCCTGACCAATGGTTTGTAGAGAGTGAATTGTCACAGCATTTGGCTGACCCCATAGAGGAGCATTTGGATTACAGCCAAACATGTTTTTTTTGTTATCTTAAAGGTACAGGATATTGTGTGAGTTTGAATACAGACAACTCACTGGTTTTGTGGGAAAACAAAGAAGCAGCCCACAATGGGACTATCAACTAGTGAAGCCGAATATACGGCTCTATAGCTATGACCATACAAGAGTGTATTTATCCAGAACAACTGTTAGAAGTGATGGAGATAAGATTACGAGTATATTGTTTAATATGTAATAGGTAATTGGAATGTATTCTCTATACCAGATAAGGTGGTTTTTGAAGATGAGGGGCATTTTGTCAACATCAGTTAAAAATTATGGACACTGTTGTTTATGAGGGCAACCAGGGAACCATTGTGATTGCTAGGAACCCAGTGTGTCGACATAGATGTAAACATGCCAATATAGAAAATATCATCTCATCAGATCTGTCATCAGAGAAGAAAGAATGACACCGGTTTACTGTCCAACGGACGACAGAGTAGCAGACACTATGAGGAAACCTGTTCCAAATTAAAATTGAAGGGATTTGCAAGGGTCATGTTTAATGTGAAAGTATTGACTGTCATACCCTGTTGATGTTTTTGGATTATATTATTTCCTTTGTAAAAATGTTTTTCCAAGAAGTTATCCAGTATGCTAAGCTAAACCCTAAGTGGGAGTGTTGAAGGCAGAGGTTCTGTGTATGATTGTTAGTAACTGTCTAACTGCATATATAACTGTTTCCACTAGAGGGGGCTCTAGGCGGAGACATTCAGGAACACCACCAGGTGGCGAGTATAAATAGAGGTGTCTCCTCCCACTTCTTTCTCTTTCCCCCAGTCTCTCAGTGAGAGAAGACCTGTAGTGTTACTGCTCTGCCATGTGAATAATAAACCACGCCAGTTAAGGCTCAAGATAGAAACCATGCCTCTTGACCACATTATTGTCGCCTTATAGCTGAATTCTGTTAACAGTTAACCCTTTCGCTGCCACACTACAGACGGTTAACCTTCTGTAGCGTGGTAGTGAAAGGGTTAACCTTCTGTAGTGTGGTAGTGAAAGGGTTAACATTCTGTAGTGTGGTAGTGAAAGGGTTAACCTTCTGTAGTGTGAAAGGGTTAACCTTATGTAGTGTGGTAGTGAAAGGTTAACCTTATGTAGTGTGGTAGTGAAAGGTTAACCTTCTGTAGTGTGGTAGTGAAAGGGTTAACCTTCTGTAGTGTGGTAGTGAAAGGGTTAAAGGTGCACTGTCTCGTTCTGAGAGCCAGAGAAGTGGATATTTTCTGATGTATATTATTTTCATAACTGAATAAACAGTTAACATTGATTGATTGATTGAAAAGTTTATTAACAGATTGCAGAATGGGTACAGTACAGTACATCTCAATACATACAATTGTTAAGGGGATGCAGACCAGAGAAAGACTTTCGTCTTGTTTACACCAGGGTCCCCCATTTTCAATTCATCATAACATATATGACATACATGACATACAGATAGACAGTACTGCTACATCTATACATTTATGACATATCAGATTTGCAAAAACAGTACTGTTTGTGATACAAAAGTGTCCAGAAAAGGAGTGTATATACATTTGGCGTAGAAACTGTACATTGGAGGAGGTTGGTGGGGTGGGGTTGGGTGAGGGCTGTACATTGGAGGTGGGGGGGGGGGTTCCCTATATGGGAAGAGCAAGGCATACACTCATTAGGGGATGTTTTTAACAAACAGGGTTTTTGTAGTGATAAAGAAATACGCAAAAAATTTAATCTCACCAAGTCCACATGGCTTTTTCACAAACAGTTAGAGCTATGTTTGAAGTCTCACGGTGTTCCATTAGACAGACCAATTGAACACCACAGATACCACAAATTCTTCTACTCAAGAGAGTCATCGAGAGGTTTTGTTTCAGAATTTTATCATCAATTACTAACGTCCTCGTATGAAACCCTCCAACTTGACTCTGTCTGGAGGAGGGATATACCAGACCTGGAAAATGACTTTGATTGGCAAGGAGCCTGGGCAAATGTCCGACTTACATCAAGGAACCCGGATCATCAACAAATCAATCTTAACTATATTCACAGGACATACTTGACTCCTATAAGACTGTGCCGAATGGGGCTCAAACAAGATTCCAAATGCACCCAATGTACAAATGGGGACGAAGGGACATTTATGCACATGTATTGGGACTGCTCACCAGTTAAGGCATTCTGGAAAGATGTGACCCAACAAATATCAAAACTCGTATCTTGGAATATACCTGTACACCCCTCGGTATTGCTGTTGAATGATGTTTTTGAGTTTGCAGTGAATCCACAGCTAAAGAGATTGGTTTTATCGGGTATCACAGTAGCCAAAAAGCTGATCGCATCACGCTGGTTTCAACCGGAAAAAATGTGCCGTAAAGTTTGGTTTCTTACATATCTCTATGTAATTTACCATGAAATATCTACAGCAAGAATTCTGGGTCTCAATGAATCCAAAATGTCAATGTGGTTAGAAGTGGTGGAGAGAATAAAAGCTAGCTTATAATGGTAGTGTCTGGTTAGGTGCGAGGGATAGTGGAGGTACTTCTCAAGGTGGGGTCCGGGAGGGGGGGGTTCGAGCTGAGCATATGTGTGTAGGTTTTTTTTTTTAGATAACAGGTATTATGGGTATATCTTATATAAAACAACTAACTAAAAGGTGATCTCATTGGATGTGCCCTGACAATTAATGCTTGTATATCTTATCGTGTGTTGTCATGTTTGTTTATATGTTTGTTTAAAAAATAATAAAAAAATAAAATACAATAACTGAATAAACAAACTGTCTCAGAGGAAGATTGGATCCCTGGAACTCTGTTTGAAGCTAGAAAGCTACTTGAAAAGTTACTATTTCACTGTTGTTGTTTACAAAGGCAGGGCCCGCAATTTTGTTAACAAACATATTCTAGGCCTACGTTTGGTTCCCAGTGCCTAAACATATATTTTGAATTTATGATAACACAAGATAGAATCATTTGAGGCGGCTGGGTGGCGCAGCGGACATTGCGCTCGTCACCAACGCAAGAGACACCGGGTTCGACTCCGGCTGTCGGCATTGCCTCCGGCTTGGGCCAGCCGTCATACTAACTCAATTGGCAGAGTTAGCGGGTGGAAGTCGATGGGTGGTAATCTGGACGTTGTGGACAGCGACTCCTACAGGTCGGTTTGGGACGCCTGCACAGCAGAGACAGGAAATGGCGAGGGTAGTGTGAGTCTCCCACACGTTACACCTCGCCAATGAGAGTTGCGCTGGCAGTTGAAAAGATATGACAGACTGCCTCCTCGTGTATCGGAGGGGATGCAAGGCTTCTATCCTCCCTACAACCGGCCAGTGGGGGGCATATGCGAGCAACGTTCAAGACGGGAGGGGCTTAAAAATATATATAGAATCATTTGAAGAATTACAGTACATCTCTGCAAACCAACCCCCCTCCTCCGAAACTGCATAGTGCACCTTTAACTGAATAATGAAGAGGCTGCACATTGATAAATGGCACATGCCACCTTTCTCAAGACTAAACAGTCTTGGTTAACCGCACAAACAAAGAGCTTTTGTGATGACAACATTCAGCTAATCTATCTCCAATTTCGCAACGCAGCAGTGTGTTATGTGTTCAAGGTGGCTGAAAAACTAGGGGTGGAAGATTTCAAGTTGGTGACCCCTCTTTCACTCGTCACATAATAATACAATGCTTAGATAGATTAGATTACATTCAAATGTATTGTCATTCTACAGCACAAGTACAGTACAACGAAAGATTTGGCATCCAACCAGAGTGCAAATGTAACAGTAAAGTGCATTAGTAATGTACAATGTACAGGTGATTAAACTGGGTATACAATATATAAAATAGTACTACTGACTGTAGTGCTAATCAGATGTATGTACAGAGTTGTAGTATTATTATGTACAGTGATAATACAGGTATAACGACAATCGTAAGTCGTACTGGCCAGCAGCGTAACTAGTAAGAGTAGGTAAGGGATATGTAAGGGGTATATATTTTGGGTGCATACTGATGATGTTATTTCACCTTTTTTGACTGGGGTATTAACAAGGGTAAGCTAGGCTAATGATTTGGCTAGATCAAATTGAGAAAATAATGACATTCATGATATTTAAGCAGTTGATATTTATTGCATATGTCAGCTTCACTAATGACATGTGTTGAGTTGTCAGTGAGGAGGACGTCACCTCTTATTCATTTTCACAGCTGATATCCCTCTTCCTATATGTTAACCCTTTCACTGCCACACGACAGAAGGTTAACCCTTTACTATCGCACAACCGACGGGTCGTGTGGCAGTGAAAGGGTTAACCGTCTGTGTATTGTCGCAGTGAAAGGGTTAACCGTTTGGTGGTGCGGCAGTGAAAGGGTTAACCTCTTTGCTAGATGTCCTCTCACTCAGCTAGATGTGACTGATGGGCCAATCAGAGCAGCTAGATGTGACAGATGGGCCAATCAGAGCAGCTAGATGTGACAGAGGGGCCAATCAGAGCAGCTAGATGTGACTGAGGGGCCAATCAGAGCAGCTAGATGTGACTGAGGGGCCAATCAGAGTAACCTCGTTTCAAGTTTTATCTCCGTGAGATAAAGCCTGGTAAAGCACTACGGCCGAAAGTGTGTATGGGGTAGAATTTCCGCTGCATGTACTTCCCCTGGAAGCTGCCTCCGAACGGACCAAACTTTTCCCGAATCCTGTCGGCAAACAAGCTAGAACGTCCCGGTCATGTAGTAAATTCTTCAGGCAAAGCCGTTGCAGTGGCTTAAACGAGCCACTGCACACGTTTTCTATAATTGTTTTGTCGAAACCGGAAAGCCTGTAACCGGTACTTCCTGTACTTCCGTTTAGACATTTTAGGAGCCATATCTTTACCGGCCTAGATCAGAGTAACCTGTGTGTATTACACAATATTTCAGAGGAAGC
Organism: Notolepis coatsorum; assembly: GCF_963971535.1. Taxonomy (NCBI): domain Eukaryota; kingdom Metazoa; phylum Chordata; class Actinopteri; order Aulopiformes; family Paralepididae; genus Notolepis; species Notolepis coatsorum. The sequence goes on from NC_140170.1 coordinate 64,325,323, forward strand.
AGATTGGATATCTGAAATTCTAAAATGTTTGGTAAAGTTACATCAATGCCTTCTGTAAAAAGAAAATGCAATGAGATTGAAAAAACGGTTTTCATTGTAGCCTACTGTATATTTAACAAGGAAACTATAAAAGAAGGAAGGGTCGTCACGTCACAATAACAGCGCTCTATGCTCTACTTGGTGCCAGACTTTGGTTCTATTGAAGCCTGTATTAAGATTCTAAATATACAAGCTATCTGAGGAAATATACATCAACCAATATACTAGTTAACAATGTAATAAGTTGCTGATGATTCTGACACCCTAGGTAATAATAACCTGTTTAAACGACATTGTAATTATTACAATAGGAGACGGCTGATCCCATTCAACTCAATGTCGGCCAAACTGAACCTTTCCACACTTGGCACCATCGTGCGTTCACACGCTACACACAGTGACGTGATGGCCCTTCCTTCTTTTATAGGTTTACTTGACATTTAAGTAATGGCTTTGGGTCCCTCTTCCACCCCTACAGGTGTCTGTGGGTGTGTGTGTGCATGTGTGTGTGTGTGTGTGTGTGTGTGTACACCAGCTGATCGGGTCTAGCAGCTGCCAGAGATGGAGGGCGGTCCATTCAACCGGAAGTCCTGGGCGTCGCAGTCTTTACGTGTCACTGCAAGAGAGCTGTCACTCAGAGGGAAGAACAACGCCATCGCCGAACGCTTCTCGAAGTGAGTCACGCCCACACGCTGCACTCAGCTCTCGAACAAGGACTACAGTGTGAGCAGTGTTGGGGCAAGTCACTCAGGAAGTGTAATTAGTTACTTATTACTCCTTTAAAAAGTAATCTAAATTACTTTTTATTAAAGTAATTAGTTACATCAGATTGCCTCAGAGCTCGTGGTACTTGGGGATTCCTGTGTGGCTCAACTTGTAGAGTGCTTGCTCTGAGCAAGGCACTAACATTGGCAGGGTTAGGGGTTCGATTCTTTAGTAGAAAACGTACTGTATGTATGTCATGTCCTTGTGAAGCGCGCTGTGGCCTAGTACCAGAAAAGTGCTACAGACATGCATTCATTCTTTTTCGAGGTTTAGCAACTCCTAGTTGTGCATTTGAATGAATAAAAAAATTATGCCTTGCACTGATTGTTACTTATACACCAGTATCTGGCTCAACAATGACCAAAAAGTAGTTTTGTAGGTATTCTTAGTGGTATTTTAGAGTGCACCCATCCAGTGGCTATCGTAGGCCTACATGTATATTTTAGGAATGAAACTAATGGATGGACCAAACTAAAGGTTAACCGTCTGTAGTGTGATAGTAAAGGGTTAACCGTCTGTAGTGTGATAGTAAAGGGTTAACCTTCTGTAGTGTGGTAGTGAAAGCCTTAAGGCGCAAAAAGCAACGGCTGCCATTGTCGTTAGGGGGCTAGGAACGCACCAAGAACACAACATCCACCTACCATCCCTGAGTGAGTGAGTGACCTGAATTTGTGGCTGTTGGCCCACTAAAACCTGCTTGGACTCAAATGTATTTAAAATGTGTATTTAACCTTTATTTTACCAGGTAGTCACTTGAGATCAATGATCTCTTTTTCGAGCAAGACCTGGCCAAAATGGCAGCAAAACTAAAACAAACATACAATACGCAAACACAGACAGAGACACAAAAGGCAAAGTGGGGCAAGGGGATGCCTGTACGTTAATGCCAAGCAAGCAGTGCAAAAATGCTTCCGCATTCGTCACCGCACGCTAGTGCGGTAAAGCGCCCTTCTTTTCAGACAAATGCTACCGTGCGTGCACCGGCGGCGGCGTGCTCGCTCAGGTGCGTGCGTGCGCCGGCGTGCTCGCGCGAGGTGCCCGCGCATGCGCATGAGATCCCGCCTTGAGCGGAGCTCAATATATATAAGTCACCGCCCCTTATTCAGTATCTACCAATAGCTCAATTGGCAAGGACACATGGCTGTGGATCCTATGGCTTGTTTGCTGGCGAGTTCGAATCCCATCGAAAATATTTTTTAACGTGATTTTTTTTTAACGTGTATTATTTCGCCGGTTAAGGTTATTTCGCCGGTTAAGGTTAGGCATGGTTAAGGTTAAGGTTAAGGTTAGGCATTGTTTCGGAGTTGGTTAAGGTTAGAACGGTTAAGTTTAGGCGCTGTTAAGGAGCTGGTTAAGGTTAGAGTTTGTCAAAGAGAATGGCAATATAATTTCTATGGTTAAGGTTAGGCATGGTTTCGGAGTTGGTTAAGGTTAGAACGGTTAAGTTTAGGCGTTGTTAAGGAGCTGGTTAAGGTTAGAGTTTGTCAAAGAGAATGGCAATAGACAGCCTATTTCCGCGCGACCTGGGCGCTGGGCGGCGGAAAATGAAAGGCGCATTACTGCATGCCACTACGTTAAATTTTTGCACTGCTTGCTTGGCATAAAGCTACACGCCAAGGGGATACATTTGAGCTGAAGCAATGCAATGTACGACGTATATCATGCCAGTTAGGCCACAGGGTACAGACCTTCACCTGCACTTTGTGTATTCTGTGTATTTTATTGCCTATATTTATGTCTTTCTACTATTACCCTGCCCATACCTGTACCTCCCCTCCCCCCATGCTGCTATGACACATTTCCCCGAGGGGGTCAATAGGAAAGGAAAGGAATCTCTTAGCGCTGTAGTCGTTTCAGGCACTAAAGAACTTTTACACATGTACACCATAAAGAGCATCCTGTCAGGAAGCGTCACAGTGGCCCCGAGGCCCTGCAGAGCAGTGCGGTCGGCCCGAGACCCACCAGAGGTGACCTCCCCAACCTGCAGGACATCTGTAGCAGGCGGGGCAGGACTAAGGCCACGAGAATCACAAAGCCGTCTGAACAATGGACTCTTCTCTGTGCCGAGGTCAGGCGAGCCTTAAAAAGGAACATGTCAACATTGTGGGAAATGTGCTTACCGTCCTCTCCAGAGTCAGACAAGAAGATAGATACCAGTTTTCTCTTTGTGTGTTCAGTAGATGCTATCCGGCCGCAAGCAAGCCTAGCTTAGCACACGTGGTAGGTAGAAGCCCAGAGTTCTAAGCTAGTATCCGCATCCGCCTCCATTCATTTGTGCTAAGCTAAGCTAGGCTAGCATACCGTATATTTGTATGTCTTGTATGTCATAAATGTCTTGATGAATTGAAAATGGAGGACCCTTATGTAAACAAGACGAAAGTATTTTTCTGGTCTTCATCCTCTTAGCAGTTGTTAGTATATTGAGCTGTACTGTATTGTACCCATTCTGCAATCTGTTAATAAAGTTTTCAATCAATCAATCAATCAATCAATCAATCAATCAATCAATCAATCAATCAGCTCGCAGCCGGATAGCTTTCTACTGAACGCACAGAGAGGAAATATCCATCTTCTTGTCTGACTCTGGAGAAGCCAGTAAGAGCATTCCGCATAATGTTGGTGCGTTCCTTTAAGGCCACCACAGAGAGGATGAAGAGAAGCTACTACCCCCCAAGCCATCCAGATCCTAGATGAAGACTCTAATAACCTGTAGATTACAACACTGACCTCCATATTCATTTGCACAACATTTATTTCCACATCTACTCATTTGAACATCTGTGCATTTGCACTATACTACTTTCCATGTTCTATTGTTCTTAAAAACAAAGTATAATAAAAAGAAAATGTATACACACAGTCAAAGGGGGGCTCACGTTTCACTGCTATTGTACTTGTATAATGTGTATGCGGCAAATAAACGTGTATTTATATAAACTTAAAATGTAATTTTATAGCGATTTCAGTATTGCAAAAAATATTAGGGCTACTGTTACATTTAAGTCAAAGTCAGCTTTATTGTCACGTCTCGTAATGTGCCAGACATACAGAGAAATTAAATTGCATTTCCCCCTTCCCACGGTGTATATAAAAAAGATCTAATATAAACATAAAGTAACATATAGGACACTATAAACATAAAGTAACATATGGGACACGATGTACACACAATATACAGGACTATATACAATATAAACAGTAGCTAAAAAAAATTTATGTATGAGTGAAATAAATATAGAGGTAAAAGATAACTTAGTGCAAATATTTTAGCAGCAGTGGTACATAGTAAGTATAAATAATAGATAATGGCAGTAAAATACAATAATGGCAGTGAGATGATAGATATGGCAGTAAACTAATATAAGGTAAACTAAAATAACTTTAATAAATTGACTGAACATACACTCACAGATATTCCCCCCATATATTCTTTAGTCGAGTTGCTTATCTTTTACAGCCTTTTTTTATCCAACTTGGGCCCCAGATTCCTGAGAGTCCTCTGGCAAAGAACGAGGAGTGACGTGACGATGACCCTGTCAGCAAAGCCCTCGCATACTTTTGTTTTTATATCACTAGAGGTCAGTGTTGCTTCCGGCCCTCCCTCTCCCCCATACTGAACTACACGATGGTCTCTCCTTAGGTACCAGAGAGCTGCAGAGGAGTCCAATGGAGAGAAGAAGAAAGCGGTAGGAATCTCCATTACTCTCTTTTAAACCGGTCAACCAAAGACTTTACACCCTGGAAACACGGGTATCTCCTCTGCCTACATCTCTATTTAGTGGTGATCAGGAGTGGGCGTGTTACTACTCCTATATTAAGATAAGATAAGATATTCCTATATATTTACCTTGGGGAAGTTCCGGAATCATAGCATCATGGGGGAGGGGAGGTACAGGTATGGGCAGGGTAATAGTAGAAAGACATAGATACTGTATAGGCAATACAATTAGATCTGAATATAAAAACAAGAGAACAAAATACAAGATTATTGTAATACCGCTCTGATACCAGGCTCTGTTAAGGGGGAAATAAGATGTGATCATAATTAGATGCACCATAAAAAAAAACAATGACATATATTCATATTTAGACAAGTTATTAGGACTCATTCCAGACTGGCTTATGGAGATGCTTCCTTTAATGTATTTATTTTTTTGGTAATTGTTTTATTATTGGATCTCTCCTAATGAACTAAATGATCCTGATAAAGTAATTGGTATGCTTAGTGGATTTGCTGAGGGGTCACCCTCCAACACTGGTGAACTGTTGGCATGTTGAGAAGAATACACAATCACACACTTTTTCATATACATATACATATACATATACATATACATATACATACACATATACATACATACATATACACACACCTGCGCACTCCATGCTGCCATGCTAATGTCTTGTCCTGGCTGACCTCTTATTGGCCACTTGTTGTGGTGGGAAGGCAGTCAAGCCCATAATCCCCCCGGCGTGTAATCCTCTGGCAATGCTGTCTGCAGTTCCAGTTGTAAGTCTTTGTCAGTTTAAAACAAAACTGGATAACTGAATAAGCTACCGGCTGATGCCATGCAGAAGTTTAAGGTAATACCAATCATCTTATTTCATTTCAAACCTTTATTTAAACCCGAAGGGCAACCGAGGGTTTCCCTCATTTACAGTCACGTCGAGTGTGTACAGTACATACAGACATTAGCAAAGAAAAGCATATAAAATCACACAGCATATAAAATCATAACAATAAGACAACAAGACTACTTACAACTTGATTGACAAAGTTGGAAGATACCGGTTTTAAACTCTGCAACAGAGGGGAGAATCTCAAGCTCAGAGTTCATTCCATGAGCTAGAGGGGCATCATAGCTAAATGCAGATTTACCCTGTTCTGAGAAAACCCAGGGGACCCTCTTTGGTAATACCATCGCTGATGCCTCTTATGTGGCCAGTGTTTTCCAGAGACGTGTGTGAGCTAAAGGCTTAAAGACATGTAAGCTCTTTCAAAGTCTTTGTTTCACCATGTGGTTATAACAACATCAACATGAGCTGGTTCTCCTCACTCCCAGGGTTGGATTGCTGCTCAAGTTGTAGTTGTTTCAGTTTTGTTTTATAGTTGGTTTGTTTTACGGCTCAATGCAGGAAAAAAAAAATGAAATTCAAAGAGAAAAATTATGATTAAAGTGAATTTAATGACACAAAAGAAAAAGTTAGGATTTAAATTATATGCTTTTTGAATGGTAAAAAAATTAAGAGGGAAGCCACTGTACAATGGGAAAAAAACTATTATTTAACCCTTTCACTACCACACTACAGAAGGTTAACCCTTTAGCCGCCTGTAGTGTGGTAGTGAAAGGGTTAACCTTCTGTAGTGTGGTAGTGAAAGGGTTAACATTTGTCGCGTGGCGGTGAAAGGGTTAACCTTCTGTATTGTCACAGTGAAAGGGTTAACCCTTTGGCAGTGCAAGGGTTAATGCCTTCAAATACAGCAGTTTATACAGTAGGCTTTCAAACAAGTTTCAAGTTTCAAGTTCACACACACACACACACACACACACACACACACACACACACACACACACACACACACACACACACACACACACACACACACACACACACACACACACACACACACACACACACACACACACACACACACACACACACACACACACACACACACACACACACACACACACACACACACACACACACACACACACACACACACACACACACACACACACACACACACACACACACACACACACAGACTGGACATACTGTACATGCAACATGTTTCCAGCATCAACTCCTCCTCAGGCAGCAATGAATGCTTTTTGAATGGGAAATACACACATGACACATAAAGCAACACAGTTAGCAAAGAGTTAACTTTCCCCACATGTATCATTTCCTGCTCTCTGGTTTCCTGGGTATTCTCAATCTCTCTCCCTCTCTCTCTCTCTCTCTTTCTCCCTCTCTCTCCCGGTCTGGACGGGGATTGGCTGGTTCCTACAAGCCAGAGTTTTTCTACTGCTAACATCTGGGAGAGTTCTATCTCTCAATCTTTCTCTCAGCAGCAGACATACCTGTGGAGAAGGACTCCAACCAAAGGTCTCTCTCTCTCTCTCTCTCTCCTTGCCGTCGCTCCTGTTAACACCTTGCGTTGCTTCTCCTCTTCACAGAGGTTTCTCCTCGTTTCTTATATAGAAAAAGGAACAATCTGTTCATTGTCCTTCCTTTACCCTAGCTTGTCTCACAAAGACAGTGATTGTGCATCTGTTCTCTGTCCGCCTTGGATTCCCGTTGCTCCTCTGGTCCGCTCCTCTCTTCATTCATTCTCCCGTCTCCTTAATCAAGGTTTTTTTTTGTCCTGTGATTGCAGGTTTGTTTGTTTCTACGGTACCTGTGTGTCTCTTGTCATTGTGGTGCGTTCTCAAAGGACCGCTGACTGTGTGAAGCACAAGAGAGATTGAGGAAGTTCCCAGATCTGCTGAGGTTTCCTCTTCTGCTTATAATGGATAATATCTCTACATGTCGGGAGGGGAAAAGTCCGGTTTTGTCTCTTTGTTTAGGGGTTTTAGTCGGTTGGTAGTGTATTGACAACACGTTGTTTCCTCGTGAAAACGTTGTGAAAATGTCTCAATGTCGACTTGAACTCTTGTCTTCTCGCGGTGAAGGTCTCCTGAACAGACCCCTTGGTCCACCATGTCTTTCAGCTTTACCGGCTCGATTCGTCTGCTAATTGCCCTGCTCAAAGGCTCATATTGTTCCCACATATCTTCCAGACCTTCCTCCATGAGGCGTGGTTCAATTCAGTTACTCATTTCCCCTATCTCGCGGAGGAGAACGCACACGTCCTGTTGTTCCGTCACGCGCGTTTTGCCCCGTCGAGATGTTGGTTCCTCGTGGACGGTCGAGTTGGCGGATAGAAAACCCTCTCTCTCTCTCTCTTTTGGGGAGAGGTGACTTTGCCTTATGGAATGGAATGCAGTGGAAGAAGCAGTGGCCACAGTGCAGCTGACTCTGCCAGCCGTAGAACAACAGCTACTCTTTCCTGGGCCGAGCCCGGAGAACAGCTGGTCACCTAATCTACCACTGCAGGGCTATTAGCGCTTTCCAGCGTTTGCTAGTTTCCATTGCATCGCAGCTCGGGTTCTCAAAGTTGCGGAGCACGACATTTAAAGGTCTTATCGTTGTCAACCGGAGACATTTGCACTCCGAATAGAGCAGTCGTGTACCCGCAAATTGACGCTTTTCATATTGATATATTCCCTGTACTTGCTTGTATCGTCGCAGGCGGCCATTGACACCGACCGCGCCGTAGGTCCAGCTGTGTCTAACACCTGTGACCCCCCCCCCCCCCCCGCAGGCGGTGGAGAGCGTGACCCTGCGTTCCGGCAGCCTGAGCGTTCTGAAGAAGCGCTGGGAGCAGCAGCCTCAGCCGGACAAGCCCTCCTACGTCGTCCCGCTCGCCAGCCGACCCCGGTCCCGGCTCACGCCTCCCGCCGTGCCCAGGCCCGAGCCCATCAGCGAGCACTGCCCCCCTCCTCCTCCTCCTCCGTCCAACAAGTCCCCCGGACCGCTGAGCGCTCAGGGAGGCCCCGGCGTGACCGGCCACTTCCAGTACCCAGCGGCTGCTGCCAGAGCCCCGGAGGGAGGAGAGAAGAGAGTGATGGAGCGGAGCCGGCTGATGCAGAGTCAGAGTCTGGACCGGGGGGGCGAGGAGCACGGCCCGCTCAGCCCCACCACGGCCATCGAGAGGCCCAGCGTGCCGCTCACCAGCCTGAAGATGAGGTTCGAGAGGGGAGAGGACGCCAAGAGCAAGGTGAACACGCACGCACTCACACTCACACACACACACACACACACGCACTCACACGCACTCACGCACTCACACACACACACTCACACACACACACACACACACACGCACACGCATGCACTCACACACACGCACTCACACACACACGCACTCACACACACACACACTCGCGCACGCACTCACACACACGCACTCACACACACACACACGCACGCACACACACACACACACGCACACACACACACACACGCACTCACACACACGCCCCTGGTGGTCCTCACTGCCGCTGCGTTCAGGAGGTATCAGGTAGATCGGATGAAACAACGTTTCCAACCCAGGAATATCCCCGTGAATATCTCACACCGAGCCGGATGAACAAAAGTCTGAGAAAACACTGGCAACTGGTGAGACGTCGTGCCCTTTGACCCCGGCAGCATTAAAGGTGCTGTAAGCGGTATTTTGTTGTGAAAATAAGTGGTCCACGTGTTATAATAATAGCTCTGCATTCTGACAGCCATCACTGATATAGTGTGTTTGGTCACTAACATCAGTCCCTCCGCTCTGCGGTACACAGAAAATACACTTTATCCAATCAGGAGAGAGAACTCCACAATCCAAAGATAAGAAGAAATAGGAACTAGTTTGAAACACTGTACAACTGTACAAGCAAAACTGTACATTGGAATATTGACAAAACCATACTTGGTCATTTACTGTACATTGGAAGGGGTTGGGTTAGGACATTTACAGGGGCCAGTTTCGAATTGCAGTCTCCCGTAGGTGTTCTTTGAGAGTGTTTTTGAAAGTGGGTAGTGATTCACATTCCTTTACAGCTTTGGGTAGGGCGTTCCACATTGATGTGGCATAATTGCAAAACGTGTTTAGTCCCTTGTTTGAGCCGAATCTGGGTTTAACATGATTAGTGGAGCTCCCTCTGGTGTTGTGATCGTGGTATTCACTGACCTTTGGGAAGTATTTTGACATGTACATCGGTACCTTGGTCGTGTAGTGTATCTTGTAGACCAGGCCCATTGCAAGTTGCTGTACTCTGTCGTCTACTCTAAGCCATCCTAGGTTGTCAAAGTGGGCAGGGGTGAGGTGGGTTCTAGGAGTAAGGTCAAGCAGTAGACTGACCAGTTTGTTTTGAGATGTTTGTAATTTAGTTTTTAGCGCCTTTGAGGTGCTTTGGTACCATGAGGTGCAAGCATAGTCGTAGTACCCTTGAATGAGTGCTCCTGCCAGAGTCTTCAGGGTATTCTTGTTTACCAGTGAGGAGATCCGGTACAAGAATCGAGTTCGTTGGTTGACTTTTTTTTATTACATTGGATGCCATTTTGTCACAGGAAAGATTTGCCTCTAGGATGGAACCCAGGTAGGTAATTTCTTCTTTCCTTGTGACAATATTGTCACCCACTGTAACTGAGAAGCCGTCGGTCTTGCTGAGTTTGTTATTTGAACCGAAGAGAATGGACTGCCCATGTGTAATAATAGTTTGTTATCAGCGAGCCATATGCAGATTTTGCCTAGTTCCGAGCTGAGGGTTTTTTCAACCTGTAACTTGTTCTTGTCAGAGACCAGCAGGGCTGAGTCGTCCGCAAACAGGAACAAGTTGCAGTCACAAGCTGACGACATGTCATTTGCATAAATTAGGAACAGTAACGGTCCTAGTAGCGTCTATATTAATGCCAGCCCAAGAGTGCTTCGCGTTTCTCTGATTGGCCATGTGACCGCGGCGCGCGGCAGAGCGGAAATAGGCTGCTGCTCCGGCGAAAGAAAGACAGGCATTCTATTGCCATGCTCTGCGACAAACTCTAACCTTAACCAACTCCGAAAGAATGCCTAAACTTAACCGGCGAAAGAAAGACAGGCATTCTATTGCCATGCTCTAAAAAAAACTCTAACCATAACCAACTCCGAAAGAATGCCTAAACTTAACCGGCGAAAGAAAGACAGACGCTAGTTACGTTTATATAGAGAGGTGATAAATTAATTAAACGTAAAAAAAAATTGAAGTGATTCGAACTTGTCACCAACTGACCGCAGGCTCCACAGCAAGCTGAGGAACGAGTTGAGCTAACCGTCGATGTTAAAACAGGGGGGATTAGGAATGCATAATGCCGCGGCAACCTATGCGCCTCTGCCGCGGGGCGGTGCTAGGCGTTGTCACGTGGGGCGTCGCGGCCAATCAGAGAAACGCGGAAGCCACTCTTGGGCTGGCATTAATATATAGGTGTCCTGCGATGCTTCCTTGTGGAGAAGCCATTGGCTAGTTCAAAACCCAAATCAAAACCAAAACAGACAAAGTCGTACCATTTTTGGTCAAAATCCAGTACCAAACATGAACGTGTCAAACAGTAGTGGCAAAAAGTTAAAGTAGTTTCTGTGTTTTAAATATTTACTTCATTATTCGTACAATGTTTCATCCAACTTTTGATCCACGAACACTAGCAGGTCGGATGAAAAGCACATGAACGTGGTGTTCAGACCTGTTGTACCTGTCTTGTTCCCTCCAGCCATATCTCCCGTGCTTCCCGGCCAAACAAACTCCACCCGACTCCACTCCATAATAGGCCCAACTCTGGAATGTCCCTGCATTCCTTCGTGTCGCTCATCAAAGACTTACTGCACCTCTGGCTATACTCCTCACCCTTTCCGTCACGTTCTATCAGCTATTTAACTCCTTCAGGCACAACTTCAAGGTGCTGTAAGTGGTATTTATTTTTGTTAAAACAAGTGTTAAATAGCTCTACATTCCGACAGCCATCACTGATGTAGAGTGTGGTCAGTAACATGGGTCTCCCAGGCCCTGCGCTCTGCAGTAAACAGAACATACATTTCCTGGTATCCTGTTCCCACTTTATCCAATCAAGTTTCAAGTTTCTTTATTAGTTGTCATACAGAAGTACAGAATACTTTTATACAAAATGCTTCTTTCTATTACGCTCCAGAGAGAAAATAGATAAGTATAAAATAAAATAAGTATAGCAAGTCAAAATAGAAGTCAAAATCAGGAGACTAAGAGAGAACCCTAGATATATTTTACTTGTTTCAAGCACATATTTGTTTTTATTTCTTTTATTTATGTCAGATACTTTTTGCAGAGTGGAGTTATCTCTCCTGGTTGGTTAAAGTGGGAATGGGACACCAGGAAATGTATTTTCTGTGTACTGCAGGGAAGGACTGGGAGACCCATGTTACTGACCAAAACACTCTACAGTATATCAGTGACGGCTGTATTTTACCACTTATTTTAACAAAGAAAATACCAATTACGGCACCTTTAAGAATTGTCCAACCAGTTTTTGATGCCCACGATAGATTTATGTTCTAGATTTGAATTGTTATGACCTAGGTCCTAGTATATGCGTGTATGTGGCACTGGCTCGAAGAAGGAATTCGTTCCCCGCAGTGGTTCTCAAATGTTTTTGTGTCAAGGACCCCCAAATAGATACGTAGTAGGTCAGGGACCCCCATTTGATGAGATTCTGTTCCAGGGACCCCCATCTGTTAGATATGAATTATTCCAGAATTCCAAATATGTCTATACTGTAATTAGCGAGAACAGGAGGAGAGAGTGAAACAAGTAGTTGTGATCAGAGTAGTGATATTCTTGTGCATTCTCTAATTGAATATTATTTTAATGAAATTAAACTATTCCCCATTTTCTGGGGAACCCCTGGAACTCTCTCAGGGACCCCTGGGGGTCCTCGGACCCCACTTTGAGAACCATGCTGCATCAGGGGGTTTAAGAAGGTCCCCAGAAAAAAGATGAATAGTTTAATTTCACTATTACATCACAACTAAAAAGAGAGAATGTATAAGAATGACTCAGCATAGGTCCGCTGTGATCTCCCCACGTACAGTACAGACATCTATGGAGTTCTGGACTGAATCACACCTGACAAGGGTCAAGAGTCACTTTATTGTCCCATCAGCTGGGAAATTTGTCTTGGGCTTACACCCCCACTACAGACACAGACATACAGACATGACACAACACAACTGACTCCAAACAGAGGAGATACACAATATAAAAGATACAGTAAAGTACCTGCACCACAGGATGTCTGGCAACACCACATTAGAATAGTATACCCAAAAAACCCAAATATCGGTTATCGAATATCGATAATATAACAACCAAATATCAGTTATTCGATAGTTGCCCTTTATCTGGCACTATTTAAAAGTTTAACTGAAATCGGAATAAAGGAGTTTTTAAACCTATCTAGTCTAGAGCGTGGAACTGAGTAGCTCATACTCGGCATGTAAGACATGGGAGGAGTCAGAGACAACATATATCTTCTCAAATGGGGGTCGCTAACTCTGTATGAGAGCATGTACAATAATGCTGTATATACTGTATATATATATATTTATTCTTACCGTATATATATATCCACATCTGTCTGTACATACCTGCATATAATCCTTTTTACATAGTTGTAGATACTATATCTAGATCTGTACATATCCCTTAACTACTCTTACTAGTTACGCTGCCAGCTAGTATTACTACTACCATGGTGTCTTTATACCTGTATCACTGTACATAATAATACTACAACTCTGTACACTAGCACTATACTCAGTAGGACTCATTTATATATTTTATACCCAGTTTAATCACCTGTACATTTTATATTGCCGTTGCACTTCTTACTGTTACATTTGCACTCTGGTTGGATGCCAAACCTCTTTTTCGTTGTACTGTACTTGTCCCTGAACTATTAAGTATCAATCTGGGGGGTCCTTGACGTGAAACAGATGTCTTAGATTTTGGGGGGAACTGCACCCTTTTCTCCCGACAGAGGTGAACAGACCCGCGTGAGGTTTTCTCTCGAGTGCATCGCCCTCTAGTTTGCAGCCTTCTGCTGGGATGTGATCAGCGGCTGTTGCCGTCTCTCTTGTCTCTTCAAGATGACCTCTCAAGTGCTTTCTTTTTCCCCGGGGGAAAAGCAATACTTTTATTCCGTACCTTCCTAAAAGCTCTGTGGATGTATTATTTAAATAAATAAATAAATAAACATACATGAAAGATTACTCTACGTAAAATGTTTTGTCTATAGCACCTTTAAGGTAATGTTCAGAATTGTGGACCCTTAGTCCCATTTCCTACTAAATGATTACATTATCAAAGGCTAGAGTTCTCTCTCAGCACAATCCACGCTGTGCCTCAGACTGGATACCCAGCTCCTCCTCACAGTTAGCCACAAAACTAACGTCAAAATTAATGGGGCCACTGTAAAAAAAATAACAATTTAATAATAATCCGCAGGAAACTGGCAACTGCTTTGCTTTGGGTACACTGTGGATTAGATCTCAGCTCTTAGTCCCAGGGCTCGTAAAGACAGTTAATGTACGTTAGTCTTGTGGCCAACTTTCTGGCGTATGTCGAGTATGAAGAACGATGACCACAACAACGTGGATTATGCTGAGAAAGGACTCTGCATATTGATACGTTTAACATTCCAAATAAATTAGCCCGCTCTCAGAGCACGGACTTTGATGTATTTGGACATTGTGTATTTAGAGCTTGTGACAGCTGGAGCGAAGGAGGCAACTATTACAATGTGGAGTTGGTCTGGCAGTGCAGTTGAAATCCATTATACATTTAGATGAAGATAATGGTGGAGGCTTGGACCTCAGGTGGGGGGGGGTTCTCAGCAGCCCCCCCCCCCTTTTCTTCTTTCTACTCATGTAATCTTTTTTTATCTACTTTTTCTCCTCCTTTTTCTGTGATTTTTCTCCCCATCCCAATTTACCTCTCGTGCCAATTCTCCCTGTCCTGTCCTGATCGTTGCTCGCATATGCCCCCCACTGGCCGGTTGTAGGGAGGATAGAAGCCTTGCATCACATGTCCCCTCTGATACATGTGGAGGCAGCCTATCGCATCTTTTCACCTGCCAGCGCAGACTCTCATTTTGGCAAGGAGTAACGTGTAGGAGGCTCACACTGCCCCCGCCATTTTTCCTGACTTTGCTGTGCAGGCGCCCCAACCGACCTGTAGGAGTCGCTGTTCACAACGACCAGACTACCACCCTTCGACTTCCCACCCGCTAACTCTGCCAATCGAGTTAGTATGACGGCCGGCCCAAGCCGGAGGCAACGCCGACAGCCGGATTCGAACCCGGTGTCTCTTGCGTTGGTGACGAGCACAATGTCTGCTGCGCCACCCAGCCGCTGTAATCTTTTATATATATATATATATATATAATATATTAATTTCCCCGCCCATCGTTTTCCTTTTCTAAAAAAGTTAATATTATTGTTTATCGTAAATAAAAAAAGTTGATCACAAAAAAAAACATTCTAAATAGTGAAATGGGGCTAAGGGTCCAGAATTCTGAACTTTCCCTTTAATTGATTCTCTGCGCTCATTGGAGGATCTCATGTCACACAGAGCCGTCCGTCATACATACTGGCACTCCACCACTGGTTTCCAATCTCTTTAAATTCTCCCAGCTCAGAAGGGGAGGAAGGGGGGGGGGTCATGATGGGTGGGGTACGGCAGAGGGAACGACAGCAGGCATGTCTTAACATGGCGCTGGGTCCTCAGCTCATTACAGAATATTCTGCTCCCCACAGAGGGGGGGGGGGGGGGGGGGGGGGGTGAAGTGAAGTCTATTTGTATTTAGCTCTTCGTTGGTTTAAAGGAATTTTCTTTTCTCATCTCCTTTTGTTTTCTTTTCTGTAGGATTCACATTGTGTTGTCAAAGTCCTCAAGTGTTGATGAGCGTGTAAGATCAGATAAGCAGCGTGGGGGGAGGGGGTACAGGTATGGGCAGGGTAATAGTAGAAAGACGTAAATAATAGGCAATAGAAATAGATCTGAATATAAAATATATGATGGAAAAAAACGGTGTAAACTAAGGTGCAGATGAGGGTCTGTATGTATATATTATCTATATCATCTGAGTAAAAGCAAACAAGGTGCCCTAACTGGCATGATATACGTCATACGTCGTAGTCTGTGCAGGTTTTGGTGGTTAAGAGTCAGACATACTGAGTGGCCAGACTGTAGACATTCCTAATAGTTCTCTTAAAGTGGCCTCAGGGATACTGTCCTGAAAGGGGGGAGGGGGGGGGGGGAGGGAAAACAGATTTGTGGGGGGTGGTCAGCTGTGGCCAATCACGCGGTGGCATTAAGGAACACTGTGGCATGCCATAGAGATAGCAGGGCTTCTTCCGACTGTCCAAGCGTGGAACCCAGACCAACATCTGTTACCTGCTGTGCTGCCTGTCTCCCCGCGAGGACAATAAAGCATCTATCTGTCTTTAGTCTAAACGTCTTTAGTCTAACTACCTTATAGTCTGACCCTCGGACCCCAGCGTCACATTAAAGCAGACCGGCGGTGCTCTTCATCACACGGGGAGCCAGCAGAGACGAGGCCCATCATCATCCAGGTGTTTTCATCCACAGTAAACTAACCCACTGAACCCTTTCTCTCCCGCGCTTCTCGTCTTCACCGTCCAGGGAGGCAGGATAGGCCTCCGCAGCACCTCCTCCTCAGATGACATAGAACAACTGGAAGGTAAACACGCACGCACGCACGCACGCAGGCAAACGCAGACACACACACTTACCCCTTTCACTGCCACACTACCAAATGGTTAACCCTTTCACTGCGACAATACAGAAGGTTAACCCTTTCACTGCCACACGACACAGTGTTAACCCTTTCACAACCACGCTACAGAAGGTTAACCGTTTCACTACCACACTAGACGGTTACCGTAATTCCTCTAATAGTAACCCCGGCTTGTATTTGTTTCAACTGTAGCGGGTACCAGGCTTGTATTAGGAGGAGGCCTGTATAAGAGGGAGGCCTATATTTCAAATTTTCAAACGGATCATAATGAATAAATCAACATTTTGTGTCAGTTTGAACCCAGTAAAATGTACTGGGTTCATTTATTGAAACCAAGTACTGTATGAAATAGTAAACAGTGCAATTACAGGTGGTCACTGGTCATTTCAACGTTTTCAAAGTGAAATCAAGTAACTAGCTCAGTATGCAGCTCAGTATATTAGTAACCCGGCTTGTATTAGGAGGCCGGCTTATAATTGCTTAGCTCAAGAGCGCACCCGGCCATTAATAGAGACCCGGCTTGTATTTGAGACCCGGTTACTATTAGAGGAATTACGGTAACTAACCCCTTCACTACCACACTACAGACGGTTAAACCATCTGTAGTGTGTTAGTGAAAGGTTCACCGTCTGTAGTGTGGTAGTGAAAGGTTAACCATCTGTAGTGTGTTAGTGAAAGGTTAACCTTCTGTAGTGTGGTAGTGAAAGGTTCACCGTCTGTAGTGTGGTAGTGAAAGGTTAACCTTCTGTAGTGTGGTAGTGAAAGGGTTAAAGCCAACATTGGGAACACTGCAATGACTTACACTCATTCAGAGCCTGAATCTCCACCTCACCCTGTTGAAAAAGCTGCCCCTAATCAACTGGTCTGTAGTGTGAATCCCCAATGTAATAAGTTTAAGTCAGGAACACACACACACACATGCACAAAAACTCTTGCAGAACTTCTACTGAATCAAATAAAATAAAATCACAATTATTTTGTATAGCCGGAAAAAAAAAAAATTGCCCCCCATGGGCTTCACAGATCAAGAAGAAACATCACAATAGATCCACAAGAAAAACCACCATAAAATCTACAATTTTGCAACTGAATGATCTGTTGCAGAACCATAGTTGGACCATTGTCTCTGTGTCTCTGCTAGGACTAGTTCCCTCCGTGTCTGACAGGGTGCTGGAGACCACATCGTCCCTGAGGGATAGAATGGCCAAGTACCAGGCTGCCATTTCCAAACCCCCACGCCTGGTGAGTACATCACTCCCCCTCCTCCAAGACTGGTGTTCATGTAGTAAATCTAGTTTTTTATTATCTGTAATGTACATATGAATTTCGTTAAAGGAACATGCTAACATGATGGGAAATCCGCTTACCGTCTTCTCCTGAGTCAGACATGAAGATAGATACCACATTAGCTTAGCACAAATTAATGGAACTTGATACGGACCATGATCTAG
Source organism: Notolepis coatsorum (assembly GCF_963971535.1). NCBI lineage: Eukaryota > Metazoa > Chordata > Actinopteri > Aulopiformes > Paralepididae > Notolepis > Notolepis coatsorum. Next base: position 64,342,995 of record NC_140170.1, read on the forward strand.
CCTGTTTTTTAAGCTAGGCTAGCGGTCCGTATCTGCTTCCATTGGTGCTAAGCTAGGCTAGCTTGCAGCCAGATAGCCTTCTACTGAAAGCACAGAGGGGAAATTGGTATCTATCTTCTTGTCTGACTCTGGGGAAGATGGTAAGCGCATTTCCCCATAATGTTGGCGTGTTCCTTTAAGCTTGCCTTTAAGATTCACCTGAATATTTGAACAAATAACACATGGGACTAAAATGGGATAATACCGATTTCAACTGAACTGCACTGTGTCTGCCCACAGCTCCAGAATATTATGCTGGGTTGATTAATTTACATTCCTGGTATAATATGTGAACGCACCGGGCAAACAAAGAGTGTCCTTCTTCTCCTCCCGAACGACACTCATAATGCAAACCGATCAACTGACGGCTCATAGATTGTAGAACAGATCCTTCCTGTCGGCACGAGCTCAGCAGAGACACTCTTTTTGTATCACAAACAAACAGTACTGTATTTGTAAATCTGGTATGTCATAAATGTATAGATGTAGCAGTACTGTCTATCTGTATGTCATATATGTTATGATGAATTGAAAATGGGGGACCCTGATGTAAACAAGACGAAAGTCTTTCTCTGGTCTGCATCCCCTTAACACTTGTGTGTATTGAGCTGTACTGTATTGTACCCATTCTGCAATCTGTTAATACAATTTTCAATCAATCAATCAAAACACCACACACAGTCTCCCTCTGCGAGCGAGCCCCCCCCTCACTGAACCCAGTCGCTGACGAGTCAAATGAGTCACATCACAATACCCTGCAAGTTCCTGCGGAGGGCAGTGTTGTAATGGTATATATAGGCCAAGATTCCAGCTGGACCAGTTTCTCTGCTTCTCTTGACGAAACATATAATCAAGAAGTTCTTCACACACACACACGCAAACACATTAATTATTATTAGAACCCTCTGACACAGGAAACTCCCTATTCTCAAGCCATTTTGCCTCAGGGGCCATTGTTTGTAAACCTAACCCTAACCTCACGTCTGACCCTAATCTATAAGATAGCATAAGATAACATATTCCTTTATTGATCCCCTTGGGGGAAATGTGGGTGTCATAGCAGCATGGGGGAGGGGGAGGGGAGGTACAGGTATGGGCAGGGTAATAGTAGAAAGACATAAATATAGGCTATACAATTAGATCGGAATATACAAATATGAGAAGAATAAACAGTGTAAACAACGGTGCAGATGAGGGTCTGTATGCCCTATCGGTTATATTATACGTTAACCTCAACTAGAGATGAAGGAAATACATTTCTTTTGTTACTGGTACTTCCTGCAGAACCACGCCGCCACGCCACCAGTGGCGAACAGGGTGAGGAAAGTCCCTCTTTGACAACACATGCACACAACACACCATGAAGTGGATGTTTAGTCATGGTAGCGTAACAACAAAGCCATGAGCAGATTACTCAGATTACTTCCGCGTTCCTCTGCAGGCTGGCAAGTCAGAGACAGACGTCTTCAAAACAAGAGAGTACAAGGAGAACGTCCCCCCGAGTGCTGTGGCTGTGGTTAGTATCCTCTACGTTCTGTGTGTTGCATGACTTATTGACTTATTATGGCCCTTATTGGTAAGCTACCTCCTTATACTACATCATTATTGGTAAGCTACCTCCTTATACTACATCATTATTGGTAAGCTACCTCCTTATACTACATCATTATTGGTAAGCTACCTCCTTATACTACATCATTATTGGTAAGCTACCTCCTTATACTACATCATTATTGGTAAGCTACTTCCTTATACTACATTATTATTGGTAAGCTACCTCCTTATACTACATCATTATTGGTAAGCTACCTCCTTATACTACATCATTATTGGTGAGCTACCTCCTTATACTACATCATTATTGATAAGCTACCTCCTTATACTACATCATTATTGGTGAGCTACCTCCTTATACTACATCATTATTGGTAAGCTACCTCCTTATACTACATCATTATTGGTAAGCTACCTCCTTATACTACATCATTATTGATAAGCTACCTCCTTATACTACATCATTATTGGTAAGCTACCTCCTTATACTACATCATTATTGGTAAGCTACCTCCTTATACTACATCATTATTGGTAAGCTACCTCCTTATACTACATCATTATTGATAAGCTACCTCATTATACTACATCATTATTGGTAAGCTACCTCCTTATACTACATCATTATTGATAAGCTACCTCCTTATACTACATCATTATTGGTAAGCTACCTCCTTATACTACATCATTATTGGTAAGCTACCTCCTTATACTACATCATTATTGGTAAGCTACCTCCTTATACTACATCATTATTGTTGAGCTACCTCCTTATACTACATCATTATTGATAAGCTACCTCCTTATACTACATCATTATTGGTGAGCTACCTCCTTATACTACATCATTATTGATAAGCTACCTCCTTATACTACATCATTATTGGTGAGCTACCTCCTTATACTACATCATTATTGATAAGCTACCTCCTTATACTACATCATTATTGGAATGGAATTTTGGAACCTAGTGACTGGCTGGTCCCCTGAGTTTGCTCTGAACAGGGTAAATCTGCATTTTGCTATGGTGCCCCTCTAGCTCATAGAATGAACTCCCAACGGTCCGCTTGAGATTCTCCCCTCTGTTGCTGAGTTTAAACCTTGATCTCCAACCTTTATCAATCAAGTTGTTTGTGTTTTAGTAGATTTTCTTTTGGCTTATTTCTGTATGTACCCTCGACATGACTGTAAATGAGGGACACCTCAGTTGCCTTTCGAGTTTAAATAAAGGTTTGAATGAATTAATGAATTACTAGGGATGCACCGATATGGTTGTTTTTGAGTCCCGATACAGATATCCCTCCCCATAACGACCGGAACCGAACGTTTTTTGAACAAATATCCATCTTCGTATGACAAAGTGGTGTCGTGAGCGTTTAATACTCCTTATAACACATACAAGACACAAACCCGTAAATTAAAAGAGAGATTAACAAAAATCTAGTTCTTTAAACAAAAGTCCTTGTCAGTGATATTCACTCGGCAAGTGCATTCAGCCAAACTCAACCCGTATAAAAGTCCCAAAAACACCAATTCTACAACGGGCCAAGTATCGGCTATAAGAATAAAATTGGCCCAATACTGATTGTGCTTTTTAAAGACCATATCCGATTGTCTGCTGACATATGGTGCATCCCTATTAATGACATCAGAGTGGACCATGTTACAATACTCCTACCAAACTAATTGCAGTTAGTAGATATGTCTGGCTGTTAGCACAAAGACAACAGGCGCTCCTTTGTTTTCTAGCTGTTGACTTTGATGTTTGGCTGATATATCATGATTCCTTAGACTGTACTGTTGACAACGTATATACCATAATAACCACCCATTCAGCGCACCTCTGAGCTTAGAAACGGAGCAAACGCTGATTGGCTCCTCCGAGTCCTACTTAGTTGGATTTATATAACAGCCTGCCAACTGGGTACCTCCTGACAGCGTATGCCATGTGGCAGCTGGCCAGAGACACAAGGAACCATAACATAACCGTGCATTCATCTAACACCCGCTTGAAGGCTTTTGGCCACAATTCAATAAATCAACCTTTCTGTCAAATATGACCTGGTTGCATTGTTTGAATATTGTATTAATGGGCGAGACTAACAAGTTTAAGTTCGAATTGAAGAACAGCAAAAACGCTCAGAGCGGTGCTTCACGGGACGCTGGAAGACCTCACTCTTAAAACTAGGTCAGATGAATCGTGTTTATTTAAATATTAACCTCTGGGATTGATGGCAACATGTTATGAATAGTTAGCAATTCTCTAGTGTGAAAACTGACACTTGACGCTGTTGTATGAAACATACTGACAATCATGCAGCCCGACATGTCGTTGCCAATTGGCATAAATAAATATAGATACTATTATTCCACTATTCTTAACTCAAGTGAATTTATACACCAGAAAATCCATTCGAAAGGCAAACGATCAGTATGATAAGTTGATCCGCTCGCAATGGTGACTCATTCACTCTTAGGAGCCGTGAAATACTGTACAGATGGTCAATTTGTTTCTCCTCAGAACCACATCATACTCCGAGATGTTTTATCTTAGACTACATCCTCTGAACTGGCAAAGATACTTAACAGCTGCTTTTTATTTTTATTACAGTAAATGTAAGTTAAGGTTGAATATTGTCCAAAGTTTGTTCTACGTTATAGTTGCACAGTAAAAATAAAATGTTAATCTGTTAAGGATTCACTTGTGTATTATTATTATGAAAAGGACTTATATGTTTACGAGAATGCAAGGGAAGTACTTTCTAGTAAAATGTCCTCCATTTATGTTGATTTTCTTGAGCTGGATGAATATGAACACCTTGAGTTGTGCTTCAGGAAGGGAACCTTTTTTGTAGCAGATTTTATCTGTCTGGCTTGGGAAAGAAGACAGGATACTTTGTTTAAGACCAAACTGTAATCTGTATTTATGTGATCTGTATTTAGATAATGACATGTAATGTGTGATGTAATAATGGAACACAGTATTTTTGGTGTCTTATAAACCCATGAGGGTTCGGCACTTTGTGTGCATGACACGCGAATAAAATCAATCATATATTGATCCTAATATAAGTCTATTAAACTGGCAAGTGACACTAGACTACTTTCTCTTGCTTTCTCCTCCAGGGTCTGGCTACTGAGTCTAACATCAGAAAAGTGTCTGCACCTCTCCCTGAGAAACGCACGCCTGTACCGGAGTGCAATGGTGAGTCTCACACTGCAGACAAAAGAAGTGGCCTAAATCAGATTCTTATTTTGTGACTCAGATAAATGTTTTCTTCACGACAGCGCAAATCCCATTGAATCTGATCTTTTCAATTCTGAGTCATATGTGGTCCTAAATCAGACACAGGTCTGATTTTCTTTGCAACACGACCTCAGTCTGAACAGACACCTTTTACATCACTCTAGATTGACATTTGCCACGATTTTTTTTACGTCCATCTTCGGGTCAGTTCAGGAGCGTGACCAATTCACACTGGAATCTGATATTGGCCACATTGAAAAAATAATGTGAGCAGCCAAACAAAATAAATCTGATCTGAGCACTAAGGCTTACAGTGTGAACATACAGTACATTCATAGACAGACAGCTGTTTTGTGTCACTTTTGAATAAATCTTTTTTTAATAAAATGCAGATAATTTTCTATCCAACTTTTACAATGCTGTGAAGAACTCCATAGTCCGTTTGCTACCAAGCATTAACTGGACAACTACTGCTCTGTTCATCTCATGGAGCGAAGTAACAAGACACCTATTTGGTTGGATTACCCTGTTCCTCTGTGCCGCAGACAGGCGCCTGAGTCCCGATGACTAAAGGGTTACGGTGTGTTTGTTTTGCCTCAGGGGACGCCACAGACGCAACCGGTTCCAAGGGCTCTCCTCTGTCCCCAACCCGCAGCGACGCACCCAAGACGCCCAGGGTCAGTCGGTTCTTTCTACTAGCTGACGACGCGGTATAAAGTGGCAATTCCCTTTCAATCCTTATTAAAAGTATGGATATCTATGTCATTGCGTGTTTAGAAGTTCTGCTTGCCAGCGAGGGAGACGTGCATCGCTTGCCTGAAGACGGTGTACCCACTGGAGAGACTGATGGCCAATCAGCACATCTACCACACGGCCTGTTTCCGCTGTATTCACTGCAACACCAAGCTCAGGTTGGTCTGTATTCACTGCAACACCAAGCTCAGGTTGGTCTGTATTCACTGCAACACCAAGCTCAGGTTGGTCTGTATTCACTGCAACACCAAGCTCAGGTTGGTCTGTATTCACTGCAACACCAAGCTCAGGTTGGTCTGTATTCACTGCAACACCAAGCTCAGGTTGGTCTCTGGACGTCAAGAGAATATCTGATAGCAGTCACTTTGCATTAGAGACCTGCATTTCCCCCCTTGTTGTTCAGGGTCAGTCAGTTCTTTCGACTAGCTGGTGACGTGGTATAAGTGGCAATTCAATTTCTAAACTCATTAACAGTATGGATATTATGCCATTGTGTGTTAGAAACATAACCCTTTACTACCCTCTGCTTATTAGCCTAGGAAACTACGCCTCTCTGCACGGCAACGTCTACTGCAAGCCCCACTTCAGTCAGCTGTTTAAGGCCAAGGGCAACTACGACGAGGGCTTCGGCCACAGGCCTCACAAGGAGCGGTGGAGCCCTCGGGCCGACGGGGAGGAAGGCGAGGAGGAGGCGAAGGAGACGAAGGAGGTGAAGGAGGTGAAGGAGACGAAGGAGGCGAAGGAGGTGAAGGAGGTGAAGGAGGTGAAGGAGACGAAGGTCCCTGCGGCGGAACACAGTGCGGCCGAAAGCACCTCGGTCAGACAACTCCACCCGCCCGCAGAGAGGTCCCCGGTGGCGAAACCGCCCGCCCCTCTGGAGGCGCACGCCCAGGCGGCCGAGGACTGCGGCGAGAAAGCGGGATCCGCGGAGAAGCTGCCCGAGGCCCGCAGGCTGAGGATCGCCTGGCCCCCTCCTGCCGGCGAGGGTCTGCCCGGGGCGACTGGGGCGCAGCAACCGTCCAGTCCGGCCCTGGAGGGAGTCGGCTCGGGGCGACCGTGGAAGGCCAAGTGGCCCCCGGAGGAGGGAGAGCTGCCCCCCCCCACCGGGAGCTCCGAGCGGACCGAGCTGGGGCGACCGTGGAAGGCCAAGTGGCCCCCGGAGGAGGGAGAGCTGCCCCCCCCCACCGGGAGCTCCGAGCGGACCGAGCTGGGGCGACCGTGGAAGGCCAAGTGGCCACCGGAGGAGGGAGAGCTGCCCCCCCCCACCGGGAGCTCCGAGCGGACCGAGCTGAAGGGCCTGAGGAGGAGCTCCTCCCTGAGGGAGCGATGTCGCCCCTTCACGGTGGCCATCACCAGCCCCAGCCCCGCGGTCAGCCTGGGGCCCCGGGAGCGCGGCCGCCCCCTCAGGCCCCTGCTGGAGAGGAGGGTGTCGCTGGAGGAGCTGCACAACACACCCAAGGAAGACGAACCAACGCAGGAGACGCAGGGAGAGAGGAGAGAGGAGAGGACGACCACCCCGCCAAGCGAGGAAGCCGGCGAGAGCGGCTCGGAGGAGGAAGGGGAGAGCGGGAACGCGGCGGCGGCGGTGGAAGAGGCCTCTCTGAAAAGCCCCAGCGCCTCCTCGGAAATCTCGCCGTCCCCTTCTCCACCCCTGCAACCCAAAGATAACCGCACCTCCCAGGATGTAGGCTTTTGGGAGGAGGAGCAGGAGGGAGGCGAGGCCGAGGAGCAGCTGTCCGTAGAGGAGATGATCAAGAGGAACCGCTACTATGAGGAGGAGGAGGAGGAGGAAGATGACGTCTGACTCCCAGCAGAACCTCAGCGTGACCTCCTTCTCATCTCGCCACATCCTGTCTTACGCATCTTAACTACGGCTACGTTCACACTGCAGGCAAACGGTGGCCCAAATCAGTTTTTATTTTGCTCATATGTGACTCAGATCTGGGGGTTTTTCACGACAGTGTGAAACAGCACAAATCACATGGAATCTGATCTTTTCAATTCTGATTTGGGCGATTTTTCATATGTGGTCCTAAATCAGATATAAGTCAGGTTTTTTGCAATGCGACCTTAGTCTGAACAGTCATGTTGATGCATGCAGGGTACAGTTCAGGAGCGTGAGCAGTTCACACGGAAATCTGATATTGGCCACATTTAGAAAAACAATGTGAACAGCCAAACTAAAGAAATCGGATCTGAGCAATAAATCAGAATTGAGCAGTAAGGCTTGCAGTGTGAACGCAGCCTATGTCAGAGGGTAGCCACTATTCCATATGTCTAGTTTAGTGCAACGCAATGTGTGATCATTCCTGAGTTTGTGATTTAAAGAGCATATTGGCTAGATTCCAGTGAGTTTATAGTATTGTGGGGGACCTTGTAGAGATACATCATAGTTGTGCTCAGATATAGGGGGAAAAAAGTGCTATTATCTTTTTTTAACTGCTGTAAAGGATTGTTTTTTAATCTGCAAATGCATACTGTATAGATCTCTCATACTGTTTTTATATGACAAACGATTACATTTTGTGGACCTATGCTATCAACGCCTTTCTGGACCACGTTTTCCAACGCTTTTGTGGCACGTTAGGGCATAATTACATTTTACAGCCATTTACAAACACTTAAAAGATACTTAAAAGCAACAATGTGTAATCTTTCTATTAACCAACACGGTTCTGGAGCCTGTACAGAATAAACTGAGCCCACCGATGCTCCGACACACCGCTCACATTTGCTGCTATAGCCACGAGTGGTCTGGTGCGACCAGCTCGGTCAACCCTCTCATGACACCAGACGCATGCCTAGAATGAACGAGACGTAATAGATTATAGATTAATAGATTAAATACGCGGGAAAACAAATACACAGCCACCTCGAGCACCAAGAAGTCACTCTGCAGAACGTCTGCCAGCAGAAACAAAGAAAAGGAAAGCACACATAATGTGAAGGAGCAAAGACACTCATGGGGCAATGTACTGACAACACAGACAGTACCGCTCAACAGCCAGCAGGTGCCACTATTACACATTGTCGCTTTAAGATACACAACGTTCTGACCATGCATGAAACAGCAGCGATCAATCATTAGGTGGATGTCCACTCTACTACCTCCTCTCTGTTGAATCATGCTCCAACATAAAGATTAGACATTATAACCCCTTGGCTTGCTTTAGATTCTAATGTGGGCTCAGTAATAAAAAGGCTAAATAACTTTGGCCATAGCAGGCTGCCAAGAGGAGAACACATGCTGCGTTTCCAACAGGAATTTATTGGAACTCCTTATCCTCGTGAATTAATGCTTCGGTTTAAAACTGGGTAAAAGCACCCTCTTCATCAACTGTGTTCTGCATGGTGAGCCTCACACTCTGCAGTATGAGGTCCCATCTATAGGCTGCAGACAGGGCCTCATACTGCACCCCCGAGACTAATGTGGGGCCCCATCTAGGCTACAGTATGAGGCCCCGTCTAGGCTACAGTATGAGGCCCCATCTAGGCTACAGTATGAGGCCCCATCTAGGCTACAGTATGAGGCCCCGTCTAGGCTACAGTATGAGGCCCCATCTAGGCTACAGTATGAGGCCCCGTCTAGGCTATAGTATGAGGCCCCATCTAGGCTACAGTATGAGGCCCCGTCTAGGCTACAGTATGAGGCCCCGTCTAGGCTACAGTATGAGGCCCCATCTAGGCTACAGTATGAGGCCCCATCTAGGCTACAGTATGAGGCCCCATCTAGGCTACAGTATGAGGCCCCGTCTAGGCTACAGTATGAGGCCCCGTCTAGGCTACAGTATGAGGCCCCATCTAGGCTACAGTATGAGGCCCCATCTAGGCTACAGTATGAGGCCCCGTCTAGGCTACAGTATGAGGCCCCATCTAGGCTACAGTATGAGGCCCCGTCTAGGCTACAGTATGAGGCCCCGTCTAGGCTACAGTATGAGGCCCCATCTAGGCTACAGTATGAGGCCCCATCTAGGCTACAGTATGAGGCCCCATCTAGGCTACAGTATGAGGCCCCGTCTAGGCTACAGTATGAGGCCCCGTCTAGGCTACAGTATGAGGCCCCATCTAGGCTACAGTATGAGGCCCCATCTAGGCTACAGTATGAGGCCCCATCTAGGCTACAGTATGAGGCCCCGTCTAGGCTACAGTATGAGGCCCCGTCTAGGCTACAGTATGAGGCCCCATCTAGGCTACAGTATGAGGCCCCATCTAGGCTACAGTATGAGGCCCCATCTAGGCTACAGTATGGGGCCCCATCTAGGCTTAGGGATGTAGTTATCACCACTATCCTCATCATCCTCATCTAGTCCATGTCCACCCTTCTCAGGGAAGGCTGCACCGCCTCTTACCGTGATACTATGAAGCACGACACGTCACCACCACAGCATTCGCATGGGCTGAGCTGCAGCATATGACCTGTAGAGGCACCAGAGTCCTGGCTTCAACCAGCAGTGTGGAGGTGCTGGTCCACGTCAAGGAGCCAGCCGTGAGCAGCTCACAACCCCTTCTGCAAACCACATTCACAAACAACCGAGAGTTGATATCTAAATTATAGCCCACTGTATCCTGTGGACCTGGCTCATTTCAGAACCACGGACAGCGACCACACAGCCACTGCTCATGTTCAGTTAGTGTGTACAGCTTGTTTACTTGTTTAAGAAACGTGCATTACTAAGACTGCCTTAAACACTGTGTAGGTGCGCGGGAACTCCATCAGTGTCGGAAACCGGGCCCTGGTCATGTTTAGACAATAGAATTTCCAATATTTGGACCACCTTTGCGTCATGTAGATAATAGAAACCGGGTTTCTATACAAATAGTTGTTTCCATTGATTTTTAAACAAAACTGTGGGGTTAGATATTGGACTTATCAACATCTCTTTGCGGATAGCAATCTTTTATGTGTAATATCTCAATATTTAATGTACTGGCTTTGTATTTAATTTGTTGAAAAGGTGCCAGTTTAAAATTGTATAAAAAAAACGTTTTGTAATGTTTTAAAAATGAAATGGGAACAGAGACTATAGCAGAAACATTTCCCAAATATGAATCATTTACACACACTCCAAAAGTCCTCTATACAGTTTAATATGCAAATTGAAATGCGTGTCATTGGATGTATTAGGGCCGTCCTCGACTAAAGAAGTTCTTAGTCGACTAATCTGCAAGGTCTCGAGTTTTCCACATGCAATAATGCAGAACGACCTCTTTAAATCTAGTACTTACCACATATGTGCTTAGTATCTTTCAGGACATAACTCATTCAGCGTGGAAAAAAGCGACTAATCGACTAACAGTCTTAGGTCGGCCAAAATCGACAGTGAGGGGGGGCAGCTCAATAAGGAAAATCCCATTTGCAGTTATTAGAATATATAATTCCTCATTGCATCTTAACTTATACTAATTTGGTTAATCTGACAGTTTGGATGTCTGAGATTCGGATACATGTGGTTCTTCTGAAGCCGACTGGATATAGATGGTTTAATCTCGACAACATAAACATTCTAAATTAACTACATTTGACTTCCTGCCATGTGTTGATATAACTAAAACACTGCGACAGGAGAGTAACTGCAGTCCCAAGTTGTTCCCTAGCAGTGCGCTCATGTTTTAAACATATATATGGTATATATCTTTGTTGAGGACCAAAATGTTGCATAATGTTCAATTGCAATAATTGTCATCGGGTAACCAAAATGAAAAAGTGGTTGCATAAAATATGATGTTCTGAAACCCTGTGCTACTATATGTCGTCAGGTAACCAAGCATGGTTAAAGAATACATTTAAAAAAGAAAATGCCATGTTCAAATTACTGTACTGTATGTCTTCAGGTAACCACAATGGAAAGTATCACTGCAATAAATAAATACCAACAATGACGATTCATCTGTAACATTGTCTCACTTCACAGACTTAACAGACCAACAAGTTAATAGTTGACGGCTTCCTAGTTTTGTCTTCATTTGTTGTTTCCCATCGTCTAGCTCGGTGCAAAGCATCTGAATGTGGGGTGCATCTGTGAGCAGCGTCCTGAGCACCGGGGGCGTGAGCTCCTGTACGGCGCCGGACTGCTTGTAGATTCTGAGTGCTGTCATATTTCCTGCTTGTGTATTCAGAGCATCAGCCTGTAGCGCTCCGAGCGCTCTCTGGGACTCCGACAGACTGGAAGATGATGCAGCAGAAGAACACTTCTTCAATGTTTATGAAGCTCGACTCTATGCCAGAAAACAAGCACAAACAAAAGGACTCTTCTCCTCGGACCACAACCTGGTCTTCTAGCCAGAGCAAAGTTTGTGGCTGACAACTTAACACTTTTATATTCCTCCGTGTCATATTTTGACTTTAAAAAATCGGTAAATACTGTACCTCGGTCATTTCTATACTCAGTTGCATGGAAACTAGGGGTGTCCGATATTATCGGCCGATATCGGCATTAAAATGTCGGAAAATATCGGTATCGGTTTTCAATATATATATATATATATATATATATTTTTTTTTTTTTACATTTCTATAACCTTTATTTACCCAGGCAAGCAAGTAAGAACAAATTCTGATTTAATTTATTGTCAAAAGTATGCATAATGTTGTGTTAATTCCACAACAAGAGATATGTAATGTTAATTACCTGAAATTATTCAGTTTTTTGGAGGGAAAACCCTGCATATATTGGTATCGGTTGATATCGGTATTGGAAATTAAGAGTTGGACAATATCGGTATATCGGTATCGGTAAAAAAGCCAATATCGAGCATCCCTAATGGAAACTATAAAGAAAGTGCTCCTTTTTATATACAGTATAAACGGGGCATCCGATTTCATTTCCAAATTTGCCTAAGTGGTAAATCTTAAATGGACTGCATTATTATTTTTTTTATACACTTTTTCTCCCATTTTCTATATTTTCTCCCATCCCAATTTCGTATCATCCAATTCAACCCTCCCCTGTCACGAACGCTGTTTCTTGCCTCTCACAAGCCGGCTGCAATGTGGACTAAGTCATACATAGCACAAGTCCCCTCCGGTACTTGAAGTAACAGCAGTCGCATCTTTTCACCTGCGCAGCTCGATCTCTCAGTGGCGAGGAGTAACGCGTGGGAGGCTCACGCTGCCCCCGACACTTCCTGATTCTACTGCGCAGGCGTACCAACCGACCTGTAGGAGTCGCTGTCCACAACGCCCGATCCCCACCCATCAGTTTCCCTCCCCCTAATACGGCCAATGTGTATTAGTACGGACGACCAGCTAAACTGAAAGCAAATGTGGAGCGCTGGGCTTGAACAGGCAAGCCCAGCGTCTCCAGATTTTGTGGCGAGCGCCTTGCCCACTACGCCACGTAGCCGCCCAAATGGACTGCATTTATATACTGTAGCAGCTTTTATCCAAAGCGCTTTACAACTTATGCCTCACATTCACCGGTTCACTCACACACCGATGGTGGAGGCGACCATGCGAGGTGCCGACCTGCTCATTGGGAGCAGTTTTGCTCAAGGAAACTTCGATGCACGCTGCCCCGGGAGGAGCCGGAATCTAACCGGGAACCTTCCGATTACCAGATGACCGCTCTAACCTCCTGAGCCACTGTCGTCCATCAACCCGACAGTCTGCCGTGGTCGTCAATAATGTAAACAAAAAGCATGCTTTTGTAAAGAAATAAATTCTTGTGTTTATTTAAGCAGTTAAACATTGCATACATGTGTATGATTTAGAGAGGAAATATACTGTACATTCATATTGCTTACCCTTAATATTGATGAGCCCAAATTATGATATCAAATCAAATGGTTCTCTGAAAAGCAACAGCTGTTTTGAGACAGACGAAACAAATATTTCCCTTTGGAAATGTTGCAAACTACAGTACAATTGAGGCTTTGTTTTCGCTCTTCTTTATATATATATTCCGTTGCACTGCATCGCACTTTGTGTACAGTATGTACATACAAAACAAAACATAACCCCCTTCAGTGGTGTAATGTGTAACTGTCAAGGCAAGTATATCGTCATGCACGAGAAAAAACATCAAAACAAGTCAAAAATAAGTTTACAAAATAAAATCATGCATTGGTGATTATCACTTATGTAGTCAGAATTCCCCACAGTAAAACTAAAATGGTCTGAAAAATGTGCACCTGTAAACAAACAAAGATACATTATTTCTTGCAACTAAACAACCGTATTAGCTAAGAATATTGGCCATGGCCATGTGAGGTGAATGCCTGCCAATCGTCATGTTCAATCGCCAGGTTTGATTGTGTCAATTCCTAAGAAAATATGGATTGGTTTTTGCTTCCGACCAGATTGGAAACTAAAAACAAAGCCTTCGTTTTGTCCCGAGACCGAGCCTCCATAAAATAATATACCAGCCTTCTTTCACTTCTGAGACTCACCTTGATTCTTCAAAATAAAAATCGAATAAGATACATAGACATGCTAAAAAAAACAGAAAGAAGCCTCTCCAATAGCTGTAGTGGGGCCATAATAACACAGAGCAGTAAAATCTTGTTTATCCGGAAACCTTCAGAAATAAGAGAACGTTTGGGGAGGTCCAAATGTTCAGGGATACTGAAATACAATCAATAGTTCTGACTAAGGCTTCAAAGACTCAAAGAACTGTGCATGCACATCCATTCTGAAATGATTTTACTATTTAAAATCGCAGCGTTAATGCTTTAACTTGCATGCATGAACAATTTAATTCCAAAAAAATGAGCACATTCAGCGATACCTTTCTGGAAAAGGCTAATCTTCCTACATATTATTCCCGTTTAGTAGACTGAGGTTCACATAAACAAGATTTTACTGTACTCTGTATATATAAAGTGCTTGTGATAAAAGCATGTGGCATCATCATCGTTTTAGAAAACACTAAAATGAAACAATATCGTTAGAGCAACTTTGATTTTGGCGTATACCTGAGAGCCGCAAATCAGCATTTCTCTTTCAGCATTTGAATGTTGGATCAAACTTTTGTTAGTAAGACTACCTGATAAAAGTAGCTGCTTAAAGGGCAATATCACTGTTTTTGACATGTTGTTGTATCATCCTTAATTAATTATCAGACTTCATGTTCTTCTGTTACTGAGATATTTGGTATCCAATTTCCGTTTCCATTGTATTCACACCTTAAAAAGGTCCCCTCCGCTCATATGTATTTTTATTTGTATGGTTAACTCCTCTTGGAGGCATGACTACACAGATTGTTATTGGTGCAGAACTTGTCACCAGAGCACCTTTTTCACATTCTTCCCCTGGAGAGGGAGAGCTTCTTTGTACTTCCCCGAAATCTGCGTTGCATGTATGATGTCACTAATTGGTTAAAACCTCTTAACGTGCAACGGCCCGGCCCCTCCTGACGACGATTTGCCCACCGGCGCGATGCGCGACTGTCGACCTCTAGCGGCTCGGGTGTGCATCTTTTTTTAATACAATATATATATATATATATAATAAGCCCTATTTGTTGCCTGTCGATTGCCGTTTCAGGTGACAAAATCCGTTCAGCGGTTCTCGAGTTACATGCCGATATGTGAGGCGTGCGCCAAAGTACACGGCAGACTTTTCACCCCCCTTTTAATACCACCCCCAACTCCCGAGGCTCTAGCTCCGTAAATCATTTGGCGATCTAGAAAATTATTGGACAGGGTTGTAACCAATGAGTGTGACTTTCCAATGTTACTCCAGGCGGGGATGAGTGAATCAGGGATCTAGGTGAAAAGTCACGAGCGAAAACAGGAAGAGAAAAAAACGCGGAATGCATTGGAGTCAATGAGAAAACTGAAACCTGCAGAGCTTTTTTTCCCCTCCCAGTTTACCAAAATCGCTCCTAATCACTCATTGCGGATTTCTATAAAATTTGGACATGTACTATATAAGACTTAAGGCTATGGACCCAGGGTGTTTTCCAGCTCCTACAATTTTTTTGGATATACTACTTAGAGTAACTGAACTCAAGTTCAGACCTATGTTACTCTGAGTCTATTTCATTAGCACTAAAAGTGAATTTATTTATCTTTATTGTATCAGACACTTCAGAATGTTATCTTTCAAAAGAGACCAGGCTCATGCATGTGCTATAAGTATAAAGTATAGTATTTTGGTTTGCAAAAAAAGTATGCAGTCCTCCAAAAAGAAAACTAAAATGGCTACTTTTGGGGGCGTTAACTCTTTCTGCGCCAAAAACTACTATACTCGTGTTTCGTCGCCAATGCGTTTTTGGATCCTTTGATCTTTTTCGCCTAGGAGTGGATCACAACATAGCAATCGGTGGAAGATTTGGTGCCTCAGAGCTATTCTTTCCCGTATGGTAGCCATGCCCAATATACACGAGTAATTGCGATTGCCATGGGATCGACTGGGATTTATTCATTTTGGAGTACTTTCTGACTGAGGTAAGGTCTATCTTAGGTAACCTGCTGGTATTTTTTTAACGTAAAACATGCTTCTGTACCGATCACAGTGTCGTATTTTATCGGATGTAAAACATGCTTTTGGTAACGATCACAGTTTCTAGTTAGGTAACTAGGTATTGATATGTATGTATGTATTGATATGTTTAAACGAGACAATTTAGAAATGGTCAATGGGGAATCGGAATTACATTGCGTTTTCAAGATGGTGGACCGGCCGGAAACAGCAATAATGTCATTGCTGTTTCCGGCCGTTCCACCATCATGGAAACAAAAATGGAAAGCTTGCCAATGTTCATGAGGCAGAATTGTTACAATAGCCGATAATCCATTTTCCCAATGATAAATCCCTATACGGGTGGACCTCGCGGGCGGACCAAAGTGACGTCAGACTACACCTCCATATAGTCCTTGAATTGTCAATGAAGGTAAAAGCTTCTAAGCTAAGATGCTCATGTTGCTAAGCCATTTTCAGTAGTTTACTGAAGAATGTGGTGGAAAAAAACACATTTATACAAATTATAAAAACCTTAAAGTGTTTAAAATACATCTGGAGGAGATTGAATACAATGGTCTTTGAAAATAATTATATTGTGCCGTAACTCATGTAACTCCTCACCATTACAGATGATTCTACAAGGCTTTCAGGTGTCTTAAGGTCGGAGTTGGCTAAAGTTTTAGATTAACCAAAAAGCCTACGGGAATGATATAGAAAATAATGGATACCAAATATATCAACAATGGAAAAAAACATGTAAAACCATTTTTTATGTATAAAACGTTGAGAAAATATCATGTACCAGGACAGTGGATGGTGAAAATACAGTAACCGGCAGCAGAACGATGGTGGTTCAGTAGGTCTGATCCAGTGGGATCGTATTGTGATGAAATCATGATATTGCGGTACACAATTCTGTTAAAAACCTATTAAGACACATTTCTCACAAAACTTTATCTTGAGTATTTGAGGGAATGTCATTTGAAAGTTCCAGTTTTGGATTTATGTCACTTTATGTCACCGCGCAGTGTAATGTGAGATTAACATCGACTGGATTACATAACCTGTGATTTCACACACGTGAGCGGATATCATGATATGTATCAATATCAAGAAAAAGTCCTTGTGATTATCGTGATATCAATTTCTTCCACATCGCCCAGCCCTATCGATCAGTAATGGTGGGCAAGTTCCTCTAATCTCTGGGACCCAAGGTGCTAAACACTACAGAGTGGCCATGGGTCCTTCACCTTCACCACAAGAACAGGAAAGGAGATTGAATATTTCACCTATACTACATCCATTTTATCCCAGTCATTAGTGTAGTGGATTTTCCAAAATTGGATCAATACTATATTCTTTAGTTCTCTAGATGGATTGTCACTATAGTCTTTAGTTATATATATGGATCATCACTATAGTCTTTAGTTATATAGATGGATCAACACTATAGTCTTTAGGTCTCTAAATGTTTGGTTGCAATGCTTTGCTTTGAATCCCCTCCCCCCCTCCCCCCACTGCACGAAGTATATAAAACAATTTACAATCTTAAAAACTACATTTTACTCATGTCTCATGTCTCTGGATGCTATTTTTCATTTACAGCTGTAATTAACACGACACAATGATTCAGCGTCCTCAGACGACATCACATTAGGACAAATTCTGAAATAAAAATGTAATTAGACTCAAATAAATCTAATAAATGTATTTTTTTACAAAATCAAACAAAATAAATCATCAGTTTTTGCTTCTTTTTTTGTCCGGACCACGAGGATTGGCTCAATACCAGCCAATGTTGGTTACTAAGTGACTGATTGTTGAAACGCTCATGCGCGAGTCTCACACTCGTCCAGGTGAACTAAGCTTGCCTAGTTTTATTTGTGAAGTATGGCGTTAAAAGCCCAATTAGAATCATACCATCCCATCATAATGCAGGGCTGTCCCGAGCCTCTGGGGGCTGTGGTTTCCAACCCAACCCACCCCATCCACCCTGTGGTTTCCAACCCAACCCACCCCATCCACACTGTGGTTTCCAACCCAACCCACCCCATCCACACTGTGGTTTCCAACCCAACCCACCCCATCCACGCTCTGGTTTCCAACCCAACCCACCCCATCATCATCAACCCGGTCTTAGCTCTAATATTAGCAAATATAACACAGTATATTGAATGTGATAAACATCGACAGGCTATAGTTAGAAACCGATGGCTTTACCAGGGAAATCAAAAGCTAACTTTTATATTTGACAATTTCTGGAATGGGCTGCTTAGGTTGAGGTTGAGTTCCTTTGTGAGCACCTTTCACCAACATATGTAATGTAACATATGCTACAGTATGTATGCTTATAAAAGCCATACAGCGTTACATGCTTTGTTAAATCAGCGTTCAATTGGTAATTGTGAGCTTTGGCTTTCTGTGGCTTATAGATAAAGAGCCCCATTAACATTATTGCACAGTTCCCACAAAATATTGCACCATTCATGCCAAAATATATCTCATAACTACAATGGACTTAATTCATTACTGCAAGTAAACGGCAGACGTGTCTTTGAAAAATGACAGCACTTGAATTTTGTCCAACTCGCTATAGATAGAAATCGCTGTCATTAAACTGTTATACTTTACGAGCGCTCCACTGTGGAGGGCGTTCATGGTCGACGTGTTTATTTTCATCATTCACTGTAGGATCCACATTAAAAATAGCGGTATTGCCCTTTAAGATCTCTAACTGGTCCTGTGAGAGAAAAAAAAAATCACCATTTTCTTGAGGCACTCATGCAATAAAAACATGTTTTGTCTGATCATGCTCATTCTTTGGATGTGATTAAGCCATTTAAAAACGAAGCTGAGGTGACTGTCCACGAGTGTAGAGAGGTATCATTTAGCGCCAGGACTAGGGATGCACTGAGACCGACACTGATACCGGTTATCAGGCCTGAGACCAGGCTGAGACGAGGTATGGTTACTGATACCAGGCTGAGACGAGGTATGGTTACTGATACCAGGCTGAGACCAGGCTAAGACGAGGTATCGTTACTGATATCAGGCCTGATACCAGGCTGAGACCAGGTATCGTTACTGATATCAGGCTGAGACCAGGCTGAGACCAGGTATCGTTACTGATATCAGGCTGAGACCAGGCTGAGACCAGGCTGAGACCAGGTATCGTTACTGATATCAGGCTGAGACCAGGCTGAGACCAGGTATCGTTACTGATATCAGGCCTGATACCAGGCTAAGACGAGGTATCGTTACTGGAAAATGTCACCAAGAACGTTTTATATAACGTATCGTGAATCAAGGCAAAGCAATACAATTTTCTCCATTTCTGGCACAGAGAAAGATGTTAGATCTCTCTCTTGTGGAGAAGAATGGAGTCTGCGCTGTTCATTAAGAGTTCTCAACAGGCCCGGCGGCGATTCAAACTCAAACCGACCCGAGTGAGTATATACACACTGATATATAATATATAATATAATAATATATAATACAACACTGAGCCTGGGACCGGCCCAAGAAGACCACGAGACTGTCCATGGTACCGATTGCCCGTAAACACACGTACAGACATTCTTGCCTCTCTGGTCCTGTCGGTTTGGGCTGAAAACCGAGAACTCTATCGTTCAGTAAAAGGGATGTATTGTATTGGTGCTCTGCATCAGCCTATACTTAAAAAGAGTCATTCCGGTATTTTTAAACCTGGACCTATTTTTCCAACATTTGGGAACTAAATTACTAATAGGGCCGCAACACAGGCTGCAATGAAACAATTCGAGGAATTTGTGAATGACAGAATACGTCCACTAAAAGTGCTTGTTTTTGCCACTGACAGACTCAGACTGTTATTATATGTGTCTGGCAACATTGTGTAAAGGACCCCTACAGAGAGAGAGACATTTGTGTTTACATTTCCCTTCCTCCGGTCTCTGTTCTAACATCCAAGGCCAACAATAACAAGCTAATAACTTTACCTCCACTCTGTCTGCAGCAGGTCTCTCCACTCTTGGAACAGCATCTTTCTTTAGGAAAAAGGTACTTTGGCATAGAACTTATTCTTCTCCTCCGGTCAAAATGGTCACTACAGACCCGGTGTTCTGCAAGGCGCAGTGTACGGACGGGCGTGTTTTCATCCATTTGTAGCACAACTAGCCACAACTTCAGCGTGTCCCTATCCAACAAAGGTAGCGTGAAAACTATGCTAAGTGTGGTGCGACACAGATTCTGTTGGTACAATTCGGATACGCACAAACACAAACCACTGTCTTACATCTTTTAGATATCGCTACGCTTTCCCTCCTCCAACACAACAAACTCCTCCTCTCCAACTCTCGTTTCCAGCAGTCCTCCTGCAACAACTCAAACCTTGTGGGATTTCAGAGTGACACCTCCGTCTGTGGGACACTTAGGTAAGACATAGAAGACACGTAAGAGTCTCTCAGTGGCAAAAAGAAGCACCTTTAGTGGACGTACTTTGACGTGCGCAAATGCCCCAAATTGTTACATGGCAGCCTCTTTCACAGCTCCTGGGTGAAGGGATCTCTCTCAACACTGGACCAAATCTGTTGTCCCTATTCGTCATTTAGACCCCAAATGATGGAGGAATGGGGTCCATGTTTAAAAATAGCGGAATTACCCTTTAATATGTCGCCGCATCAGTGACGTGGTATCAGTGCATCCCTAGCAGTGTCTTCCACTAAATCACAGTTTTACTAAGAAACAAGCTCCACATAGAGCCAACTCTGTCCGGCATTCTCTTCGTCGACGCCGCCTCCACCTAGAATGACATGACGAGAACGGGAAGCAGCGTTCTCACAGAGGAGGAACTTCAGCACCGGGGAGACATTTCTGACAGAACGGCCCGTCTGTCTCCCAGTGGTTATCGGCTTTATGACGATAATGAGCCATCCTGGTCTTATTATTCTAGTGCTCTTTCTATAAACGTCCTCTACCCTGGTCAGCCACTGAGAGGGTGGAGGTGCACTACCCTGGTCAGCCACTGAGAGGGTGGAGGTGCACTACCCTGGTCAGCCACTGAGGGGAGCAGGTCCACTACCCTGGTCAGCCACTGAGAGGGTGGAGGTGCACTACCCTGGTCAGCCACTGAGAGGGTGGAGGTGCACTACCCTGGTCAGCCACTGAGAGGGTGGAGGTGCACTACCCTGGTCAGCCACTGAGGGGCCGCAGGTCCACTACCCTGGTCAGCCACTGAGAGGGTGGAGGTGCACTACCCTGGTCAGCCACTGAGGGGCCGCAGGTCCACTCTAACCTTCTCCCCGGTGCTCATCATGCCGAGGGTTGGGTAGAAGCCCCCAAGGGGTAAGGCCACTTCTCTCTTGCCCACCACTTTGCCATTGCGAGTGAAGAACACCTATTGAAACACAAGGGGGCAGCAGAGAGATACAAAAATACATTAATTTAACAAACCGGAGATTTAAAGGGGTCACCACTGCACCCCTTCCCCCCCATTACTAATTACAGATATCCATCTTCCATTTGTTATTTTATTATTATTATTTTTTGTATGTAACTTTCTATTTTATAAAATGTTTCATATGTGCCATAATAAATGGCACACTCTATTGTGTACACAACATACAACAGCACACTGATAGCACACTGATAGTTACACAATCTAGTGTACACAATGGTACATTGAAGCCATTGTTGTGTAACATTGTGTGGTTCATTTGGTAGTGCTCTGTACTTGTTAAGAGTTGGGACCGATCCAAGATCGGTATCGGGTTCAGTCATATCGGGTTCCGATGTGACGTAATTCACGTATCGGATATTGGCCTGACTTCACCGATCCACGTACCTGATCCAGATCCCATAGCAGGGCTCAAACTAGTAGTACAACTTTACCCTGTTTGTTTTTTTAAATCATGCTGTATATCACACACTTCTCATTTGGGAACGAGAGATGTGTGTGTGTCTGTGTTCTTGTTTAAATTCTGAGCTCAGACGGTATAGACGGTAGTCCCAAAATTAATTAGACAATGGAGACTAATTAGTAGGCGATGCAGAGAAAAAGGCAAACTTCTCAGAATGCCTCGTGGCTCAGCTGGGGAGCGTTAAGCAGCAGAATCATTGGGCTTCCAGTCAAACATTATTAAAAATAAGGGTCCTCAAGTCAAAGTATATTGTGAACAAAAAAGTATAAAAGTGGGTAAAGACTTTTGTTTTTATACTGATTTAAGGTTTCCAAAAATAAGTAGGCTAATCCAGTGTTACTGAGCACTATGGGGCCTATTACTACCTGTTTGAATTTGAAGCTACTAAACCTACAGTTCAAATACATTGGAATACATTTAAATGTAATGCATTTCTTTAGGCATCGGAACTGAAAAAAGTGGATCGGTGCATTTCTGGTACTTGTACGTGCAATGACAATGAATTAATCTAATCTAATCTACCCCCCCCCCCCCCCCACACACACACACCTCGTAGTAGTTGATAAAACACAGCAGTTCTGTAATAATTCAAATTTTTTGGGGGTTGTTTTAATTTAATAAACGATGAATGTAAAAATGACTCACCATGACCTTCCTCCCCTCCGCATCCTCTCCCTCCTCTTCGTCATCTTCATAGTTCATGTAGAGGTCGTTCTGCACCTGACCCTGCTTGGGCCGAACATCCATGATGTCCACGTCGTCTGCGTCGTCTGTTTGACGAGAGACAGACAGGTGTGAGGAGGACAGACAGGTGTGAGGAGGAGGAGGACAGACAGACAGACAGGTGTGAGGAGGAGGAGGACAGACAGACAGACAGACAGGTGTGAGGAGGAGGAGGACAGACAGACAGGTGTGAGGAGGAGGAGGACAGACAGGTGTGAGGAGGAGGAGGACAGACAGGTGTGAGGAGGAGGACAGACAGACAGGTGTGAGGAGGAGGAGGACAGACAGACAGGTGTGAGGAGGAGGAGGACAGACAGGTGTGAGGAGGAGGACAGACAGACAGGTGTGAGGAGGAGGACAGACAGACAGGTGTGAGGAGGAGGAGGACAGACAGACAGGTGTGAGGAGGAGGAGGACAGACCGACAGGTGTGAGGAGGAGGAGGACAGACAGACAGGTGTGAGGAGGAGGAGGACAGACAGGTGTGAGAAGGAGGAGGACAGACAGACAGGTGTGAGGAGGAGGAGGACAGACAGACAGGTGTGAGGAGGAGGAGGACAGACCGACAGGTGTGAGGAGGAGGAGGAGGACAGACAGGTGTGAGGAGGAGGAGGACAGACAGGTGTGAGGAGGAGGAGGACAGACAGGTGTGAGGAGGAGGAGGACAGACAGGTGTGAGGAGGAGAACAGACAGACAGGTGTGAGGAGGAGGAGGACAGACAGACAGGTTTGAGGAGGAGGAGGACAGACAGGTGTGAGGAGGAGGACAGACAGACAGGTGTGAGGAGGACAGACAGGTGTGCGGAGGAGGACAGACAGGTGTGAGGAGGAGGAGGACAGACAGACAGGTTTGAGGAGGAGGAGGACAGACAGGTGTGAGGAGGAGGACAGACAGACAGGTGTGAGGAGGAGGACAGACAGGTGTGAGGAGGAGAACAGACAGACAGGTGTGAGGAGGAGGAGGACAGACAGGTGTGAGGAGGAGAACAGACAGACAGGTGTGAGGAGGAGGAGGACAGACAGACAGGTGTGAGGAGGAGGAGGACAGACAGACAGGTGTGAGGAGGAGGACAGACAGACATGTGTGAGGAGGAGGACAGACAGGTGTGAGGAGGAGAACAGACAGACAGGTGTGAGGAGGAGGAGGACAGACAGACAGGTGTGAGGAGGAGGAGGACAGACAGGTGTGAGGAGGAGGACAGACAGACAGGTGTGAGGAGGAGGAGGACAGACAGACAGGTGTGAGGAGGAGGAGGACAGACAGGTGTGAGGAGGAGAACAGACAGACAGGTGTGAGGAGGAGGAGGACAGACAGACCGGTGTGAGGAGGAGGAGGACAGACAGACAGGTGTGAGGAGGAGGAGGACAGACAGGTGTGATGAGGAGGAGGACAGACAGGTGTGAGGAGGAGGACAGACAGGTGTGAGGAGGAGGACAGACAGGTGTGAGGAGGAGGAGGACAGACAGGTGTGAGGAGGAGGACAGACAGACAGGTGTGAGGAGGACAGACAGGTGTGAGGAGGAGGACAGACAGACAGGTGTGAGGAGGAGGAGGACAGACAGGTGTGAGGAGGAGGACAGACAGGTGTGAGGAGGACAGACAGGTGTGAGGAGGAGGACAGACAGGTGTGAGGAGGAGGACAGACGGGTGTGAGGAGGACAGACAGGTGTGAGGAGGAGGAGGACAGACAGACAGGTTTGAGGAGGAGGAGGACAGACAGGTGTGAGGAGGAGGACAGACAGACAGGTGTGAGGAGGAGGACAGACAGACAGGTGTGAGGAGGAGGACAGACAGACAGGTGTGAGGAGGAGGAGGACAGACAGACAGGTGTGAGGAGGAGGAGGACAGACAGACAGGTGTGAGGAGGAGGAGGACAGACAGACAGGTGTGAGGAGGAGGAGGACAGACAGACGGGTGTGAGGAGGAGGAGGACAGACAGACGGGTGTGAGGAGGAGGAGGACAGACAGACAGGTGTGAGGAGGAGGAGGACAGACAGGTGTGATGAGGAGGAGGACAGACAGGTGTGAGGAGGAGGACAGACAGGTGTGAGGAGGAGGAGGACAGACAGGTGTGAGGAGGAGGACAGACAGACAGGTGTGAGGAGGACAGACAGGTGTGAGGAGGACAGACAGACAGGTGTGAGGAGGAGGAGGACAGACAGGTGTGAGGAGGAGGACAGACAGGTGTGAGGAGGACAGACAGGTGTGAGGAGGAGGACAGACAGGTGTGAGGAGGAGGACAGACGGGTGTGAGGAGGACAGACAGGTGTGAGGAGGAGGAGGACAGACAGACAGGTTTGAGGAGGAGGAGGACAGACAGACAGGTGTGAGGAGGAGGACAGACAGACAGGTGTGAGGAGGAGGACAGACAGACAGGTGTGAGGAGGAGGACAGACAGACAGGTGTGAGGAGGAGGAGGACAGACAGACAGGTGTGAGGAGGAGGAGGACAGACAGACAGGTGTGAGGAGGAGGAGGACAGACAGACAGGTGTGAGGAGGAGGAGGACAGACAGACGGGTGTGAGGAGGAGGAGGACAGACAGACGGGTGTGAGGAGGAGGACAGACAGGTGTGAGGAGGAGGAGGACAGACAGGTGTGAGGAGGAGGAGGACAGACAGGTGTGAGGAGGAGGAGGACAGACAGACGGGTGTGAGGACAGACAGACGGTGTATATAATTGCACTGGAATTCCACACATGATTTTACAGAATTGCACACAACAGACCGTTTCAACAGTGTTTTCAGTTAGTAGCAAAAGACATGATTGTTGAAAGTCTAACAGTTGAATATCCGGTCTGCAACATTTACAGGGTATCTGCAGGTTTCAACAAGTTACATTTAATACTTTTTAAGACCTATTTAATACCACTTAGAGCAACATTTTACACCAACTGGCGGCTGCACCCATTTTAATTCTTGCGCGTTCCATACAAGCTCTCATCAGATGCACCAAGCTCCTGGTAGCCGCACAAAAACTTGAATACAAAAACATTGAATATATTTTATATATTATTTAATCTTGTGACAGCCGGGCTGCCCCCCCAACAATTTAATGCCTGGGCAAATGAAAGACTTAAACTCACCCAGACACCAGTCTGTAGACCTCATGTCATCATTACTCTCACCCAGACACCAGTTTGTAGACCTCATGTCATCATTACTCTCACCCAGACACCAGTCTGTAGACCTCATGTCATCATTACTCTCACCCAGACACCAGTCTATATAGCACTCATTTCATCATTACTCTCACCCAGTCACCAGGGTCTAAAGCTGTACCAATTCCAGAGGTTTCCAGGGACCAGCAACTGTGTAATCATTTTGAAACACAGTAGGTATGCAGATACCGTGCCTTCAAGTGCACGTCAGAAACATTGCATTTACTTTTTTCTTTTTCTTTTTTTTATCCACTTTTTCTCCCATTTTCTATATTTTCTCCCATCCCAATTTCGTATCATCCAATTCAACCCTCCCCTGTCACGAACGCTGTTTCTTGCCTCCCACAAGCCGGTTGCAATGTGGACTAAGTCATACATAGCACAAGTCCCCTCCGGTACTTGAGGTAACAGCAGTTGCATCTTTTCACCTGCGCAGCTCGATCTCTCAGTGGCGAGGAGTAACGCGTGGGAGGCTCACGCTGCCCCCGACACTTCCTGATTCTACTGCGCAGGCGCACCAACCGACCTGTAGGAGTCGCTGTCCACAGCGCCCGATCCCAACCCTTCAGTTTCCCACCCCCTAATACGGCCAATGTGTATTAGTACGGACGACCAGCTAAACTGAAAGCAAATGTGGAGCGCTGGGCTCGAACAGGCAAGCCCAGCGTCTCCAGATTTCATGGTGAGCGCCTTGCCCACTACGCCACGTAGCCGCCCACTTTTTTCTTTTTCATAATAAAACACAAGACACTTGTGCCCTAATGACGAGGATAAGCGCTCACTGAAGAAACCCACTACCATTGTCAAAAGAAAGTCCAACATGCCTATATATACTTACTATGGAACTACACACTACCCACGGTATTACGTGGCCCATAATGGCTCCCGAACAGCACTGCCAACTTCAACAGACCTGCTGTATACTTTACCAGCACATAATTGGCCCCTGGAGTCCTAATTATGAGCGGGGGATTGGGAAATAACAAAGGTACCCCGGTTTACAGAGTTGTGACGTTTCATGACAGATAAAAAGGCAGCGAGCTGATTGATGATAAAAAATATATATATATTTCATTATTACATCATAGAATCTTTATAGTTTTATTTGAGTTATATAGTTAGTATAGTAAACTATATAAACTAACCTTCATACTGTCTTTTACTATCATGCACCTTGCTACTAAATAATCTTCCTTGCCTATATTACTACCTACTATGCTACCATGTCTATACTACTATGCTCTCAAGACTGTAGCACCCAAGTTCAACACTGTGTGACAATCATTGTTTCTTAGCTGAAAGAGTTGTACTCTTCCTGCTGACCTGTTGTACAGAACTTGTAAGTCACTTTGGATAAAAGTGTCAGCTAAATTACTAAATGTAAATGTGTGGGGGACTGTGTGTAGGTGTAATTAGGAGGGATAATGATGACTATGTGTAACTAGGAGGGATATGAAGACTATGTGTAACTAGGATGGATATGAGGACTGAGTGTATGTGTAACTAGGATGGATATGAGGACTGAGTGTATGTGTAACTAGGATGGATATGAGGACTGTATGTATGTGTAACTACTAACTAGAAGGGATATGAGGACTGAGTGTATGTCTAAATAGGAGGGAAATTAGGACTGTGTGTGTAACTAGGAGGGATATGAGGACTGTATGTATGTGTAACTAGGAGGGATATGATGACTGTATGTATGTGTAACTAGGGGGGATATGAGGACTGTGTGTATGTGTAACTAGGGGGGATATGAGGACTGTGTGTATGTGTAACTAGGAGGGATATGAATACTATGTGTAACTAGGAGGGATATGAGGACTGTGTGTATGTGTAACTAGGAGGGATATGAGGACTGTGTGTGTGTTTAACTAGGAGGGATATGAGGACTGTGTGTGTGTGTGTGTGTGTGTGTGTGTGTGTGTGTGTGTGTGTGTGTGTGTGTGTGTGTGTGTGTAACTAGGAGGGATATGAGAACTGTGTGTGTGTGCGTGTGTGTGTAACTAGGAGGGATATGAGAACTGTGTGTGTAACTAGGAGGGATATGTGAAAAGACAAATTTAAATTGCCTTGTGTACATTGACAATAAAGTAATCTTTATAAAGTAAGTTCTAGGGATGCTCGATATTGGCTTTTTTACCGATACCGATATTGTCCAACTCTTAATTTCAGATACCGATATCAACCGATACCGATATATGCAGGGTTTCCCCCTGAAAAACGGAATAAGTAAGGGATAATGTATAGCTACGAGGTCATTGTCCCAAAATAATTGACCGACACTGAGTTTAAAATACCGAGCCGCCTCGGAGAGGTGTTTTAAACGTCAGTGAAGGTCAATTATTTTGCGATGATGACCGAGTATAGCTAGCTATACATTATTCCGCTTATTACATGGCTAACTTACTAACAATATACCTAATTCATTTGACAAATCGCAGTTCTGTGGCTCTGTCAGCCCAAATAAAGTGATTATTATTATCGCGGGCAGCCCGGCAGGTGTGTCTGATTGCACTGAAACAGTGTGTGTCAGTGGGGCTTGATTACTCCAGCTGCGAAAAACAATAATCACCGGTGGTTATCGAAAAATAATTCACCGCTGTCGGGGGCTATTGACCAATCACAAGCAAGCATTTCGGCGAATGTGAAAACGTATGTAATAATGTGTGATAACGGACCTCTGACGCGCGCTATTGACCAATCACAAGCAAGCATTTCGGCGAATGTGAAAACGCCATGTAATAATTTCAGGTAATTAACATTACATATGTCTTGTTGTGGAATTAACATAACATTATGCATACTTTTGACAATAAATAAAATCAGAATTTGTTCTTACTTGCTTGCCTGGGTAAATAAAGGTTATAGAAATGTACATTTTTTTTTTTTAAATCGCTACCGATATTTTCTGATATCACATCGGTAGGCCGATAATATCGGACATCCCTAAAAGTAACTAATCTTCTGTTCCCGTCCAGAGCGTGCGGACGCCAGCCGAGTCATCAGCAGGATGTTCCCAGACGCACTCACCTCCCCCCTCCAGCATGTAGTCCCGTGGGAACATGATGCCACAGCCCATGATGTCTCCCTCGAAGCAGCGCGGTCCAAACGGGTCTCCCACACCACTGCCCTGGAACATCTTCCCATCATCTACCAACATACAGAATCATATCAGAGTGTCGGTGTACGAGAAAGTAAGACATTATCATCAACACAGAACATCTGTAGGGCCTTGCCCTCGATTAAAGGAATTCTTAGACAACCAACGGGATTTATCTACTAATTGATTAGTTCATTTCATCGCAGTATCTGTCAAATGTAACTTTTTAAAATTGTAGTGCTTACGACGAGAGCTGTGCTTATTATTTCTTCCGGATACAACCTACTCAGCTTGGATAAAAGCATAACTATGTGCCAATCGACTAACCAAAACAAACCAAACCAATTTATTGACTAATTGACTATGAAACAACTAGCTATATACTGTACTGTTACTCACCCTGACAGTGTAGTTGGCCTTTTGCTATTAAAAACACATAGTCTTAAATTGTGGTCATAGTTGACTAAGACTTTGTTGGTCTAGTCATTTTCACAGCTTATTATTTCCTCTCTGAGAGGCACTACATTTTAAACAGGTCCTATTGCATGTGGGAAACTGCACCTTGTGTCTACTGTTTACTTTTACTCATAGTATATATATATTCAGATTCATTTCTTTTTATTGCCTATATTTATTGTAACATGTAATATAACCGATAGGGCATAAAGACCCTCATCTGCACCTTTGTTTACACCGTTTATTCCAAATGAATCCTATTACACTGTTAATTTTTCTCATATTTTTACATTCAGATCTAATTCCATTGCCTATATTCATGTCTTTCTACTATTACCCTGCCCCATACCTGTACCTCCGCTCCCCCATGCTGCTATGATGCCCGGATTTTCCCATGGGGATCAATAAAGGAATATCTTATACAATATTGATTAAATCAATAGTCCACGAAATCCTATGACTATTCGTGGACTATGACTTTCTTTCACCAGGGACAGTCCTGGGCTGGGACTAACATTGTGCGAGTGGGGGTTAGTCACCATACGACTCCATCACTAATGATGGATAGTAATATGGGGTGGGAATCACCAGAGACCTCACGATACGATACTATCACGATACTTGAGTCACGATACGATAGTATTGCGATACTAAATATATTGCGATATGCCGAGTATTGCGATATTAATATTGCGATTTATTACCTTTTTTCAACTGCAAAGTAAAACTTTGTCAACATGTTTTATCTAATAAAATAAAGTTCAGTCTGTTCATCTCACTTCAATCATTTTTATTGCAGAACATGGTATTTTCTCAAGCAGACAGATGTCAATACACTGTCATCTGTGTTGCATGTACCTGACAAACTGAACTGTTTGTTATTACAGTCATATTCCAATTTAATGTAATGCACATGTGTGCGCGTGTGTGTGGACTACTGTACTATTACAGGTATTGAAATGAACAATGCAACTTCCTTATACAAAAAAAAATTATAAAAATACTATGTATCGATTCCCCCCCCCCCCCCCCCCCCCACCCCTAACTGTGTCCTTCATGAGAAGGTTGGTTGGTCCTCTCTGACAGAGTCACCATACGACTCCAGCTTGGACACCTTCCCTCTTTGCCTTGCTTTCTTACCCTGTATGTGGGTTAAGCCACAACTGTGTCCACAATCCACATACGAGACGCAGAGCAGGTGCACTTCCTCTAATTGGGGTCTCAGCTACAGTCCGGACTTCGTAGAAGAAAAACCACCAGCTGAGTGGTAATAGCGGCACTCAAGAAAATAATAATAATATAGACATGCAAGACTTTTGGCTCAGGTTCAAATTCTTAAAAAATGTGGCTATATCAGGCTATATATATATACATATATTTGGCTATAAACGCGTTTCGCATCGTGCCTTCATCAGAGCGTCGTAAACAAACACGACGGTACCAGCCTCTATTTTTATACTGCATGACATCATCCCCACCTGTGTGTGTGTAGGGGAGGCGCTTTACATGGGACACATGTCATGTTCACATGTGTCTGACACAGCTTTTACTTCCTTACGTCACTCTCTCTGCAGGTTTTCCACACACAATAAAAGCATTTAGGCCAGAGAGAGGAGGAAATACCAGCTCATGGCAGCCAGCTGGCACCGAGAACCTGGTGTACGAAGCAACGCCTGTTTACGTTTACAAAACGTTGCAGGGAAAACAAACATCAGAAAAATTACGACATCGCGCATAACGCGCTCAATCCTTCCAACGGAGAAGTCATCGGGATGGAGAAATTGCAATTGTTGAATATTAACACTTTAATCGCCGTTGACGCTGAAACACGTCTTTCCCCGCCATGCTCATTCTGCCGAAGACGCTGGACAGCGTCTTTGATATCAATATTTCAAAAATCTGTGATCGAAATCATATTTCTCCCCCGGAGACATGAGATGTACTGTTGAGTCCCTCTCAACTCTACAACGGTTCAAGAGCGCCATCTGGTGGCCGATCGGCGGATCGCCCAGGGGAGAAACAGGAAGTGGAAGCTGGTGCTCATTTCAATTCGGTCCGATCACTCGCTAATAGTCCCAGGACTCGAGCTGATCACAACGGATAGTGATCCGTTACCAATAACTCGATAAACAACATGATTTGGACGTATATACTATTTTATACAACGGCATGCAAATTTCTCGATTCTGATTGGCTGAAACAGTCATTTTACACGTGTTTATTCTTCACAATTCCACGCTGCTGGCCCAGGACCCGCCCACAACCGAATCACATCACATCACTCCGCCGGATCACAAGATGGCGGACAATAATCTTTAACAAATGGATATGTTGCTAACGACTAAATATCAAGCGATTCTGTCACAGCGAATGTCTTAGTCCTTTAAACAATGTTGGATGATGTAATTGATGGGTCTTGAATCATTGTGTAACAAAAGAAAAATCGCGGATTGATTGATTGATTAATTTTCAATTAATTTTTAATTTTTTTTTCAATTTTTTTTTCCTTCTCTCTGACTGCAGCCCTCACTCTCACACTGTCCGACGCTGGCTCAGTCTCCACCCACCCACCCACCCACCCACACACCCACACACACACACACACACACACTCCTGTCTGCAACGCGGGGGATAGTCAGACTGAGAGAGAGCTGGGTGCTGCGCTGTTTGTTCTAAGTGAGCATGGCCTATTGAGTTGATTGATTGATTGATTGCTAATTTTATTACTGTACGCTTGGTTTCCAACTGGTTAAGTTTAGGCCCTCTACAGTAGGTTTAAAAAAATTAATAAAAAAATAGGGCGAAGAAAACTTTTTTTTCCTATAGGGCAAAGAAAACTTTTTAATTTGTTTTACCTACTTTCTATAGAAGCATCTAAGAATGCAGTTCTATAGAAAGTAGGTCTGCATCCCCTTAACAATTGTGTGTATTGAGCCGTACTGTATTGTACCCATTCTGCATCTGGTAATACAATTTTCAATCAATCATTCCAATAACAACCACTAACTTCATAATTAAAAACTAAAGAAAAGTTGGATGTGTTAGTTGGTTGGATGTCTTAGTTGAAAGGCAGTTGGATGTGTTAGTTGGTTGGATGTCTTAGTTGAAAGACAGTTGGATGTGTTAGTTTGTTGGATGTCTTAGTTGAAAGACAGTTGGATGTGTTAGTTGGTTGGATGTCTTAGTTGAAAGGCAGTTGGATTCCAATAACACACAGTTGGATGTGTTAGTTGGTTGGATGCACTTCCGAGCTGCTTCCACATGGAGGCAATTTCTCTTTTTTGCTGTTGTGGGAACTACTTTTTCTGGCGGATGTTTTTTTCAATAAATCTTCGATTAATGTGTGTTTATTGTATAGCAATAAGGTTGGATGAATGTGGCAGTTGTATAAAAGCATTACACCACTTGCAGTCGTGATTTGTGAACAATAAACCATGCCTAGGGGGGTCTAACGACCACCCCTAGGCATGGTTTATTGTTCACAAACCACTCCTGCGCGTGATGTAATGCTTAAATACAACCTGGAAATGGATCGGATATTTCGACATCCCATAATAGAAAAAATTCTGTTCCACGCTCATCTCCCAACGGCGAGAGGAAGCTACGGTGAGTTTCAGCGTTATTTGTTAATGTCTTCGATACTAACTGCTCTGATGATCATATCACCCACACTAGATGAATGATATAACGTTGCCCACGGAATTATAAACGACCCCCGCCCATCCGGTCAACATCAGATCATACGTAGTAACTCCTAGAACCACGTCCAGTTGAAATTTTTTATCTCGCACAGATTCCTACCAAACTGTATTTGATCATCAATATAATGCATTTAGGGCTATAAATCAAGTTCTGGAGAAAGCTGCAGAAAACGATAAAAACATACTTATACTTTAGACCGTATTTTAGTATGAATATGTGAATGAAAAAGTATAACGTTGCTACACCCTGAACAATAGATATAGGACGTTGAATGGGCCATAGTAATGTCAATTGAGCAATACGATTTAAAAAGTTATAGCCCTGCAAAGAAGGGGAACTTCTCCATGTTAAATAGGGCTGGCGAGGGATGGTAAATTATGAATTTAACCCCGGCGATCAAAGTGTTAATTGTCGGCTAACATAACACACAACAACAACAACAACAACTAACTAGCTACAAGCCAACGAGTAGCCACCTAATCTATGAACAAACGTACTTATAGTTACTGCAACCCACCACAATTGATCATGATGACGGAATTTCTAATCCATCATCATATCATTAATTTTAGTCAATGAACTCCATTGTCTTATAATGTAAATATATATGTAATATGTAACCCACCCCTCTAAAGAGTACACTCTACAAGAGAAGGTCTCAGATAATATGCCCAGTGTAAATTCATGGGCCTTTGCAGTGATGGCGCAGACACTGTGGTATAAGCTCCCCCTCAAGATCAAGTCTGCCAATACCGTACAGACATTCAAGGCCTTGCTTAAAACCCACCTTTTCGCTCTGGATGATCACTAGTTACTTTGCTGTTGTGTTGTGTGTCTGAGGTGTTCTTATGTTCTCTGTCTGTCTGTCTGCCTGGTTCCCTGTTTCTTTGTCCTGTCCATTTATTCGTATTATTTCTTTTCCCCAGGCTGCGCCCCGGACCGATGTAAAAATTGGCTGGGGGGGCGCATTATAAATGCTTATTACATGGCGTTTTAACATTCGCCGAAATGCTTGATTGTGATTGGTCAATAGCGCTCGTCAGAGGTCCGTTATTACTCGATAACGGACCTATGCCGAGCAATAATGGCCGCTGTTCGCAGCTGTTCGCAATCAATCCCACTGACACACACTGCAGCAGTGCAATCAGTCCACACACCTGCCAGCGAAAATAATAACTTTATTTGGGCTGACAGTGGACGGAGCCACAGAACAACTGCGTCTGCATTTGATCTTGTCTTGTCGATGGTGTAAAATGAATTAGGTATATTGTTAGTAAGTTAGCCATGTAATAAGCGGGATAATGTATAGCTATACTCTGTCATTGTCGCAAAATAATTGACCTTCACTACGTTTAAAACACCTCGGCGAGGCGCCTCGGTATTTTAAACTCCGTGTCGGTCAATTATTTTGCGACAATGACCTCGTAGCTATACATTATCCCTTACTAATATCATATATCATATCATATGTCCTACACCAGATTAGAGTCTTGGCGTTCTTGTTCCTATTCATATACTAATAGTAACTAGGCTGTCCATAAGAATAGCATTGGTATGAAAGGTAAGGGTTATGTAAATGAAGAAAAAAACACACACACACACACACACACACACACACACACACACACACACACACACACACACACACACACACACACACACACACACACACACACACACACACACACACACACACACACACACACACACACACACACACACACACACACACACACACACACACACACACACACACACACACACACACACACACACACACACACGTGTGATTGATGGAGCAGGTCATCCTTAAATACTCACCAGCATGGTATGCGATGGAGCCCCTACTCCAACCTGGGTGTCTATTTTTGGGGTAGTCCTGTGAATGAAATTAGAATGAATTTAAAAATCAATAGAACACCATCTACACTGTGCTTAAATAACATTTGATAAAAAAGATTCCTCCCATGGTGCACGAAATATCTTGTTCCTCAACCTCAGTTTGTCAGGCTGGATGACATAGTAGTGTCATAGTGACATAGATGTCATCTGGACAAAAACTAAAGCCCCCCAGGGAACAGTTTTGGCGCCCTTCCTCTTTGTTCTTTATACTGCGGACTGCAGACATAGCGAGGCCATGTGCCATATGCAAAAATATTCTGACGATACAGCGCTGATCGGTCTAATCAACAAAGGCGATGACCAAGCCTATAAAAAGGAGATTGACTCATTTGTCCACTGGTGCGATTCCAACTTCTTGGAATTAAACATCGAAAAAACCAAGGAGTTGGTCATCAACTTCAGTAGGAAGAAGGTGAATGTCTCTCCTGTCATCATTAGGGGGCAGGAGGTTGAAATAGTCCAGTCCTATAGACGGTAAGCTGGACTGGAGGCAGAACACAGATTCTGTGTTTAAAAAAGCCCAGTCTCGGCTCTTTCATCTGAGAAAACTTCGTTCTTTTGACATCAGCAGGTCACTTCTCTATGTATTTTACCAAGGTATCCTGGCTAGTGTCCTGTTCAATGCTGTTCTCTGCTGGGGGGGCAGCATCCCTGTTTTGGACAAAAACGTATAAATAAAATCATCGAAAAGGCTGGCTCAGTGATTGGCCTTCCTCCTGATTCCCTGGAGATCACCATAGCCAAGCGAACCAGGACTAAACTGAATACCATTTTATCTTTTGTAGGCCACCCACTGTTTAGTATTTTCGATGCTCTGCGAAGCTCATTTAGTAACAGATTGTTGATGCCTCAATGCTCTACTGAGCGATTGAGAAGGTCCTTTGTACCTGCTGCGGTAAAAAGAAAATACGAACACCGATAGCCCTGTGTTAAGAGGCTCTCCTATTGTGTTGTGTATCCTGTAGTGTATTGTATCATGTAACTGTCTTTCATGTTTGTATATGTGTATTCGCTCTGGTGGCAAACCATGTTTCCCCTCGGGGATTAAGAAATAAACCATATCATACCATTACCCTGATCATACCTGGACCTCCCTTCCCCAACCCCCATGCTGCTATGCCACCTGAATTTCCCCAAGGGGGAAGAATAAATTAATATCTTCTTAATATCTTCATGAATATCTTATTTGTGTGTAAAATGGTAAATGGCTGCATTTATATAGCGCTTTTATCCAAAGTGCTTTACAATTTGTTCCTCACATTTTACCCATTCACTCACACATTCATTAAAGGGGACATGCATTGCTATTCCTTGCACTATTTGGGCAACTTTACACAATTCCTGTGAGTCTATTGAACACATCTGTAAGGTTTATTAAAAAAAATAATCATTGTTTTATATTTCTAATGGAGTACTCAAAAGCATAATTTTCCAGCCGCAGGATTTCAGGCTGTTATTGGATGGGCTCCGCCCATAAGCGCTTTCAGTGACAGTCACCCACACAGCGTGATACATACGAGAGAGCGAGAGAGAGAACAAGCGAGAGAGAGAGAGAGAGAGAGAGAGAGAGAGAGAGAGAGAGAGAGAGAGGAGAGATGCGTCCCCGACACACACGCAGTCAAGTTTGTATGTGTGTGTCCCTGACGAGGGAGAGAGATGGCGCACACACATTTACACACACTTCTGCAGTCCCTCCCGCCGTCCCTCTCTCTCTCCCTCTCTCTCCTCGCTCGTTCTCTGCCTGTCAAACCCTGTTTGAGGAAGTGTCTACAATATGCCTACGTCCCCGACACACACACAGTCAAGTTTGTGTGTGTGTGTCCCTGACGAGGGAGAGCGATGGCGCTCACACACATTTACACACACTTCTTATGGGGAGGGGAAACCCTTGTGAGCACGGGGGGAGAACATGCAAACTCCACACAGAAAGGCTCGGGAGATACCCCACCTGGGTAACCGGCAACACGGCAACCTTGTCCCCAAGCGGGAATCGAACCCAGGCCCTTCTGCGTCAACACTTTAGGCAACCAACTTGCGTTCAGCGTTTCTCTGATTGCCATGTGACCGCGGCAGCGCGAGAGAGCGGCAGTGCGGAAATAGGCTGCATTCTATTGCCATGCTCTGCGACAAACTCTAACCTTAACCAACTCCGAAAGAATGCCTAAACTTAACCCTAACCTTAACCAACTCCGAAAGAATGCCTAAACTTAACCCTAACCATAACCAACTCCGAAAGAATGCCTAAACTTAACCCTAACCTTAACCAACTCCGAAAGAATGCCTAAACTTAACCGGCGAAAGAAATATTGCCATGCTCTAAGACAAACTCTAACCTTAACCAACTCCGAAAGAATGCCTAAACTTAACCGGCGAAATAATGCACATTTATATAGAGGCGATAAATGAATTAAACGTAAAAAAAAAATAAAAAAAAATGTAAGTGATTCAAACTTGTCACCAACGCACCGCAGGCTCCACAGCAAGGCGGCGAACGAGTTGAGCTAACCGTCTATGTGAAAACAGGGGGGATTACGGCTGCATAATGCCGCGGCAGAGCTCTGCGGCAGAGCGCAGCTGCTGCTCCGCTCTGCCGCGTCGCCGCGGGGGCGTGGCTAGGCGCAAGTTGGTTGCCTAAAGTGTTGACGCGGCCCTTCTAGCTGTGAGGTGACAGTGTTAACCACTACACCACCGTGATTTAGCTAACAGGGCTACTACTACCATAGTGACAAGAGATCATAGAGTAGAGTAAAATCATGAGGAAGTTACCATCATGAATGCATTTGAATGTGTTTTCAAAATAGGGTTGTGTTGATGTGTTAACATTTCCTTTGATCAGTCCTCCTTGCAATTAGCTGCTCCCAGCAGTTGGAACGAGCAGCAAAAGACCTTGACTAATTGATCCCCCTCACTACTTTTAAGGACTCTATCACAGAGTTGTTTACACACACCTGCAACTGTCACCCAGCCTTTTAACTGTAGGCTGTTCTGCTTCATGTATTACATACCTTGTCACTTTATTTTATTTGGTTGTTTGTTTGATGTGTGTTTTACCCTTCGAGAGTCCCCTTTGTCCTCTCACCAGGCACGTGTCTATAGCCGTTATGGCCGAGCAATATACAGATAATTATTGTTTATCGTCTATCTGTGTTGTTGCATTGTGGCATTTTCTATATATTGTGAATCGGGATACACAATATCTATAAATCAATGATACTGAGTACTACATATTAAGTCAGATTTATCACAAAATGATCACTGAAATATTTGCGATTTTCTTTTAACACATTCGGGGCCAACCACGTATATATACGTGTTTCGGATCCAACGCTTGACGGCCAACCACGTATATATATACGTGGTAAGGTTGTTTTGGCTTTTATTCCATTGTAATATCCTACTCAATGTCACCCTGCGGCACTGCAGATTTACGCTACTCTTGGAATTCGGAAAAGTGCATTACCGGCCAGATCCTCGTAGGGGCGCTGTCTCGATAATGCAGTGTTCCCTGTTACAGACCGGTGTTTTTTTTTATTTTTTTTATGAATGGAATTTTCTGTTAGCCTAAAGCTATGCGTGTAGCCGATGGCCTGGAATAGTTTTTGGGACGCTGAATTCAGTATGCAGTAAAGGAATATATCATCAGCCAATGGACATATGGATCTACCAGATGGCGATCGATAACTGGGAAATCCTTTTTGGGATCCAACCGACCACAGATAAAGAGCTTTTTCACGTAAATGACATGCTGATCAGGCCTTGTTATCATACTCAACCAGCCGATCAGCGAATAAGGCTACTGAGGCTAATGCCGTTATTGGTAATCAATAATCAGAAACGAGGTGCCCCGCCCCCCCCCCCCCCCCTTTCATGCATTCATGGTGGACCATGATACCGACAATATGCATTTTGAGTTTTAGCTCTAGCTTCTCTATAGCCGAAACGCCATTCGATTTAACGTGATTAGCTTAGCACCCTTTATCTCACGTTCCAGGAAATACCCCAGAACATTCTGCTATAACGTTCATATTCACAACGCTATAGAACGTATTGATGAAAAAATTATTTATTTAAGGCATATTGAAGGGACGGTTTAGAGTGTCAATTGACAATGAGAATGGACAGATAGCAATAATATAAAGTATAGATTTAGCTCTACAAACAGCCTCACGCACAATGAAAGTTTGTTTTGATATGCTGGCCGTATAGAGTGAGATTAGACGGATCCCAATGGCCCCGAATGTGTTAATAGAAAATTACCGTTTCATTTTGATATGTTAATAGAATTAACATGTCAATATTATTTTCCATACCTAAGCAGAGGTGAAAGTTATAATGAAAATCCATCTGAACATGGCAATATCTATTTCCGAATACCATGATATAGCCCTACAAACTGGTGAGGATTAAAAGTCCGACCCATAGCATCACAGCGCTGGTGTCGACCTGCAATGGATACCATCTCTGGGAACACGTTGTCAGTTGAGAAGGCTGCAGGGCAAACAAGGGCATCTCTTTTTCTAGGAGAATACATTTGAGCTGAAGTACGCTTGACTGACTCACCATAGAGGTACCTGCATCTCCTTGTGCAGATTACACATGATCTTACTAAAAGCGACGATCCATCTCCGATGCTAATCTACCGCATGACATCACCTGAGCAGCATGACATCATCTAAATTACCAGCACTAGGCTGTATGCAGGTATTATTTGCTGGGATTTACTGTAACAACGGAGGTCTAACACCGGAACCACCAGGTCACGGCTGATTCCACATTCCAATGAGCAGAGAGACTTCCGAGACAATTCCGGGAACATTGTGAGAGTGTGGTTGGTTGGAGCCAACGCAACTGTACAGCTGTACCAAAACACGTGGACAGCTTACGACAACCAGGGCAATGTTTTCATGTATTTGTTTTGTATGTGCTAAAAATGTTTAGCAAAAACTAAAACATTTCATCTGCTACACTAGGTTTTTATCTACTTTTTTCTCCCCCTTTTTCTGTATTTTTCTCCCATCCCAATTTTAGTCGTTATGCCAATTCCCTTCCCTCCCTTCCTGGTCGTTGCGCGCATTTGCCCCCCACTTGCCGGTCTAGGGAGGGTTGATAGATACTATCACATGTCCCCTTCGATACATGCGGAGTCAGCCAGCCGTTTCTTTTCACCCGACAGCGAGGACTCTCACTGGGGGAGCGTAATGCGTGGGAGGATCACACTACTTCCCCCAGTTCCCTTCCTCGCTGAACAGGCGCCCCGACCGACCTGTAGGAGTCGCTGTTTACAACGACCAGGATACACACCCGCCGGCTTCCCACCCGCTAACACTGCCAATTGGTTAGTATGGACGACCCACCAAGCCGGAGGTACCGCTGACAGCTGGATTCGATACCAGTGCTAGCCAGCCGCTTGCTACAGTAGGTTTTGAACATTCTGCCATTCATTCCTATGGGGCAACATTTCCCCCACACAGTGTGCCGAAACTACCCTGAGCTGGAGCCAGCCGGTCATTTCGACACCTTTTTTTAATATAGAATTACCATTTAATATTGATGTTAATGACATTAACGTGTCATTTTCCACACCTAAGCAGATGCCAAAGTGATTAGTTATAAAATAAATAAAAGCCCATCTGAATATGGTGATATTTATTTCTGAATAATAGTGATATTTATTTCTGAATATCGTGATATCGGGGGCGACAGTGAGGTAGAGCAGTTGTCTGGTAATCTGGAGGTTCCCGGTTCGATTCCCGCTTCTCCTGGGCAGCGTGTCGAAGTGTCGTTGAGCAAGACACTTAACCCCTAATTGCTCCCGATGAGCAAGTTGGCACCTTGCATGGTTGCCGCCGCTGTCTGTGTGTGAATGTGTGAGTGAATGTGAGGAACAAATTGTAAAGCGCTTTGGATAAAAGCTGCTATATAAATGCACCATTTATATTTATTTCTGAATATCATGATGTTTATTTTCTCCCCCTATCACCCAGCCCTACAAGGTGAAAGTACAGTTGGAGCCAATGCAACTGTACAGCTGTACAGTTGTACCACTGTAACCAAAACACAAAGGTCGGCAGCTATTTACCACAACCAGGGCAATGTTTTCATGTATTGTTTTTTGTATGTGCAAAACTGAGGCCGCTGTCGTGATTTAGAAAATGTTTAGCAAAAATAAAAATAAATTCCACCATTCATTCCTATGGGGCAACATTTCCCCCCCACACCGAAACTTGCATCCACAAAGTAATAGCAACCCGAGTTGGACCCAGCTGGTCTCTTTGACACCTTACACGTGCGTGTGTGTGTGTGTATGCGTGTGTCTGTGCGCGTGTGTGTCTGTGTGTGTGCGTGGCGTGCGTGTGTGTGGCGTGCGTGTGTGTGTGTGTCTGTGCGCGTGCATGTGTGTGTGGTGCAAAAGCCCTGGGAGGAGTAGTGTGCCAAAAGAACAAAGAACAAGTTGCGCACAAAATAATTGGGGATTATAGCAAAGTATGCAACCACACTTATTACAGTGGCGTGGTTG
Source organism: Notolepis coatsorum (assembly GCF_963971535.1). Classification (NCBI taxonomy): domain Eukaryota; kingdom Metazoa; phylum Chordata; class Actinopteri; order Aulopiformes; family Paralepididae; genus Notolepis; species Notolepis coatsorum. The sequence continues at coordinate 64,384,451 of NC_140170.1, forward strand.
CATAGGCACATGTGAGATAATAGTAGTGTGTTTTGTCAGAGGTTGCCAGGGGCAACCGCACTAACACACTAAACAAGTGTACAGTTGCTTGGAAGGGTGTGAGGTGTTTGTGTATGGATGACAAATTTGGCATTGCCGCTTGGCAAGCTGTGTGACCCAGGAAGCAATTGGGCAAATGCACGTATGCGAGTACACACAAACATACACACGCAGGCAGGCAAGGACAAGCTAAACCGACTAACCTAACCGGAGCACTTAAAAGCGACCCTAACATTTTTATTTACATGGTGCAAATCCAATGATCTTGGGATGGCTCAGTCAAAATCTGTTAACGTGCATTCTTTGTTTGAACTATTACATACAAATGAGTTTTATTCACATGTAGTGTCAAATGTACCCATATCCCAGTAAAATCACCATGGTTACCGTCGGTGTCCAGGGAGCTGTTCCATTATTCACCGTCTATGGAGCAGCCCCAGGATTCGTCTCTCGATGACATCATCACTAGAGTGAGGTCTCTTTGGTATTCAGCTTGATTAAGGAGAGATGTGTTCATATCTCACAAATGTAGACGGTGCTGTACAGCATTAAGATAAGATACGATATTCCTTAATTGATCCCCTTGGGTGTCTCATAGCAGCAGGGGGGAGGGGAGGTACAGGTATGGGCAGGGTAATAGAAGAAAGATGTAAATATAGTCAATCAAATAAAATATGAATATATGAGAAAAATAAACTGTATTTATAAACAATATAATTAACTCTGAATATAAAAATACGAGAGAAATAAACAGTATCCACACCGTGCAGCTGAGGGTCTGTACCCTAACTGGCATGATTATATACGTCATACGTTATAGTCCCTGCAGGTTTCGGTGGTTAAGAGTCAGACACACTCAGTGGTCAGACATTCCTAATAGTTCTCGAGTTCTGCAGCCGTAATTACAGAAATAACACTGGCGAATCCTACTTTAGGGTGGATTTTCCATTTAATTGGTAGCATTGCTGTGATGGACCATATTGACCGCTAGCCCCCGACGCGGCCGGCTCTCTCTCTCTCTCTCTCCCCCGGGTGGCACACTGATAAATAAGCAAAGAGCCTCCTGGCGAACGCCGTGTTGGAATAGTCAATCTGACTTACCGCGGCGGTGTATTCAGGTCTCGTCTCCCGTCCTGCAATTCATTCCCGGCGATGTTATGGCATCAAAGTATGGGGGGGGGTTTCTCCATTTTTCTGTGTGTTACCAAAGCAACGGCCGTGGATGTGCATACAGGGGCTTTTCTATAAAAGTGCAGCTCCGCGTGGGCGAGGCTTGTTTACGGTGGGGAGAGCCCTTGGCTCACACAGAGAAACAGCCTTTTTTCTGTACTTTTAATGAGATCACATTGCCAGGAGTTGATTGCGGGGTGAGAGACAAGGGGGTCATCCCTATGTTCCCACAGCCCTATGTCCCCCCCCCCATCAAAATTAGGCCCCATGTTCCCCCTAGACCTATGTTCCCCCTAGACCTATGTTCCCCCATTTCTAAGAAATGTTCCCCCCAAGGGCGGCTGGGTGGCGCAGCGGACTAAGCGCTCGTCACCAACGCGAGAGACACTGGTATCGAATCCGGCTGTCAGCATTGCCTCCGGCTTGGCCGGCCGTCATACTGGCTCGATTGGCAGAGTCAGCGGGAGGGAAGCCAGTGGGTGGGTCCGGGTCGTTGTAAACAGCGACTCCTACAGTTCGGTCGGGGCGCCTGCTAGGGATGGGACTTTCTAGCAAAAGTGCTATTCGAATATTCGTTTTTCATAATATCGAATATTCGATATATATATTTTTTTTATTACAAATATATTGTTATTTTTTGTTTCAGTTTGAATTCAGTTAAAATGTTCAGTTTCAGTTAAATTCAGTTATTCTTTTTAATAGAATGGATAATTAAAATCAAAGGGCATTGCACATAAATAGGCACTTCTATCAACCGGTTTTAATAAACAAACAGAAACAGTAGCATGTGCATCTTTTAGATCAATTAGGCTATGAAAATTAGGCTGCCTCTAAATATAAAAAGGAATGAAATAAGAATGGTTTGCTTAAAAAAAAATATATATATATATTCTGTCCCATCCCTAGCGCCTGCACAGCGAGGGAAGGATCTGGGAGAGGTAGTGTGACCTTCCACACGTTACACTCTCCCAGTGAGAGTCCGCGCTGCCAGGTGAAAAGAAGTGGTGGGCTGGCTACACATGTGTCGGAGGAAGCATGTGATAGTCTCCGCCCTCCCAGACCGACGGTAGGGGGTAGAGTGCGCAACGACCAGGAAGGGGATTGGGAGTTGGCATAACGACTAACATTGGGAGGGGAGAAAAACGGAAAAAGAAGGGGGGAAAATATAATACAAAAAATTATAATAATAAATAAAATAAAAATTATTCTTTTAGTCGTGGCTCTCAGTCAAGTTCCGCATCACATTCAAACTCCTGCTCCTCACCTACAAGTCCCTCCATGACCTCGCCCCCCGATACCTGTCTGATCTCCTCCACCAGCACACTCCATCCCGGAACCTACGATCCTCTGATCTAGGTCTCCTCTCCATCCCTCGCACCAGGTTACGGACTTTCGGGGACAGAGCCTTCAGCGTGGCGTCCCCTTCCCTCTGGAACTCTCTCCCCCCCGAAATCCGCAACGCCCCAACCTTGGACACCTTCAAAACTGCTCTAAAAACACACCTTTTCACCAAGGCTTTTCCCCATCAGTTAGTTTAGATTAGATTAGGTCCATTATCCATTATCCCTTCCTTCCCTCATCCCCTTTTTCCCCCTATTTCCCTAGCCCTATTTTTTGTCCTGATTGTGAAGCGACCTTGGGTTTATGAAAGGCGCTATATAAATTTGATCTATTATTATTATTATTATTATGAATAGCAGCCATTTTAAACTGAGGAAACATATGGCTGTGGGAACATAGGGCTGTGGGTACATAGGGCTGAGGGAACATAGGGCTGTGGGAACATATAACTGGGAGAACATAGGACTGTGGGGACATAGGGCTGGGGGAACATAGGGCTGTGGGAACATAGCCGGGCTGGGGGAACATATAACTGGGGGAACATAGGGCTGTGGGAACATAAAGCTGTGGGAACATTACTGGGGGAACATAGGGCTGTGGGAACATAGGGCTGTGGGAACATAGGGCTGTGGGAACATAGGGCTGTGGGAACATAGGGCTGTGGGAACATAGGGCTGAGGGGACATATGGCTGTGGGAACATAGGGCTGAGGGGACATAGGGCTGTTGGAACATAGGGCTGAGGGGACATAGGGCTGGGAGAACATAGGGCTGAGGGAACATAGGGCTGTGGGAACATAGGGCTGAGGGGACATAGGGCTGGGAGAACATAGGGCTGTGGGAACATAGGGCTGAGGGAACATAGGGCTGTGGGAACATAGGGCTGTGGGAACATAGGGCTGTAGGAACATAGGGCTGTGGGAACATATAACTGGGAGAACATAGGGCTGGGGGAACATAGGGCTGGGAGAACATAGGGCTGTGGGAACATAGGGCTGTGAGTACATAGGGCTGTGGGAACATAGGGCTGTGGGAACATAGGGCTGTGAGTACATAGGGATGGGGGAACATAGGGCTGTGAGTACATAGGGATGGGGGAACATAGGGCTGTGAGTACATAGGGATGGGGGAACATAGGGCTGTGAGTACATAGGGCTGTGGGAACATAGGGCTGTGAGTACATAGGGATGGGGGAACATAGGGCTGTGAGTACATAGGGCTGTGGGAACATAGGGCTGTGAGTACATAGGGATGGGGGAACATAGGGCTGTAGGAACATAACTGTGGGAACATAGGGCTGGGGGAACATGGGGGTTGGGGAACATATGGCTGTGGGAACATAGGGCTGTGGGGACATAGGGCTGTGGGGACATAGGGCTGTAGGAACATAGGGCTGTGGGGACATAGGGCTGTGGGGACATAGGGCTGTGGGGACATAGGGCTGTAGGAACATAGGGCTGGGAGAACATAGGGCTGGGAACATAGGGCTGTGGGAACATACAGTAGACACGCTCCCAGAGACAAGACCCCAACGCACCACCTGCGATAAGTCAAAGTGACTTTTTGTAAACAAACAAGTTTCACCAGGAGGCCATTTGTTCCCTTTCTGAGTGTTTCCACGTTCAGAGCAAAAGGAGAGCTAGCTTAGTAGCCTTTCATGGGTTGGACGTGTCGGGCTCATTGACTGTGTGGACATTGGATACAGGGACAAGTGAGAGGACAGTGGAAAGGTGATCTGCGGGACGGAGACTTCTTTAAATCCAGGTTAAAAACCTACCTGTTTATCCAGGACTTTTAGCTTTTGCCTGGATTGTCTGATCTCACACCTACCTTGTTTTATGTTGTGTATTTTTCTATTTCTTATTTTTTTAATCTTTCTTCTGTTTTTATTATAGTGCCATTTATATGTACAGCACTTTGGTGCAACTACAGTGGTTTTAAATGTGCTTTAGAAATAAAATAAACTAAATTTGATTAAAAAAAAAAAAAAAAAAAATGTACTTACTTACTTCTGATGAAAAACTCGGTGTTTCAGAGACGGTCAGATACGACTACAAAACTATAAAGAACTGAAATACAATTAACTACTAGAATTCCGCAGAAGAGATGATGCGCGCGAGGCGAGAAGGAGTTCACAGACTACGCTCTGAGCCGACGACGGCTGGAGTCGTTAGGTCGTACAGAATCCATTCCGCGAAGGAGATGGAAAACGAGGTCATAGAGGGAAGACGGTTAAGTTGTAAACAATAATCGGTCGCGTAAAAATGTTTTAAGAGAGACGAGTAGAGAGATAAAGCGTAAAGTTTGGGAATACAGGGTGGCAAAGGAATGCACTCAACCGCTCCGTTATCCAATAAGAGAAGAGTCACAGTTAACTTGAGATCGCTCTCAACACAAGTGGGCCTTTGACGATTGTTATCGTAGGTAACAAACACCTTTGTGTTCATTTCTTTCCCCATCAAGAGGTAATGGCTCCCATCGGCAGGTTGAAGGAAGGATAGTTCATTGTTTCCTGATAGGAGGTAAGTTGGACTGAAACCTCAGGAATGGGGGGGGGGGGGTGATGGATTTATATCATTCCTCACCGAAACCACAGACAGCACTAGGAAATAATTCCCGGAAAACAATCAGCTAAATGAAAGGACTTCATTCTCTACTCAGTCTACTGCCCTTCAGCCTGAGGGCGTGACGTGCACCCTGTGCGGAGCTGGAGGTGTGTGTGTGGGAGGAGCTTAGGAGAATGATCTGTCATCACCCACGCTGTGAGCAGGATCTCAGGTAAAACATCAGTACTATCAGGAAGGTTTGCCCTCGATCAATCAATCAAATCCTTTATTTAACCAGATAAGCATCATTGAGATTAAAATCTCTTTTTCAAGCGCGATCTGGCCAAGCAAGGCAGCAGAAAGAAAAAAAAAGAACATCACAATAAAATACAGATAAAACATTGACAGCAAGCTCCAATTTCAGGCAAGTTATCAAACAGGCAAGTTATCAAACACAGTTGCACTGTCCGAGGGAACTGAATTCGTAGGATTTTAAAATGGCTTAAATTCTTTTTGTATAGAAATAGAGCCAACTTCCCTATGATTAGTAGAAAGAGAGTTGTTGAAGCAGTGTTCCTATCTGTTTTGGATTACGGAGATGTGATTTATAGACATGCAGCGGCTTCCAATGACCTCGGCTTCCAATGACCTCGTAGCTATACATTACCCCTTACATATCACAGGTGCGACCGTTTGAGCCACTTAAGACATATTACCAGCACGTTCTGGACTCAGAGTGAACTTGTCATTGATTCTGTCTCAGTCGGTTCCAAGATAAGTCTTCCAAGAGAACTCTTTGAACAATTTTGGAGAATGAGACCCACTGTCAAAGGCAGATTGCAAGAACTCCATCGTTTGCACAACACTGGGAGATGAGCAATAAATTACCGTGTCATCACCAGCATAGAAATGGTAAGCAGCATTAGACAGGTTGATACAAAGATCATTAACATATACAGAGAACAGTAGAGGTCCCAGTACGGAACCTTGTGGTACACCCTTAAGTACAGGGAGGAAAGAGGATGATAAACCAGCAGACTGTACACACTGCGATCTACCTGTCAGGTCATTTGAAGGTCTACAGCCTGTCTAGATAAACCAGTTTTATGTAGACACTTCGATAAAATGGCATGGTCTACCGTATCAAAGGCTTTGGATAAGTCTAGGAACAGAGCTGCACAGTATTTATTGGAATCCAGTGATTCAATGACATCATTGACTACTTTAAGAGTAGCAGTGAACATGCTGTGCTTCTTTCTGAAACCTGACTGGTTCTTGGAAAGGTTGCCCTCAGAGGTTGCAGTGTTGTAGTACTAGAGTCCAGGTCCAGGTCCTGATTTTAAGGAGCACTGATGACTCAGACTTGGGACTTGGACTCGAGCATTGACTGCATTCGGACTCGGAAGGTGCAGACGAGGACTCAGACTTGTTAATTGATAGTTATTTATCATTTGGCATAAGATATTGATGGCTAGTGCATTTGTTTGGCTATTGTGTCACAAAGTAAATAAACTCCCTTTGAAATGGTGACTGCTGTGTCATTTATGTTTAATGTAGACCTTTTTTTATTTGTATGTCAACTCTTTGACTGCCAGAGTGGAGTGATGACTTGGACTCGGACTAGGGTAATGGGGACTCGACTTGGAGTTGACTCTTCTTTGGTGACTCGGACTTGGACTCGAACACTGGGGACTCGAGACTTGACCGAGATTTAGTGACTCGACTACAACACTGAGGATGAATAACAGTAGACGTGTTGCCTAGATCTACATCAGTACATCTTTACTCCTTTGCGAGAAGAGAAATATTTAGACCTAGCTTGATATTGTATAATATTATACGTTAGTAACACAATTAACACCTGTACACTTTTACTTTTGGCTCATTGCCATCATCAAATCCCACTAATACCAACTGCTGGAAAAGGAATGAATGAAATGAATGTAAAAACTAACATTAGCATTATAAAGTGGGGATAATTGTTTTTGCAAGGCATGGTTATTTACTTGTTTATTGTGGCTGAGAGAGAGTAGGACAACTGAAACCTAAAGAGCAAACTGCTTTTGATGTGCTGACATAAGCTAGTGATCCTACTAGAAAACGAGAGTACTTTTAATTACCCGTACTTTTCGGACTATAAGCCGCGGCTTTTCCCCCCATTTTTCGACCCTGTGGCTTATATAACGGTGCGGCTTATATGTGGACAAAACCCGAAAATCAAAATATTGCTTTTTTTACTGCATTGAAATGTTATTTATCTGTTCCCTTATTTACTTAATACAACTTGTAAATGAGTTAATTCTTGTTATTTGTCCGACAGTATCGTGTCCCAATGGGAGTCATTCTCTGTAGAGGTGGGAACTTAAAGCTCAATATAGGAACGGCCATGCACCACCACCCACAGAATCGAGAAAGAGCAATCAATCTGTCAATCCTTTCCGTGTCCGGGCCGGGTGAGGTTTCCCGTGTTGAGTCAAATTAAGCCGCAGGCTCCACTCCTTACATATGGTAATTAAACATTAAAACACATGCGGCTTATATATGTACACATCATTCAATTTAGCTGCTGCGGCTTATAGTCAGGTGCGGCTTATAGTGCGAAAAGTACGGTAGATTAATTTCGTTATCCATCTGGGATTATAAAGTAATATTTGGATATACTGTTATTATATGCTCTCTTCCTTTGCAACGATGGATTTTGCCACTCGAACTTGAAGTGTGTCTGTGCAAGTTGTTTTTAGAGTAGAATGGAGAAGTCAATATAGTGTTGACTCACTAGTGGAATATGTGGCTACCAGCACGGACACACTTGGTCATCTGCACGAGAGATTCACCTTCTGCTTGGGTGATCTGATGGCAATGAGCCAAACGTCAAATTATAGTGTTCTTGTACTTTCATTGACTCAATTAACTCTGAGCCACAATGACAGCCCCCCCCCCCACCCACCATATAATCTCTGAACTCTTGACTCCATTGCCTAGACCCTAGGCTATGTTACCCATACTGTACGAACTTTGAACTCTGTTGCCTATGCTCAATTTATTACCTACCTACTACTTTAACTGTCTACAACTGCCCTACACTGTAATCATAATTACCTACCTCAAACTATAGTCTACTCATATATCTCTGTATGATAGCATGTACAATAGTGCTGTATATACTGTATATATATACAATTATATTTACAGCATATATATATATATCTATATCTGTCTGAATATACAGTATGTGCATAATGCATATAATTATTTTATATACCTACTATACACCTGCATATAACCCATATAACTCATAACTAACTGTATGATAGCATGTACAGTAATGCTGTATATACCATATATATTATAATATGTGGATACAGTATATGTAAGAATATATGTATATGGTAAGACTAAGAATATATATATCCACATCCGTGTGTACATACCTGCATATAATAATTTTTACATATCTATAGATATCTATTACATATCCCTTACCTACTCTTACTAATTACACTGCTGACCAGTATGACTTACTACCATAGTGTATTTATACCTGCATCACTGTACATATTAATACTACAACTCTGTACATATATCTGATTATCACTATTACGCAGTAGTACTAATCTATATATTTTATACCCAGTTTAATGACCTGTACATTGTATATTACTATAGCACTTTACTGTTACATTTGCACTCTGGTTGGATGCCAAACGTCTTTTCATTGTACTGTACTTGTGCTTAATAATGACACTACATTTTAATCTAATCTAATCTAACTGTTTTATGAGGAACTCTTGTTTGCTTGTTTTCTTTTCTTCATTAGGTCGTACAGAATTCATTCCAGAAAGGAGATGGAAAACAGTCAAAGAGGGAAGATGGTTAAGTTGTAAACAATAATCGGCGCGTAAAGTTATTTTAAGAGACGAGTAGAGATAAAGCGTGAAGTTTGGGAATACAGGGTGGCAAAGGAATGCACTCAACCGCTCCATTATCCACAGTTAACTTGAGATCGCTCTCAACACAAGTGGGCTTTTGGCGATTGTTATCCTAGGTAAGGTTGAAGGAAGGATGCTTCATTGTTTCCTGGTAGGAGGTAAGTTGGACTGAAACCTCAGGAATGGGGGGGGGGGGGGGGGGGGGGTGACGGATTTGTATCATTCCTCACCAAAACCACAGACAACACTATAGGAAATAATTCCCGGAACACAAATTGGGGAAATGAAAGGACTCTTCACTGCCCTCCAGCCTGAGGGCGTGACGTGCAGTGTAGATCTAGAGGTGCGTGGGAGGAGCTTTCTTAAGAAAATTATCTGTCATCATCATTAAACGGGACAATCAATCAACCGTTGATTAAATCTCTGACGCAAACTACAGTTCACTGAACTGTTGTGGAAACGTCCCGACAAGTGGTTTGTCACGGTTGTGACGTCCAGCTCCAGTACTATAATGCCCCGTCTCCCACTCACTCTGATATCCCCCCTCCATCTGGTCTCCCTCTCCCTCCGGTCTCCACCCTCCCTCCGGTCTCCCCCCTCCCTCTGGTCTCCCCCTGGTCTCCCCCCTCCCTCTGGTCTCCCTCTCCCTCTGGTCTCCCTCTCCCTCCGGTCTCCCTCTCCCTCTGGTCTCCCCCTCCCTCTGATCTCCACCCTCCCTCTGGTCTCCCTCTCCCTCCGGTCTCCCTCTCCCTCCGGTCTCCCTCTCCCTCTGGTCTCCCCCCTCCCTCCGGTCTCCCCCCTCCCTCTGATCTCCCCCCTCCCTCTGGTCTCTCCTCATGGTTCTGTCTCTGTCTTGGGCTCTTTTTCTTCCCTCTTGGGTCATTCGGGTCACCAGGTGGAAACAGTGGGGGAGTTGGTGGGTGACTGCAGTGGTTCCCCTCAGGGTGCCGGTTGAGACGTCACAATGTTGAGATTTTGGATGGTACGATTTCTGTCTGAGGAAATATCACTGTTTCACGGTTTTCATGATTATTATCCTTTTAAATTTTTTTATCCACTTTTTCTCCTTATTTTTTCTATTTTTCTCCCATCCCAATTTCGTATCGCCAATTCTCACCTTCAATTCTCCCCTCCCTTGTCTTTTTTTTTTTTTTTTTTTTTTTTTTTTTTTTTTTTTTTTAATATATATCTTTTCCCCCCTCCTTTCTCCCATCCCAATGTTAGTCGTTATGCCAATTCCCCCCCCCCCACCCACCATATAATCTCTGAACTCTTGACTCCATTGCCTAGACCCTAGGCTATGTTACCCATACTGTACGAACTTTGAACTCTGTTGCCTATGCTCAATTTATTACCTACCTACTACTTTAACTGTCTACAACTGCCCTACACTGTAATCATAATTACCTACCTCAAACTATAGTCTACTCATATATCTCTGTATGATAGCATGTACAATAGTGCTGTATATACTGTATATATATACAATTATATTTACAGCATATATATATATATCTATATCTGTCTGAATATACAGTATGTGCATAATGCATATAATTATTTTATATACCTACTATACACCTGCATATAACCCATATAACTCATAACTAACTGTATGATAGCATGTACAGTAATGCTGTATATACCATATATATTATAATATGTGGATACAGTATATGTAAGAATATATGTATATGGTAAGACTAAGAATATATATATCCACATCCGTGTGTACATACCTGCATATAATAATTTTTACATATCTATAGATATCTATTACATATCCCTTACCTACTCTTACTAATTACACTGCTGACCAGTATGACTTACTACCATAGTGTATTTATACCTGCATCACTGTACATATTAATACTACAACTCTGTACATATATCTGATTATCACTATTACGCAGTAGTACTAATCTATATATTTTATACCCAGTTTAATGACCTGTACATTGTATATTACTATAGCACTTTACTGTTACATTTGCACTCTGGTTGGATGCCAAACGTCTTTTCATTGTACTGTACTTGTGCTTAATAATGACACTACATTTTAATCTAATCTAATCTAACTGTTTTATGAGGAACTCTTGTTTGCTTGTTTTCTTTTCTTCATTAGGTCGTACAGAATTCATTCCAGAAAGGAGATGGAAAACAGTCAAAGAGGGAAGATGGTTAAGTTGTAAACAATAATCGGCGCGTAAAGTTATTTTAAGAGACGAGTAGAGATAAAGCGTGAAGTTTGGGAATACAGGGTGGCAAAGGAATGCACTCAACCGCTCCATTATCCACAGTTAACTTGAGATCGCTCTCAACACAAGTGGGCTTTTGGCGATTGTTATCCTAGGTAAGGTTGAAGGAAGGATGCTTCATTGTTTCCTGGTAGGAGGTAAGTTGGACTGAAACCTCAGGAATGGGGGGGGGGGGGGGGGGGTGACGGATTTGTATCATTCCTCACCAAAACCACAGACAACACTATAGGAAATAATTCCCGGAACACAAATTGGGGAAATGAAAGGACTTCATTCTTCACTGCCCTCCAGCCTGAGGGCGTGACGTGCAGTGTAGATCTAGAGGTGCGTGGGAGGAGCTTTCTTAAGAAAATTATCTGTCATCATCATTAAACGGGACAATCAATCAACCGTTGATTAAATCTCTGACGCAAACTACAGTTCACTGAACTGTTGTGGAAACGTCCCGACAAGTGGTTTGTCACGGTTGTGACGTCCAGCTCCAGTACTATAATGCCCCGTCTCCCACTCACTCTGATATCCCCCCTCCATCTGGTCTCCCTCTCCCTCCGGTCTCCACCCTCCCTCCGGTCTCCCCCCTCCCTCTGGTCTCCCCCTGGTCTCCCCCCTCCCTCTGGTCTCCCTCTCCCTCTGGTCTCCCTCTCCCTCCGGTCTCCCTCTCCCTCTGGTCTCCCCCTCCCTCTGATCTCCACCCTCCCTCTGGTCTCCCTCTCCCTCCGGTCTCCCTCTCCCTCCGGTCTCCCTCTCCCTCTGGTCTCCCCCCTCCCTCCGGTCTCCCCCCTCCCTCTGATCTCCCCCCTCCCTCTGGTCTCTCCTCATGGTTCTGTCTCTGTCTTGGGCTCTTTTTCTTCCCTCTTGGGTCATTCGGGTCACCAGGTGGAAACAGTGGGGGAGTTGGTGGGTGACTGCAGTGGTTCCCCTCAGGGTGCCGGTTGAGACGTCACAATGTTGAGATTTTGGATGGTACGATTTCTGTCTGAGGAAATATCACTGTTTCACGGTTTTCATGATTATTATCCTTTTAAATTTTTTTATCCACTTTTTCTCCTTATTTTTTCTATTTTTCTCCCATCCCAATTTCGTATCGCCAATTCTCACCTTCAATTCTCCCCTCCCTTGTCTTTTTTTTTTTTTTTTTTTTTTTTTTTTTTTTAATATATATCTTTTCCCCCCTCCTTTCTCCCATCCCAATGTTAGTCGTTATGCCAATTCCCAATCCCCTTCCTGGTCGCTGCGCACTTACCCCCCACAGTCGGTCTGGGAGAGTGGAGGCTATCACGTGCTTCCTCCGACACACGTCTAGCCAATCAACCGCTTCTTTTCACCTGGCAGCGTGGACTCTCACTGAGAGGGCGTAGCGTGTGGAAGGATCACACTATCCCACTTAGATCCTATCCGCGCTTAGCAGGCGCCCCGACCGAACTGTAGGAGTCGCTGTTTACAACGACCCGGACCCACCCCGCCAGCTTCTCCCACCCTCTAATACTGCCAATTGTATTAGTGTGAACGGCCAGCCAAGCTGGTGACAACCCCGGAGCTGTGAGCTGGATTCGAACAGGCGAATCCAGCGTCTCCGGGGTTGGTGACGAACGCAATCTCCGCTACGCCACCTGACCGCCCCTTATCCCCTGTCTTGAACGTTGCTAGACTGTGCCTCCCACTGGTCGGCTGTAGGGAGGATAGAAGCCTTGCATCACGTGTCCCCTCCGGTACACGAGGAGGCAGCCTGTCAGATCTTTTCACCAGACAGCGCGGACTCTCAGCGTCCAATCCCTACCCATGGACTTTCCACCCGCTACCTCTGCCAATTGAGATAGTATGACGACTGGCCCAAGCCGCAGGCAACGCCGACTCAGGGAGTCGAGACCGGAGTCTCTTGCATTGGTGACAAGCGCAATCTCCGCTATGCCACCCAGCCACTCCTATGATTATTATCCTTTTATTTAATTTTTTATATTTTTTTGGTAGATTTTTTATTGGTTTTTACTACCGGCAGTCCGGTAGAGAGAGAAAGAGAGAGGAAGAATGGGAGACAGTGCAGGGGAAGACATTTGGCAAAGAACGCCGGGTCCGGGAATCGAAGCCGGGTCGGCCGTGCCGCGACGCAGCGTGTTACGTGGTTCGCCACTCAGGCGCCCCTATCCTTTTCTTTTTTAAAGATTTATTTATATATATTTCGACTTATGTAGTCTTTATTATAGATTTTTTTATTGTTAATATTATAATATCTTTTTTCCTTTTCAAAAAAGTTTTATACTATTGTTTTTGTATCAGAATCTGAATCAGAAAGGTCTTTATTGCCAAGTAGTTTTCACATACAAGGAATTTTTATTTGGTCATTTTCTGTGCGACATTAACGGACAGACAATAAAATAAAAAGGTGGAATAAAGGAAAAATAGAATAGAATAGAATAGAATTATGAAATAAAAAGAGGCCAGGGCTGTACAACCGTAAAATAAAAAGGTGTAATAAAATAAAATGGGATATAAACTAAATGAAATAGAAGCACAATAGAATATAGTATAATTATAATTATAAGTAAACATTTTATTAAAAAAAATAGGCCAGGGCTGTACAACTGTGCAATCTAAATTAAGATTTATGTACCGGTATATAAAAATGTAAGGTCACAGGCTGCAGGACCTCTTTTTCTGCATTAGGATTGTAAAATATGATGTCAAAAAGAGTAGCCTATAGCAGAATTACACAGAGAGTGGCAGTGGCCTATTAGCAGACTTAATGATTTTCGAATATTTCCAATATAGCTAATGAACTAAACTATTTATTATCATCATCAACTATCCAGTTAGTTTTTATAGTGTACTACGTTTAGCTACTGAAAATGGTCAAATGGGAATATACAGAGAGAGAGAGAGAGAGAGAGAGAGAGAGAGAGAGAGAGAGAGAGAGAGAGAGAGAGAGAGAGAGAGAGAGAGAGAGAGAGAGAGAGAGAGAGAGAGAGAGAGAGAGAGAGAGAGAGAGAGAGAGAGAGAGAGGGTCAGCTTAGTACGTTAGCGCCGGGTTACGATCTTTGTACGTTGAGTTGTGCAAACGGGATGGATAATGATCTCAAAGATGCACAACGTTAGACATGTACATTGTACATATGTCTATACTGAACACTGTGACTTCTATTTTTACTTCTATTACATGCTATACTATTTTATTTCATTTCTTATTTTATTTCATACTTATCTTGTCTAGCACAGTCTCTGGAGCGTAACAGTAAGAAGCATTTTGTATAAAAGTATTCTGTACTTCTGTATGACAACTATTAAAGAAACTTGAAACTTGTTGGACCCCTTGTAGTCGTCTTGCCACGGCAGCCGGTGAGACCTGTTTTACTCAGTGTTCAGGCATCCAGAGTACATTACTTGCCCACTCTGTCTGTCCAACTAATGGATACTAGTTATTGGAAAATGTATTAAAAACTGACGTAGACGGACAGACACAGTGGATCAATGTAGCCGCATAACGCTAACGATCAAAGTAAGCACTCAACAGATATTGAGTGTCATTTTGTCAAATGTCTGGTGTCACCTTAGTTGATTAGTTAATTAGTCGTGGGAAATTCCACATCACCGCGGCAACCTTAACCCTTTGGCAGTTACTTTTCGTTGCATGTTTTGGATATCAGTCTTCAACAACCCCCTGGTCATTAATCTTTTATAGTTATACAGAATGCTCCCACACTGACAATTTAACCCTTTCACTACCACACTACCAAATGGCTAACCCTTTCACTGCGACAATACAGAAGGTTAGCCCTTTCACAACCACACTACAGAACAGGGTTAACCTTCTGTAGTGTGGTAGTGAAAGGTTAACCTTCTGTAGTGTGGCAGTGAAAGATTAGCCTTCTGTAGTGTGGCAGTGAAAGGTTAACCTTCCGTAGTGTGGTAGTGAAAGGTTAAGCTTCTGTAGTGTGGCAGTGAAAGTTTTAACAAATAAAAATCTTTTTTCCCCCTCCTTTTTCCGATTTTTCTCCCATCCCACTGTTAGTCGTTATGCCAATTCCCAACCCCCTTCCTGGTTGTTGCGCACTCCCCCCTACTGTTGGTCCGGGAGGCCGGAGACTGTCACATGCTTTCCTCCGACACATGTGCAGCCAGCCAGCAGCCAGCCTGGAAGGTCACACTACCTCCCTCCAGATCCTACCCTCGCTGTACAGGCGCCCCGACCGAACTGTAGGGGTCGCTGTCCACAACGCCCAGGACCCACCCATCAGCTTTCCCACCCCTAACACTGCCAATTGTGTTAGTATGAACGACCAGCCAAGCTGATAGCAACGCCGAGAGCTGGATTCGAACCCAGCGTCTCCACCGTTGATGGCGAGCGCCTTGCCCACTACACCACCTAGCCGCCCCCGGCAGTGAAAGGTTAACCTTCTGTAGTGTGGTAGTGAAAGGTTAACCTTCTGTAGTGTGGTAGTGAAAGGTTAACCTTATGTAGTGTGGTAGTGAAAGGTTAACGTTATGTAGTGTGGCAGTGAAAGGTTAACCTTATGTAGTGTGGCAGTGAAAGGTTAACCTTCCGTAGTGTGGTAGTGAAAGGGTTAAGGTCCCTCTGCCACAGCAAGTCTCGTCAGCAGCACTGGAACTCACTCAGACTCCAACACCAACAACGGGTTACTGCTGGTTTGTTTTCACCAACCCCCACAGAAAAAGTGACTTGCGCAAGAGTTTTCAAGGGGCAAAATACAGGGCTGAATACCGTAGCTAGATATTGTAGCTTCTGAAAATACTTGTAGTTTGGAAAAAGTGGTATTTGGAAACTGTGACATTTTCTAACCGTGGTTATGGTGAAACCGTGACATTTTCTAACCGTGGTTATGGTGAAACCGTGACGTTTTCTAACCATGGTTATGGTGAAACCGTGACGTTTTCTAACCGTGGTTATGGTGAAACCGTGACGTTTTCTAACCGTGGTTATGGTGAAACCATGACATTTTCTAACCGCGGTTATGTTGAAACCTATGGTGAAATTCTGACAGCCCTAGTCACCACTGGACGTGGGGGTTTGGGGGATGGGGGTCCCAGGGCCAGGAGCAGGAGTGGGACTACTGCCGTCTGTGTGTGGACTACTGCCGTCTGTGTGTGGACTACTGCTGTCTGTGTGTGGACTACTGCTGTCTGTGTGTGGACTACTGCTGCCTGTGAGTGGACTACTGCTGTCTGTGTGTGGACTACTGCTGTCTGTGTGTGGACTACTGCCGACTACTGCTGTCTGTGTGTGGACTACAGCTGTCTGTGTGTGGACTACTGCTGTCTGTGTGTGGACTACTGCTGCCTGTGAGTGGACTACTGCTGTCTGTGTGTGGACTACTGCTGTCTGTGTGTGGACTACTGCCGACTACTGCTGTCTGTGTGTGGACTACTGCCGACTACTGCTGTCTGTGTGTGGACTACTGCTGTCTGTGTGTGGACTACTGCTGTCTGTGTGTGGACTACTGCCATCTGTGTGTGGACTACTGCTGTCTGTGTGTGGACTACTGCTGTCTGTGTGTGGACTACTGCCGACTACTGCTGTCTGTGTGTGGACTACTGCTGTCTGTGGACTACTGCTGTCTGTGTGTGGACTACTGCTGTCTGTGTGTGGACTACTGCCGACTACTGCTGTCTGTGTGTGGACTACTGCTGTCTGTGTGTGGACTAGTGTTGTCAAAAATATCGAAGTATCGATACATATCGATACTGAATATTTAAAACGGCTTCGATACTAATTTCCCGAAATACCGATACTTTCTGCAGTATCGGTACCAGCTGGCGAGTGTTCTACAGCAAGTTGTTGACACGCTGTTCAGAGCATGCTTGCCCCTCCGCCTCCTCCGAGTCCAGCCCTCCCCCTCACAGAGCCGTCTTCAGACATTTTAGCTGAAGATGGCAAATGCAGAGCCTCCGCAACTTGTGCTTGTGGATAAAGAAAACAGCAGAAGTGCTGTTTGGAGGTACTTCGGGTTTGAAGTAAACAACGAAGGACAAGCTAAAAATGCCCCAATGCTATTTGCAAGCGGTGTTACAGAGCAGTGCCAGCGCGGATCTCCATAAAGAAATGAAAGAGGTTCGTGACAGCTGCTCTTTCAACGTCACTGTGACTGAAGCATTAAACCATTAACTCTAGTTTAATACATGATACGTTGTCTACTGATGGCGCATAATATCAACAGCTGATTCGTTGTAACGTTACAGCTACAGCTATCAGCTAACGTTAGCTACTGCTAGCCGTTAGCTCCGTTAGCTTAGCTTAGCTGGCCACATTTATAATTACTGCATGGAAACGGAGTAACGTTAACGTTTAAACGTTATGTCGAGGTCATACAATACTACAGTCGACATAAGGTTAACGTTACCCCGTTTCCATGAAGTGTTTAAATAGCAGCAATCTTGTTGAAAATGTAACGTTACTAAAATGCTCTCTCTCTCTCTCTCTCTCTCTCTCTCTCTCTCTCTCTCTCTCTCTCTCTCTCTCTCTCTCTCTCTCTCTCTCTCTCTAAATAAAAATCGAAACTGTTACTAACTGTAATACAAACAGTTCAGTTTGTCAGGTACATGCAACACAGATTACAGTGTTTACATCTGTCTGCTTGAGAAAATACCATGTTCTGCATTTGCAATAAAAATGATTGAAGTGAGATGAACAGTTATTTTTAAATGTGTGATCTAAAGATAAACAAAGGGTTTTAAAAGTGTTATATTTATCTTCTCTTATAGTACCAGAGAGAAGCTGAGGAGAATCAACCAGCAACAAAAGCTAAATTTGTTTAAAAAATATATATATATATATATTTTTTTTTGGTATCGAAATGGTATCGACGTATCGATACTTTTCAAGGTATCGTATCGAAGTCGAAATTCCAGTATCGTGACAACACTAGTGTGGACTACTGCTGTCTGTGTGTGGACTACTGCTGTCTGTGTGTGGACTACTGCCGACTACTGCTGTCTGTGTGTGGACTACTGCTGTCTGTGTGTGGACTACTCCTGTCTGTGTGTGGACTACTCCTGTCTGTGTGTGGACACTGCTGTCTGTGTGTGGACTACTCCTGTCTGTGTGTGGACTACTCCTGTCTGTGTGTGGACTACTGCTGTCTGTGTGTGGACTACTGCCGTCTGTGTGTGGACTACTGCTGTCTGTGTGTGGACTACTCCTGTCTGTGTGTGGACTACTGCTGTCTGTGTGTGGACTACTGCTGTCTGTATGTGGATAAGTAATGAGGGAATCAAGCAGGCGAGGTGACAGAGTAGTGTCAGTATTTCTGTAGAGATTACAAGTCCAGTCTGAACATTTTCTTTTACCTGTGTGGGTGAATATCTTTTTTTTTTTTTTTATTATCTTTCTTCCCCTCCTTTTTCCCGATTTTTCTCCCATCCCACCCTTCCTGGTTGTTGCGTACTTTCCCCTACTGTTGGTCCGGGAGACCGGAGACTGTCACATGCTTTCCTCCGACGCATGTGCAGCCTGGGGCAGGCCAACCTGGCCGCGCAGGTTCTCACCGGGGAGAGTGTAGCGTGTGGGAGGCCACACTATCTCTCCTCAGATCCAACCCTCGCTGAGCAGGCGCCCCGACCGAACTGTAGGGGTCGCTGTCCACAATGCCCAGGACCCACCCTTCAGCTTTCCCACCCTCTGATACGGCCAATTGTATCAGTGCGAGGGGCCAGCCAAGCTGATAGCAACGCCGGGAGCTGGATTCGAACAGGCGAATCCTAGTGTCTCCCGGTGTTGGTGACGAACGTAATCTCTGTGCGCCACCTGCCCCCCCGTGTGGGTGAATATCTACCTGTGTGGGTGAATATCTACCCGTGTGAGTGAATATCTACCTGTGTGGGTGAAAATGTACCTGTGTGGGTGAAAATGTACCTGTGTGGGTGAAAATGTACCTGGCTGCCCAAGTCACGTTTATGTGTAGGACACACTGGTGGCAGGGAGGGAGTTTAAGGAGATGCGAGTGCAGACTAGGAGAATAGGACTTCCATCTCCAGACAGGTGACCACAGAGAGTAAAGCATATGATGGAGAATGATAAAGATATTGATGACAACCTGGTGTTAAGAGGACGATAGTAAACAGTGACGAGGAGACTCTTCAGAGCTGATATCATGAAGGAGACGGTTCACCTGGCGGTCATATGGTTTTGAAATGGAAGAATCCCTAACGCACTACAGATGGCGCGACCGACGGCATCATGAGACATGCTCTCAGTTCAAACGAACCACCCAACTCTTCTTTATAGGCACATCTCTGCCAAACCAGAGCTTGAAAGGTCTGTTCTTTTACAGCATCTCACGTATGCAGGGGAGAAGAGCGTCGTGAGTGAGTGTGGGTCGTAAACCACCATGTCGCAATAGAGAAAAAGCACTGAAGGTTACAAGCATAGAAGCTGTACCAAGTATTCCATCAGAATACAATACGAAATAAACCTCTTTGTATTGTATATTCTGTAATTCAGCGATCTTACATATGAAAGGTGGAATCAATGAGCGACGATTTAGAGGTTCATTCAGGAATTGTGTAGTATAGTTTAAATTGTAGTAGTAAATTGTAGTAAATAGTATTGTATAGTTTGTATAGATAGTTGTGTATTGTGTTTACAAATCTACTACGGTTGAGGAGCCGGGGAAAAACAAGCATCTCACGTTTTTCTGAATGTATGTCAATTTAAAAAAGCTGTGACAATAAAATAATCTGAATCTGATTTATCATTTCTTTAGGATGGAAATACCTGTTTTTTGGATGAGGAAATGTGGAACTAAATGGCCATAGTATGACAGAACATTAAAGGGATAGTTTGGGACTCTGTAAGTAGGCCAATAACTTTGCATTGACTACACTACTGGCAAGTATTTCATACAACTTAATGTCATACAATTTAAAGGTGCTGTAAGTGGTATTCTTTTGTTAGAATAAGTGTTAAGTAGCTCTACATTCTGACAGCCATCACTGATACACAGTGTTTGGTCAGTAACATGGGTCTCCCAGTCCCTCCGCTCTGCAGTAAACATAAAATAAATGTTCTGGTATCCCGTTCCCACTTGATCCAATCAGGAGAGAGAATCCTAGATATTTTTACATATTTCAAGAAATCTTGCCAAGCCAGATTTGCTTACTGCACTGTTATTATTATTTGACTTGTTTCAAGGACAACATTTGCTTAAAACTAGTTTGCATTTCTTATTTTTGTCAAGACCATTTTTTGTGGAGTTCTCTCTCCTGATTGGATCAAGTGGGAACTGGATTCCAGATTAATTTTTTCTGTTTACAGCAAAGCGGAGGGACTGAGAGACCCATGTTACTGACCAAAACACTCTGTATCAGTGATGGCTGTCAGGAATGTAGAGCTATCTAAGACTTACTTTAACAAAAGAATACCACTTACATCAAGTTGTATGACATTCAGTTGTATGAAATACTTGGGACTGAGAGACCAATGTTACTGACCATAACACTCCGTATCAGTGATGGCCGTCAGAATGTAGAGCTATCATTTTAACATGTAAACCACTTATTTCAACAACAAAATAACACTTATAGCAGCTTTAACTATCCCTTTAAGTACAGATATCTCCCCATTCAAACAGGCGTTATCAGTATGACAGCCGAGTCCAAGGACTCTCCCGGACAGACTTTGGACTCACCCTGCGAGCCAAGCCCAGGGCGATGTAACACTTCTCTCCTGCGTCCGTGATCTCCAGCTCGTAGTAGTGGCAGCGGGTGCTGAGGGGCCTGCGGGCCTGAGCCAAGCCCACGTCCACGATGCTCTTCCCTTTGCCCACGTACTCCAGCAACTGGGGGGAAATGGTAAAACAATGGTAAATGGACTGTATTTATATAGCAGCTTTTATAGTTAGTTTAGTTTATTTATTTAGCACATTATTAAAAAAAATTTAAATTTAAATTAAAGGAACAGTGCAAGGAGGGAACGAAGCCCAAAGGGCTTGTACAAAGTTCCACTCCCATCGGGTCCTACTAATCACCACAAAGTACCAGAAAATACCCCAAAGTACCCAAAAATACGCCAAAGTATACCCCAAAATACGCCAAAGTATACCTTAAAATACCACAAAGTATCACGAAATACCCCAAAGAACCTCAAAGTTCCCCAAAGTATACCTCAATGTACCACAAAATACTGGCTCAGAGGTAGAGCAGGTCAACTAATGATCATATGGTCAATGGTTTGGTCAGTGGTTTGAAGCCCAGCTCCTTCCAGTGGGTCTTGGACTTCCTGACGGGCAGACCCCAGGTGGTAAGAGCAGGCAACTGCACCTCCTCATCCATCACGCTCAACATAGGGGCCCCCCAGGGCTGTGTTCTGAGCCCCCTCCTCTACTCCCTGTACATCCATGACGTAGCACAGCGGAACAACACAATCATCAAATTTGCTGATGACACAGTAGTGGTGGGCCTGATCTCTGCCAACGACGAGAGGGCCTACCTGGAAGAGGTAGAGAATCTGTCACAGTGGTGTCAGGAGAACTGCCTCTCCCTGAACGTCAGCAAAACAAAAGAGATGATTGTGGACTTCAGGAGGTCGGGGGTCAAGGACTACAGCCCCCTCAGCATCGACGGGGCACCGGTTGAGAGAGTGAACAGTTTCAAGTACCTCGGAGCCCACATATCCGAGGATTTGACATGGACCACACACATTGACAGTGTTGTGAAGAAGGCACGACAACGCCTCTACTTCCTCAGGCGCCTAAGGAAGTTCCAAGTCAGTCAGAAGATCCTTAGGAACTTCTACTCATGTACAATAGAGAGCATCCTGACTGGCAACATCACCTCCTGGTTTGGGAATAGCACTGCACAAGACCGTAGCAGACTACAAAGAGTGACACGTTCAGCCGAACGCACAATTGGAGGGGGGCTTCCCACCCTCCAGAACATTTACAACAAGCGGTGCAGGGGGAAGGCTAAGAGAATTATTAAGGACTCGAGCCACCCGAACAACTGCCTCTTTGAACTGCTGCGGTCAGGCAAGCGATACCAGAGTCTTAAGGCGAGCACAGAAAGACTCAGAAGAAGCTTCTATCCCCAGGCCATCAGGCTGCTAAACGAACAATAATCACTATGCAACAACCATCAAATGCACACAGCACACACACGCACACACTCACTTAAACAAACAACACACTGCAGCACCCACTCTCCACACTTTAGATCACACAAACACACTTTATATTTATTGATAAAGGATTTGCACTACAACTCGTACACCTACTGTAAATTGTACCTAAATTGCACCTCATCCCATTTCTGCCTTGCACTATATAGTATTGTATATTAGTACACTGCATAGTATTGTATATTATATGGTAACTCAGTTACGTCTATTCTGCATCGAACATTGAACATATGTCTATACTGAACACTGTGACCTCATTTTTTACTTCTAATTTACATGCTATACTATGTTATTTTATTCCATACTTATCTTGTCTTGCACAGTCTCTGGAGCGTAACAGTAAGAAGCATTTTGTACAAAAGTATTCTGTACTTTTGTATGACAACTATTAAAGAAACTTGAAAACTTGAAACTTCTGTTCACATGCCGAAGTGTCCTTGGTCAAGACATTGAACCCCAAATTGCTCCCAATGAGTCTGGCTGCCATTGCTCTGTGAGTGCATGTGTGAATTGGTGAAGGAGAGGCAATTATAAAGCTCTTTGTGCAGGTAGGAAAGTGCTATATACGTGCAGTCCATTTCCCATTCCCAAAGTACCACATCTTTTCAAAACAAATGTTTATTTTAATATATTATAATCTCCAAATGTAATAACATCTGTATTGAACACCGAACAAATCTTTTTTATTTTCAATTTTCAACAATAATTTCCATTTGGAAGCCTGGGAAAGTCTTCAGAGAATAGTGAATCATAGTTGTTGTCATCATCTTGTCTGAAATTGTTTACGTTAACCATGTTGTCTTGGAGGTCAGGGTCACACTTCCTTTTGTCATTGACTTTAATTCTTAGTCTTAGTTGGGTCATGGTTGTCTTCAGTGTTTGCACGTTTTCTGGTTGGAAGCCTTGGAAAGTCTTCTTCACTGAATAGTGAAGGTATGTTCATGCATGCTCATAAGAGATTTGATTTAGTTTTTTCTATGTTTAATTTTTTTTTAAGATGACAGAATGTAATGTAATGACACAGTTAGAATGTCCTGTTATGTTGTCATGTACTGTTGTCTCTTTTCTTCCGTCATTACTGGAATTTGTTAAAAAAAATTATACTGTTCTGTTATTATTGTTGTTTTGTATACCGTTTGTTCAGTGTTCAATACAGATGTTAGTACATTTGGAGATTATAATATATTAAAATAAACATTTGTTTTTTAAAAGATGTGGTACTTTGGGAATGGGAAATGGACTGCACGTATATAGCGCTTTCCTAACTGCACAAAGAGCTTTATAATTGCCTCTCCTTCACCAATTCACACATGCACTCACAGAGCAATGGCAGCCAGACTTAATTGGGAGCAATTTGGGGTTCAGTGTCTTGCCCAAGGACACTTCGGCATGTGAACAGAAGGAGCTGGGATTCAAACCACTGACCAAACCATTGACCATATGATCATTAGTTGACCTGCTCTACCTCTGAGCCAGTATTTTGTGGTACATTGAGGTATTGGTATACTTTGGGGAACTTTGAGGTTCTTTGGGGGTATTTATTGATACTTTGTGGTATTTTGTGGTACCTTTGGGTATTTTGGGGTACTTTGGGGTATACTTTGGGGTATTTTCTGGTACTTTGTGGTGATTAGTAGGACCCCTCCCATCTCATTGTCCATAAACAATATGAACAAAATAATGTAAACATGGTCTAGAAAATAAACTACAAAACAGGATCAGAGACATAAGGCAGACACTATAGCGAAAACATGGAAGATTGACACGAATCAATAACAACAAGAAAACATTTTATTTAATTTTTTTGTACAAGAGGGCAAAGGAGAGGAGAATAACATATTAACAGTATATAATGAGGGAAAAGAAACAAGCAGCCATACAGTAGATGTAACACTGATCCAAAGCACTTTACAATCTTTGTTCCTCACATTCACCCATTCATTCACACACAGACGGCGGAGGTGACCATGCAATGGGCCGACCTGCTCATCTGGAGCAATTAGGGGTTAAGTGTCTTGCTCAAGGACACTTCCACACACTGGAGCAGGAATCTAACCGGGAACCTTCCGATTACCAGGCAACCGCTCCACCCCCTTCCCCACCCCAGGCAAGGGACGACAAACAACAGAAAATTGTGTCACTGCTCGACTTTCATTCAATCTCTATTTATACTCGAGTGGTTAAATAATCTAGTGTCGTCGAGATGTTCCATTCACAAGTGTCATAAAGTGAAATGTCAGACAATCGGAACAATTAAGAGCAAAAAAAATTAAAATTAAAAATAAAACAGAGGTACCAATTTAAAAACAATTACATACTGCAGTGACCTGATTGGTCATTGAGGTTCTAGACCGACCCATAGACACTAGAGCAGTGGTTCCCAAACCTCTCCTCGAGGCACCCCAGCCGTTCCATGTATTTTGATTTTTTTTTTGGTTTTATTTTTATCCACTTTTTCTCCCATTTTCTATATTTTCTCCCATCCCAATTTCGTATCATCCAATTCAACCCTCCCCTGTCACGAACGCTGTTTCTTGCCTCCCACAAGCCGGCTGCAATGTGGACTAAGTCATACATAGCACAAGTCCCCTCCGGTACATGAGGAAACAGCAGTCGCATCTTTTCACCTGCGCAGCTCGATCTCTCAGTGGCGAGGAGTAACGCGTGGGAGGCTCACGCTGCCCCCGACACTTCCTGATTCCACTGCGCAGGCGCACCAACCGACCTGTAGGAGTCGCTGTCCACAACGCCCGATCCCCACCCATCAGTTTCCCACCCCCTAATACGGCCAATGTGTATTAGTACGGACGACCAGCTAAACTGAAAGCAAATGTGGAGCGCTGGGCTCGAACAGGCAAGCCCAGCGTCTCCAGATTTCATGGTGAGCGCCTTGCCCACTACGCCACGTAGCCGCCCTCCGTTCCATGTATTTGTTAAATTCCACCACCAGCACACCTGATTCAACTAATAAAGGGCTTGTTAAGTTGAATCAGGTGTGCTGGTGGTGGAATTTAACAAATACATGGAACTGCTGGGGTGCTTCGAGGAGAGGATTGGGAAGCATTGCACTAGACTAGAGTGTCTAGTTTTAGAGTTTCCTGCAGGGTATTCCATGAGGTAGAGGCAGAGAAGCCAAAAGCAGATCTACCAAGTTCAGTACTAACTGTAGGCACTCTAACTGTAGGCACTCTAACTGTAAGAGAATCACTGGATCAAGTTCAGTACAAACTCTAGGCACTCTAACTGTAGGCACTCTAACTGTAAGAGAATCACTGGATCAAGTTCAGTACAAACTCTAGGCACTCTAACTGTAGGCACTCTAACTGTAAGACAATCACTGGATCAAGTTCAGTACAAACTCTAGTCAGGCACTCCTAAGTGTAAGACAATCAAACTCTACATTCTGACAGCTATATCACTGATATAGTGTTTGGTTAGTAACATGGGTCTCCCAGTCCCTCCGCTCTGCAGTAAACACAAAATAAAGGTTTTTTATCTTATCAGGAGAGAGAACTCAACATGACTGCTTGCTCGTAAACTCTAAAACGTTTCTGACAACATTTTAGGCAAGAAATAGGATATGCAATTGCTGGATCTCAATTCATATTTGAGCTGCGCCTCCCTAGTTTGACAGTTTGATCTGAATTTAGTGAGCCAGGTGCACCAACTGCAGCGTGGTACAGGGCGACTTCACTTGTGCCCATAAACTCTCTTTTTCTACCTAAACGGTTCGCTAAAAATATGTTTCTGACAAACAGGATACGCAATCGCTGGATCTTAACTCGGCAATGCCTAGTTTTTGACAGGCAGTTAGCCAAGACGCTAACACCACTTAAAGCACCCGTAATGGGATATTTTGATATGACGAAAAGAATCCGCATCGAGCGAAAGCCTGAAATTCGAATGTTATCGTTGGCCCCCCGAGGACGATGTCTCGACAAGTTCCGTACGGCGTCGAAGGCCACGCCCACGTGTCTGAGCGGACGGCGAAGGCACTGGGATTCAGGGCTGAAGGGGTCTTCTTTGGGGGCTGCAATAACTCGAGACGAGGGGCCACTCCGTGCGGCTAATTACAGTAAAGGAGCAGGGGATAAGCATGCATGAGCTGTGGCTGCCCCCAGGCCACACAGCTGCAGTACCCACCCCCTCTGCCTCCTGAGTCAGACACATGCCTCACAGCGCTGAAATGGATATTGCCAAACAAGAGAGCCCCCCCGTCCCCCGTCCCGGTCGTCATAAATCTCCATCAGAGACCGTCAGAAGTACAAAGGGAGGGTGTGTGCGTGTGCATGTGTGTGTAGTGTGGGGGGCAGTACATGTTTTAAGTAACATAATCTAAAACCAAGAACAGTAATGCAATTTACAATGAAATAGATATGTGCAGATGAGTTGATTTTGCAAAGGAATATGGTGTATATGATGCAGTCGATGAGTAGTGTGCAGCTATTAGACAGAGTCCTTATTTAGGATCTGGGTGGCTTGTGGGTAGTGTTCATCCGACCTCCGTAGACATTTACATTTAGTCATTTAGCTAACGCTTTAGTTGTATCCAAAGCAACTTACAAGTTCTGTACAACAAGTCAGCAGGAAGGGTACAACTCTGGCAGCTAAGGGTGAGTAACATTGTTCGTCAAACAGTGTTGAACTTGAGCACTACAGTCTTTTTTTAAAGATTTATTTTTTTAGCGTTTATCGCTTTTTACTACTGGGCAGTCCAGTAGAGAGAGAGAGAGGAGGAACGGGAGACAGAGTGGGGGGAAGACATTCGGCAAATAACGACGGGTCCGGGAATCGAACCCAGGTCGGCCGTGCCACGACTCAGCGCGTTATGTGGTTCGCTACTGGGGCGCCCAAGTGCTACAGTCTTGAGTGCATAGTAGTAATGACATAGTAGGTAGTATATTAGAGGCAAGGTAGATTCCTTGGTAGCAAAGTGCATAATAGTAAAAAACGTAAATAGACTGTGATGGGAAGTTCGTTCCACCATTGTGAACAGCCTGCTTCGCTTTGATGACCCACCCGAAGCTCGGATAGGAGTGGGTCTGAGCCGGCCTCCGCAGAGAGAAGAGTCCATTGTCCTGATGGCCTAGATGGTATACATGTCCTACAGGTTGGGGAGTTCGGCAAACCATTATCACTCTAGTCTCTACGGCGCCTTGCAGTCCTGCAGTGTGGTGCTGATCCCCTACCGGCCAGCGATACTTCCAGACAAGTACGACAAGTCATCAGGAAGGGCACAACTCTATCATCTGAGTAACAATGTTCATCAAAGTGTCGAGTGCTACAGTGTAGGTTAGTTTATTAGGCACAAGTGCATGACAGTAAGGTTAGTTAGGGTTAGATATATTTTTTTCTTTTCTTTTTTAATTCAGGTAATGGTTGAAGAAGTGCGTCTTTAGTCGACGGCAAAAGATTGGACGGGTTTCGACTGTCCTAACTGGGGTGGGTAGTTCATTCCACCATTGTGGGGCAAGGACTGAGAAAAGGTGACTTCTCTTTGATGACCCTCCCGGAGCTCGGATAGGAGTAGGTCTGAGGCGGCCAGAAGACTCTATGGCGTTACAGTTCCTCAGTACATGGGGGTGTGGGAGCCGTGCTTGGGCCACGCAGTCATGTGTGTATAGTGTGTACAAGAAGCACAGCAGCGGGGGCTCAGAACGTAATCCCAGTGAATCCCCGCGTTGGGGGTGAACGGTCGAAGAGATGCAGTTGCCCACCCTCGCCACCTGTGGTCTGCCCGTCAGCCGAGTCGAGGACCCACCGACGAGAGGGTGGATTTCAGCCCACTAAAGCCTGGCGACAAGAACGGAGGGGGTTTATGGTACTGAACACTGAGCTGTAGTCAATGAACAGCATTCTGAGATAAATCCTCCGGATAGGACAAGGCGCTGTGTGCGGAGCATAAGCTATGGCATCATCCCATGATCTATTGGGGCGATAGGTAAACCGCAGTTGATCTATGGTTCTGGGAAGTGAGAGGGATATTATAGTCCTAGAGACGAGCCTCTAAAAACACGCCTTAGCGACAGGAGGTGGGTGCTACGGGGGCGGTAGTCATTCAGGCAGGGTGCTTTTGTTCTCCTGGGCACAGGGACAATAGCAGACTCCTTAATGTGTTAGTATGACAAACTGGGGCAGGGATAGATTTCATATTGTTGTAAACTCTGGCGCTAGCTGCTCATGCAGGTTTTATGGCGACGCCCCGGGGATGTCGCCCAGGGAATGCCGTCCGGTCCTGCCGCTTTCTGTCATCCTGAACACCCACTCCTCTCTGATGTGGGGCCCTCACCTCAGATGCATTAGCCCGCAGGCCAAAGCTAGCAGCGTTAGCCTTAAAGTCAAGTCAAGTCACGTCAAGTGTTCCTTTAATGATCCCCTTGGGGAAATGCAGGTGTCATAGCAGCATGGGGGAGGGGAGGTACAGGCAGGGAAAAGGATCATAGAAATAATGGCAGTAGTATATTCTATCAATAATAATAATAATAATAATAGTATACACATGGTATATATTGTAGTAGCACACTGACCCAGAGTCTGTGCAGTGTTTAGTAATTAAGAGTCAGTTCAGTTCCTCGCCAGAGAGGCATCAGGCCTCATTGTGGTAGGAGGTTTATAGTCTGTTATAATCCTCAGTCCTGGCCACTTGCATCTGGTGTCAGACTGTTGGAATTGAGATTCTACTGTGACCTTGCACTACCTCCTCTTGGCCTCCTCCACTGCTCTCCATAGAGGCATGACGTTTTGAGACCTGATGGTCTCATTCGGGACAATCTCCTCCACCAGAACTGCAATGAGACACAACACTGCTTCCATGAACACATTGATGTCGTCAGTCCGTCGCTTTTTTTTTATAGCGCATCTTGTTGCGTCGCTTCCGATTGGGCAGACCGGCGTGTGATCTCCCTCATCCTCACCGGAGTTTCCCGTTTCGAGTCTCTGTTTATATTATATGCACAACAAGAAATATATGGCATGAATGGTCTGATTTGACAAAGGGGGGGGGGGGGAATTGAGCTTGTGACTTATATAGCGCTACTTATGCCTCACATTCATCCATTCACACATCGACGCCGGAGGCAACCGTGCAAGGTGCCAACATGCTCATCGGGAGCATTCAGGGGTTAAGTGTCTTGCTCAAGGACACTTCAACACGCTGCTGGAAGGAGCTGGAATCGAACTGGGAACCTTCACGATTACTAGACGACCACTCTACCTCCTGAGCCACTGTCGCCCCCCAATTGCGAGTCCTTAAAATTGGGAGTAACATCGAACCAGTGTCCTTTCTCCTATGGTAAGGCACATGGTGTGTTGATAGAAGTTGGGCATTACCTTTTTGAGGTTCACCCTGTTAAAGGTCCCTGGCAATGATGTGGGCAGCAGCGTCCAGGTGTGTGGTCTGTATCTCTTCAGAGAGAGCACTGTTGGCGTCCGCTACGGGGGGTGATGACAGTGATGACGACCGAGATTAACCGAAAGAACGGTTGCCAGGTGAATGGAGAAAGACTCTGTTGATTAGATTGCTTGGTCCGGTACAGAGACATTCAGCCATGTCTCGTGTAGACAACAACATCTACAAGACATCCCATTGACACTTAATCCTGACCCTGTTGTGGTCCAACTTGTTCTCCAAGTCCACGTCGGTTAGCAGGATACTGGGAGGAGATGGACAGCATGCTCTGGGCCTCAGCCCGTTCCGTATACCGCTGTGTTTCTTTCTCTGCTTCTTGTGCCTTGAGGGAGGACTATTGTTATGGTTATCGTTATTGATGTCGTCAATCCGGAGAATCAGTGTGTGTCCTTGAGATGGTCGGAAAGGTCAGAAAAACTGTACGTTTAGTGTGTTTGGCGGTCATATGCCAGAGTGGTGCATGTAAAAGTTAAGTTAAGTTGTTGAATTGAACAATTATTAATCCCCATGGGGGCCATCCTAACTATTTAACTCATTGGGGGCCAAACACGTAATATTACGTGCTTCACCGCCAACACTTGAGCGCCAAACATGTAATAATACATTTTTAGACCCTTTGATCTTTTTCCTTTGATCCCCGTTCTAAACGATCATCCGGATCACTCTAGCCGTCCCTGGCTCGTTTGCCTACGTTGGAATTGCAATGCCGATCGAATCTCACCAGGTGGCAGTATCGCCTACCTTTTGAACTCTGATAGAAAGGGATCAGGAGAGACAATGAATGAACTGGACTATCAAGACTCGCTCTGAGGGGGAGGAGCTCCTGCAAAGCAATCACTAGCAGATCTGCTCGCCTCAAAACCTATAGTGTCCCGTAAACACGTGTAATTACATATAAACGAGTAATCGCGATCGCCGATGGGATCATTGGAATTATTCTTTTTGGATTACCTTCTGGCTAAGGTAAGGACCCCCTATGTCTATTTTACCAAACCTGAAACATGTTTCTGTAACAATCACAGTGGCTTACTTTACCGGACATAAACCAAGCGTTTTGTAACGATCGCATTTTCGGGGTAAGACTACCCCCCCCCCCCCCTCCTTTTTTAAATAATTTTGTGAAGGCAAAGGCACATGTGTACATGGTATATACCTTTTATTTGGGAGTATTTGGGGTTTCAGGGGATCAACCAGAACGGTTTGAGCTTATTGCATATAACGTGTTTTACCTCGCGATCTATGGAAAAAGACTGGATTATCTTGGAAATGGGCGATGTTTAGCGTGTAATAAACTACAAACTACAGTGTGTAGAAACAAACTATTTTTTACATGTTGGACTAGAAATAGTGTGTCAAATGAGCCATACTATTGTCTCCATAGCTATAATATAGAATATACAATAGCTCCGCAAAGATCGTAAAATATCGTGTAAATGGTCATGAAAAGCTGGCTCTAGACAGTGAAGGATGGGGGAAGCTTGTGGCGCTCAATGTGTTAAGAGCAGTGGCCAGCCACACACAGTGCAGCGCCGGGGACCAACTGGAGTTGTAATGCCAGTACCTTGATCAAGGGCAAAGGCAGAAAACCTAACATGTCTTTTGGTGTACCTGGAGGAAACCCACGCAAACACGGGGAGAACATGAACACAGAAAGGCCCCCTGCTGGGGTTTGAACCCAGGACCTTCTTGCTGTGAGGCAACAGTGCAAATGACTGCGCCACCATGCCTCCCAAGTACGAGTATAATAACTATGTATATAAAAAGCATAGCAGTCTAGCTGGAGCAAGCAGGATGGCGACTGAAGGTAGTGCACCACCTTTTTAATGTATTATCTTCACAGGATATTTATGACCTAAATCCCAATTCTAGTGTGTCTTTAATAGTAGAATCAAGGGGGAAATCAATTGATCTCAAAGCCCGACCTCTTTTCTTCCCTCGGACACAACCGTTGTGATTGGAGGATCAAGAAAAGAGGGCAGGGTTCGAGTCTGAGATAGGTCAATTGCATGTCCATTCGTGTAGACTTTCCATATATCCTGTAGGCCTTACCATGCCAGTCACCTTCACGTCATGGAGGCGGCCCCAGTCGTCTTACCATGCCAGTCACCTTCACGTCATGGAGGCGGCCCCAGTCGTCTTACCATGCCAGTCACCTTCACGTCATGGAGGCGGCCCCAGTCGTCTTACCATGCCAGTCACCGTCACGTCATGGAGGCGGCCCCAGTCGTCTTACCATGCCAGTCACCTTCACGTCATGGAGGCAGCCCCAGTCGTCTTACCATGCCAGTCACCTTCACGTCATGGAGGCGGCCCCAGTCGTCTTCGTGGCTGTCCACTATCATCAGTCCATCGTCCTCCTCCATCCCCCAGTCTGCCTGCAGGTCCAGCTGCACTTCCTCCCCCAAAGAGTGCATCCCCACAGCAGGGTAGAGAGGAGGGGATCCTGGGAGAGCGATGTTTCCCACCTGGACATAAATTCAAATGCATGATTCCATATTATTAGCTAGCTTTCAATGAATGAATTCACTTGTAATGAAGGACTAGCTGTAGAATAATAAGAAGAGGTGAAAGGAGGACTCACTTCCTTGCCGTTCTTGGTAAAAAACACCGTGATCTGTTCTTCATCAAAAGAGTCGAGGTATATCCCACAGCCAATTCTGTCACCTCGATTACATTTAGGCCCAAACTGCTGTCCAACCATATTGCCATTGTACAGCCTGATGAAAGACAGATTATTGACGTTCAGTGCAAATATTTTGTTTGCGTCGACAGTGCATGACCTTGCATTGAACCCTTGTTGGATGTTGTTAATCACCTGCTGAGCTGTCAAATCATTGCTATAAGGAATGGTGTTGTTGGCAGTTGCTACTTAGTGACAATTAAATGGCATCAACGTTTGCTTAACGTGACGTGAAACAGGATAGACGGGTGGGACCTGATATCTGGAAGGATTTGATTCTGTGTGTATTGAGGTCTCATCAGGCAATGAATTCCCGGACATGTCATCACATGAAAGTATAGGAATAATACTAGTTTCTCTGTACTAGCCCACTAAGCATATAATGTTTGTTAGCGACAAGCCTCATTGGGTAACCCTGGTAGCAAGCACAACATATCTGGTATCATTGGGTAACCCTGGTAGTAGCAAGCACAACATATCTGGTATCATTGGGTAACCCTGGTAGCTAGCACAACATATCTGGTAGGGCTGGGCGAAATGGCCAAAAATGATATCACGATAACGATATGATAATGTTAAGTATAAAAAAAAATTATTTAAATTTTTTTTTAAAACAACAGATGTATGTTTATTTTGCAGCAATTCTTTGTTGTTGCCGCCATCTTTAGTGTTACAGCCCCTCACACTCCGGCTGCAGCTGGTTTGAAAGCGAAAGTAAACAGGCTTATCTGCTGGCTGTGGCTCCAGGGGAGTTGAATAGTTCTGGCTCTGCTAGTTTATTCTCTATCTTTTTATTTTTATTTTTAATTTTTTTATCCAAATGTTAGTCGTTATGCCAATTCCCAATCCCCCTTCCTGGTCGTTGCGCACTCTACCCCCTACTGTCTGTCCGGGAGGGCGGAGACTATCACATGCTTCCTCCGACATATGTGTAGCCAGCCCACCGCTTCTTTTCACCTGGCAGCGCGGACTCTCACTGGGAGAGTGTAACGTGTGGAAGGTCACACTAACTCTCCTAGATCCTTCCCTCGCTGTGCAGGTGCCCCGACCGAACTGTAGGAGTCGCTGTTTACAACGACCAGGACCCACCCTCGCCGGGTTTCCCACCCACTAACACTGCCAATTGTGTTAGTATGGACGGTCGACCAAGCGGCACCACAGCTGGATTCGATCCCACTGTCTCTGTGGTGGTAGGCAGACGCTTAGTCCGCTGCGCTACCCGGCGCTACTCTTTTCTATCTTTTGGCGCTTTTTTGGTGGACAAACCACCGCACATGTGCACCGTGACTCGCGGGTTGGGCATCGTTTGGATTTGAACGATTCCGGTTCCGATTCCGATTCTCCATATCGATTCCTGTTCTAAACGATTCTCGATTCCGATTCTTTGAGGTGCAGGTCAAAACAGGTCACAGCTTATTTCGAAGGAGATTTTTTATTTTTTTTTTTATTTCCAGAACCGGAAGTTAGGAACCGGTTCCTATTAGAACCGGTTTTCGGTGCCCAACCCTACTCGCGACTGGACTAGCTCTGCTAGCACACATAGCCTACGTGTACAGAGGGTTTCAAACTGTATTTTAAATTAGAAAGCAAAAAAATATATACAAGAGAAAAAGAAATCTCAATTTGGTCAGTATTGTCATTTGGACAAGCAAAGCCATTACTTTAAAGGGGACATGCATTGCTATTCCTAGCACTATTTGGGCAACTTTACACAATTCCTGTGAGTCTATTGAACACATCTGTAAGCTTTTATTCAAAGAAATTCATTGTTTTATATTTCTAATCAAGTACTCAAAAGCCACATTTTTCTCACTTTGGATTTCAGGCTGTGTTGGCCTGGCTCCGCCCATAAGCACTTTGAGTGACAGTCATCCACACAGTCTGCGACTGGCACAGAGAGAGATAGAGAGAGAGACTGAGGGGGATACCAATTAATTTAGCCGCAGGGGGGCATAATCCCACGGGACAATGCATTGGTAACTTGTTTCAAATGACAATATATACCCCTGTGATTATTATTGTACGGATCGGAATACGGGCGTGCGTGTGGGAGCATGCGCAAAGATATTACAGTGATATGCTGGTGCTCGACTGCGAGGGAGATAGAGAGAGAGAGAGAGAGAGGGAGAGGGAGAGAGAGAGGGACACACGGAGCACTGTGTAAATGCTGCGTGTGTGAGAGAAGACGGGTCCCCCTCTCTATCTCTCCCTCTCTATCTCTCCCTCGCAGAGTCGCAGTCGAGCACTTTCTCGTTTGAGGAAGTATCGGGTTACACTATCTGCCTCGCTCTGTTTGAGGAAGTGAAGATTTTCCACTCGCTCTGCTGTCGCGGTCAACCATAGAGGGGGCGTTAGTTATGCAAATCAGTGCTATATTAACGTCAGCAAAACAGTCAAATCAGAACAGCTTAGTTGAGTGAGGGAAGATCTCGTGAACTCGAGACTAAACTGATGAGTCAATATGGTAATTAGAGACACAGACCCATTGATACTAACCCCTATTACTATAAAACCATGCTAAACACAGAAAAAAAGCCATTTATAATGCATGTCCCCTTTAAGTTGCAGGCAAGAAAGACAAGTCTGTCCACTGTCTATTATAATTCCTTTTTTGTTTTATTATCGATCGATATCGAGTATTAAAATATATCGCGATAATTATCGTTATCGTTTTATCGCCCAGCCCTAATATCTGGTATCATTGGGTAACCCTGGTAGCTAGCACAACATATCTAGTATCATTGGGTAACTCTGGTAGCAAGCACAACATATCTAGTATCATTGGGTAACTCTGGTAGCAAGCACAACAGATATCATAAAAGGTATGGATGGATTTTGAAGAATTAAAGAATATGAGAAAAATAGAAAATAAGAGTATTTCAAGACATGTCACATACTTGCCATCATCGGCATGATAAGCCACAGAATGTGGAAGCCAGCCTGGCTGATGGTCCAGCTTGTAGAACCAAGGTACCAAGCCAACAGCAACCATCCCCCTTACTCCTGTGTCAAGGATGGTCACCTGCCGAGCCCACAGGCCACCACATTTAAAAATCAGATAGAAATAAAGATCCATGGAGAAACAATTATGTCAATTATGAGTCTTCCCTGGCCAGGTACGTTTGTCATCTGGTTGTCTACCCTTCTGTGAATAGAAGCCCATCATAGAATGTTTATGTCGTTAACTTTTTTCCAACATGGCTGCCTGTAACCATTGGTAACCACCTTTTAAATAAAAAAACGAATGTCTGTGCAGTGGTAGAGTAGGTGAAACTTTGGAAAAAGCATGAAATTACTTATTTCCAACATTGGTGTCTCATAACTCCTGTGTACGAGTCACAGTAGAACAGTAATAGCATGCTACTCTACAGCTGCACGGAAGTTACACGTTTTCTTTCCAAAGTGGTTACCAATGGTTCAGGCAGCCATGTTGGAAGAAAGAAAACTACACTCTATTGGCAGACCCAAAAAATTTGATGACATCATAACAAACCCTTACCTCAAAATAGTTGTTTTCTTTTGATAATGGACTGGGGGCCACGTAGCAGCCGACTTCATCAGAGTTCCCTTGATACCTACAAAATAAATATTAACAAATACATTTCTATGCACTCAAAATAATAATTGCAATAGCTTAATGCCAAAATGTGAGATGAGATGTGAAATTTTGACTAAATGGCCAGATAGGCAACTTTATTTTGAAGAATATTTTACTTTAAAATTAGATGTATGTCTTCCTTACAAAACTTTAAAATTAAAAAAAATTATTATCTGATATAGCTAAATACTTTTAACAAATCAATCAATATTCAACGTTTCCTAGCAAGGGTACTAATTTCAACTGGCATCATGTTCCATGAGTCTCTTTCACAATAGGGTTGGCGTGGTGATGCATTACTGGTGACACCGGACATTTTACTAAATTATGCTTAAATATTTTATTTATTTTCTGTAGAGCACTCATTTTGATCCATCTACGTCTGTTTTTAATTCATTTTCAATTACTAGTATCCATTTGCTGAACAGACAGAGTTGGCATCACATTCTAATTTAAAAAATAAACCAACAGACAGTAATACCTTCCGCCAATTTTCTATCTGTTCATTTAGGAATCAATGACCAATCAATGACCAATCAATGACGATGCAGCCTTATTTAGCACACCGGAGGGTATTACTGTCCGTTGGTCTATTTTAAATTAGAACACAACATCAACTCTGTCTGTCCAACAGATGGATACTAGTCATTGAAAATGAATTAAAAACAGACTTAGACGGACAGACACAGTGGATCAATGTAGCCACATAACGTTAAAGATCAAAGTAAGCACTCAACAGATATTGATTTTGTGAAATGTCGGGTGTCACCGGTAATACCAGTATTTATAAGCCATGGGGAAACGTCACATCACTGTGGCAACCCTACTGCACACACAAGTAATAAACACACGCATGTCTATCCACCGCAGTGTCACCGTCAGAGAAACCGAGACAGTGGTTTATTCAGTATTTTTTTTTACCTGAGCACGTCTCCGTCCCTCAACACTCTTTTGAAGCGCTCCCGCTGCCGGGCGGCTCGCACCTCGCGGATGTCTCGTATCCGCCTCCTCCAGTTCAAGAAGCGATAGTGAAGGTTGATGTCGTCCATCTCCTCCTGTTGTTACAATCTAAGAGACAGAGACATTGGAAACAGTTACCCCCGACATTCACCCATTCACTCAGATCGGGACAAGCTCT
Source organism: Notolepis coatsorum (assembly GCF_963971535.1). NCBI lineage: Eukaryota > Metazoa > Chordata > Actinopteri > Aulopiformes > Paralepididae > Notolepis > Notolepis coatsorum. The sequence goes on from NC_140170.1 coordinate 64,421,679, forward strand.
TGGCACGTAAGGAGACACTGTGCACCAACTCAATCTGAGTTTGTAATGCATTTTGAGGCTGTAAAGTGTTATTAACACATTTGTTAATGTTTGTGAACCCTGGCTAAAACCTTTGTGCATAGGCTACAAACCACCTCCTCCAATGTACAGTTTCTTCGTCAAATGTATATACTATTTTTTTTTTTTTTTTACTCTTTTTGTATCACAAACAGTACTGTATTTGTAAATCTGGTATGTCATAAATGTATAGATGTAGCAGTACTGTCCGTATGTCATGTATGTCATATATGTTATGATGAATTGAAAATGGGGGACCCTGATGTAAACAAGACGAAAGTCTTTCTCTGGTCTGCATCCCCTTAACAATTGTGTGTATTGAGCTGTGCTGTACTGTACCCATTCTGCAATCTGTTAATAACATTTTCAATCAATCAACCAATCAATTATATTGTGGATTTCTCTACACCTCTCTTGGCAGAGCCTCCAACCCACACACCAGACATGTGCACACATAGAGCCCAAGGGGTGCTTGAGCACCTGCCTTTTTGAGCCTCATAAAAAAAGTGCCCTTTAAAAAAAAAACTGGAAAATGTCAGGATAGAATCAAAATATTAGGTAAAGAGAGAGAGATGCCCCGTATTCCATTGCAGTTTGCACGGCCTCCTCAGCGTGCCTCTCCGCGGACCTATATATTTTATGCATAGCGTGGGTGGTGATGATGATGATAGAAACCACTGTGGCGCATACAGTTGAATGCTGGTATTACACTCACTGAGGGACATGAAGAAGTCAAGTCCGATGGGATTTGGAAATCTCAAATAAAAATTGGGATTGGAATAAAAAATGCATTTATATTAAACAATACAGAATATACAGCACTTCTTGGGGTCTGTAGGGTAAGCACTTATATTCCCTCCCCCCTGAACATTTATGGAGATGTATGGGCCTTTTAAGTCAGTGATAAAAGTGTCTTTCAAGGATAAGTGAGCTCCTGCACTGATTATTATAGTTCAATATTCAATATTTGATCACCAAAACCCCCCAAAAAGCATAAAAAGGGGGCCCCCCGACCCAAAAAGGGCCCTTAAAAATCGGGTTCACGCTCTACGCGCGCTCGGTTAAAACTCACACAGGTATAGTACGGTACGTCACAAATGTATAGATGTAGCAGTACTGTCTATCTGTATGTCGTGTGTGTCATATGATTAATCGAAAATGGGGGACCCTGATGGAAACAAGATGAAAGTCTTTCTCAGGTCTGCATCCTCTTAACAATTGTATGTATTGAGCTGTACTGTACTGTACCCATTCTGCAATCTGTTAATAAACTTTTCAATCAATCAATCAATAGTGCCCATTTCAGCCTTTGAGCACCTGCCCCTCTAAAGTCCTGTGCACGTCCCTGCCAGACAGAAACAACAAAACGTAAACAACGCAGGGCTCTCTCGCCTAGAGGTCGCTGTTTGACGGCACTACAGATTCGTCTGATGCCTTTAAACGTTTCGATGTATGCTTTGAATGTGACGTGACAACTGTCGTTTTGATTGATTGATTGAAAACGTTATTAACAGATTGCAGAATGGGTACAGTACAGTACAGCTCAATACACACAATTGTTAAGGGGATGCAGACCAGAGAAAGACTTTCGTCTTGTTTACATCAGGGTCGCCCATTTTCAATTCATCATAAGTGTCAACATACTCTGTATCTATGCACGACTTAATTACAACAAAAAAGATACCAATAACGTTAACACATGCAACAACAAGCAGTTATTATTATAGTTGCTCCTTCGGATCTCGCTGCTAACTTTCCCGACTGACCTGAATAAGATCAGTTGGTCATTTATTACCAGTTCTAGGAACTCGCGAAACGTGTCATCACATTTCCAACATGATTAACACAAACAGTATATCCTTAGCTAGCTCAACTGACTAGCCATAACGTTACACAATAATTACTACTATCTCGCTGGCGCTTATTATTATTATTATTATTATTATTATTATTATTATTATTATTATGACTCCATGACCAACAATAATAATAAACACAGACGACAGCCGCGACGTTAGTTACCCACACACTACTAAATGCTTCTTCTCGGTGCCACATTCGTCCCTTCTTTTTACAAAAACCTCTCTAGGACGTTGTTGCCGAGCTGGAGCTGCTGTCTGCCTTTGATTTCTTCTACTAGCATCAGTGGCTTTGCCTTGTTGTTGTGGCACCACTAGCTAAGATGCGAACCCGGAAGTCCTCCTGCCCCGTTTTGACCAATCAGATCGTACGGTGTTGGGGTTGAAACATGGGAGAGGAGTTGCTGATCTTTAACCCTTTCACTGCCGGTTGTGTGATAGTAAAGGGTTAACCTTCTGTAGTCGTGTGGCAGTGTGAAAGGGTTAACCGGCTGTCGTGTGGCAGTGTGAAAGACTGAAAGGGTTAACCGTTTTGGTCGTGCGGCAGTGAAAGGGTTAAAGGGGAACTTGTTTACATCAATTTATCATATATGTCACAGATGTAACAGTACTATATACCTGTATGTCCCTATGCTATAAATGTCATGATGTCATGTATGTTGTGTATGTCATAAATGTCACTATGAATTGGAAATAGGGGACCCTGATGTAAACAAGACAAACGTCTTTCTCTGGTCTGCATCCCCTTAACAATTGTGTGTATTGAGCCGTACTGTATTGTACCCATTCTGCAATCTGTTAATAAAGTTTTCATTCATTCATTCATTCATTCATTCATTCATTCATTCATTCATTCATTCATTCATTCATTCATTCATTCAACTTGAGACAAATCACTCTCTTTTGGTGGGGATTCCAAGTTTCAAGTTCAAGTTGTCAAGTTTTGTTTTATTTGTCACATAAGGTGCATGTAGTACATTACAGTGAAATGCTTGGTTCTGTATGAGCTCCCTGAGATTGTGCTCCATACAGTAAAAAGTCAAAAGAACAAGGCCAAACACTATCCAATATATACAATATACAAACTGTCAAACTAAAGTACAACCTAAAGTACAAAGTCCAATAGGTTTGCCTGACTGCTGCCGTCAGGCAAGCGATACAGGAGTCTCAAGGCGAGCACAGAAAGACTCAGAAGTAGCTTCTATCCCCAGGCCATCAGGCTGCTAAACGAACAATGAATGAACACTACACAACAACAACCACCAAACACACATAGCACACACATCCACACGCACACACTCACTTTAAACAAACACACTGTAGCACCCACTACACACACTTTATAGCACACACCCACTTTAAACAAACACACTGTAGCACCCACTCCCCACACTTTATATTTATGGATGAAGGATTGCACTACAACTCGTACACCTTACTGTAAATTGTACCTAAAATTGTACCTCATCCCATTTCTGCTTTGCACTAGATAGTACTGTACATTAGTACACTGCATAGTATTGTGTATTGTATATTATATGGTAACTCAGAACATTGTACATATGTCTATACCGAACAACTGTGACCTCATTTTCTTCTTCTAAATTCATGCTATATTATGTTATTATGTTATTTGATACTATCTTGTCTAGCACAGTCTCTGGAGCGTAACAGTAAGAAGCATTTTGTATGAAAGTATTCTGTACTTCTGTATGACAACTATTAAAGAACTTGAACTAGGTTATTTCCATGGCCCAGGAAAGTTTTTTTTTTATACTTTATTGTGTCAATAAATCACTCTACATTTAGAGTACACATACATATACATAGTCACAGTATGCATACATACCTGTACATACACACACACAAATGTACATACGTATATATTGTAAATCTTGACATTTTTTTTTTTACCCATCACCCATACAAAAACAAAAACAAAAACACATAGACAAAAGGGTGAGTATAGTATAGATGTTACTGATCCTGGACTGGTAAACCTATCCATCCATCCATAGTATACATCCAATATCCATCCCTACTCGTCCCCACATACATATACAAATAAAAGTAAAAAAAAAAGAAAATGTAAAAAGATAAAAAGGGAAAAAGGCCAGGAAAGTTCAATCAATATTTGTGAACATGAGCTGCTCTCCCCCAAAGCCAGAAACCAAAGTAGGCCTACGATTCAAACGTTTGATGTCATCGGGGTTTAGTCTGGAGCTGCTCCATTGACAAATGAAGCAGAGACTGATTTTGTGGACCCACAGAATGTTTCCCCCCCCTGGCCCCCCATCTCAATCTTACAAATGCAGACACATGCACAGTTGTGTCATTTTTGTGTAGCCTGTAGTCATTGGTGTACGTTTGGTTTGGGAGGGTTGGGTGGTCTGCAGGCATGCTCCCCCAGGTAGAATTATTTTCCAACAGCCTCTATCAAAACTAGCCCTAGAATGACTGATATCCAACACGTTGCATTGCATTGCAGCCCATATATCTTAAAGTATCATGCTCGAAAATATATAGTAGCCTGTAACATATCTAATAAAATATCTAAACGTTTCCACAAGATTCACAGGGAGTACATTCCATGAACTTGACAGCAAAGTAGTAATGTGGAACAATAATGTGGAACGCCCTACCCAAAACCGTGAAGGAATGTGAATCCCTACCCTCCTTCAAAACCGCAATTAAAACTGGCCCCTGTAAATGTCCAAATCCCCCCCCCCCCCCCCCCATGTAGTTTCTTCCCCTTCGGATGTATATCTTTTTTATGATCTCTTTTTACTACACAGTTCTGTATATCTGTTTGTCGTGTATGTCATAAATGTCATGATGAATTGAAAATGGGGGCCCCTCGATGTAAACAAGACGAAAGTCTTTCTCTGGTCTGCATCCCCTGTGTATTGAGCTGTACTGTATTGTACCCATTCTGCAATCTGTTAATAAAGTTTTCAATCAATCAATCAAGCAAGAGCAATGACAAACAAGCCCCACACTTCTGTTGATGAGGTGCGTTTAGACTTGCCAGTTGCCTATAGTCTACACCAATTTTGAAATGAACAACGTTTCTTTTTTGACGTTTTTTTGCCCTGCTCTCTTGCCCTGCTCTGTCCCTGTCGTTAATCAACGATTGTTAAATCACATTAGTCATTCTTACAGACATCGTTTGTAGCCTTTGGCATCTTATAGCACCTCCCAGAGGTCAACGTCTCAAACTGGAGGAACGGGGTGTGAGTCACCGTCTAGGATACTTGAGATTTATGAACAGATTACAATCTCTAGCTGCTTCTTGCTTCTATTTTATGTAAGACGTGCCCCACTGTTTTTATTTATACCTGAGTGAAGCTTCCGCTTGGTGGAGATAATTAGAGTATACTGTTAACATTATCCTATATTTCATCCCACTGCACAGTGCAGGCTTGAGGTGACGAATGAAAACCAGTGACTGTCATATAGCAGCCCGATCTCGCTTTAAATGTGTAAGTAAAGTACGTATCAACCACAGGAAAAAGGTACATAATGTACGTTATGTTATAGCCATCATAGTATAATTTGCTGTGTTTGTATCAGGGTGGGTGGCTTAGTCTAGTGGTGAGTACACTTGCCCCCCCCCCCCCCCCACCACAAGCATTGTTAGTTTGATTAAAAAGTTAGCATTTTTTGTTTCAATACAAGAGAGCAAATATGATTTGAGATGTTTGTACATTTACTGTTCAAAAAGCTAAGAAAGGGATTTAAAGGAGGTGTATTTCTATTGTTGGGGTTAACTTGTGGAATGCTGATATATACATTTAAGAATAAGTAATTCACAAAAAGGTTTGTAGGCCTATAGCTATTTTTGAGGGTTATGAATGTGAATAATCTTTATTTTTTGTTTTTGTTTTGGAGGCTTAATTTGATAAGAATATAGGACAGGCATATATAAGCATTATGCTTCAGCCTGTACCTTTTCACTGACAAAATCAGTCCGTTGACGCAGTCTGATTTTAACTACTACTACTACTACTACTACTACTACTACTACTACTACTACTACTACTACTACTACTACTACTACTACTACTACTACTACTACTACTACTACTACTACTACTACTACTACTACTACTACTACTACTACTACTACTACTACTACTACTAGTACTACTACTACTACTACTACTACTACTACTACTACTACTACTACTACCACCAGGGGCGGACCTTCCTACAGGCGATATAGGCGGTCGCCTAGAGCGCCACCCAGAGGGGGGCGCCAAAAAAAAAAAAAAAAAATCTGGTGGTGAATCTCGCCTAGGGCGCCAAATGTGCTAGGTCCGCCCCTGACTACCACTACCACTATACTACCACTACCACTACCATACTGCACTACTACTACTACTACTACTACTACCACTACCACTATACTACCACTACCATACTGCACTATTACTACTACTACCACTACCACTATACTACCACTACCATACTGCACTACTACTACTACCACCAGGGCCGCCTGGGAGAAATGCGAGGCCCTGTGCGAAATTTAAACGCGAGGCCCCCCCCCCCCCCCCCCCAAAAGGTAAAAAAATAATAATATATATATATATATATATATATATATATATATATATATATATATATATATATATATATATATATATATATATATATATAATTTTTATTTTTTTCATACAGTCAACATATTCTTAAATAATAGCGCTGCCCGAGGCTGGGCATGATACAGTCAACATATAGCAAGAGAGAGAGCGAGAGAGAGCTCCCGTTCTACAGTCAATATACAGTGTACAGAGAGAGAGAGAGAGAGACACATTGGAAAGAAATTGAAATGCTATTTGGCCCTAAACAGAGAGTACACAGTGGCAGAATACCTGATCACTGTGACTGAAGATCCTTGACTAGGTACAGACTCAGCGAGCACAGCCTAGCCATCGAGAAAGGCCGCCATAGGCAGACTGTGTGTGTTAGAAAGAGAGAGAGAGAGAGAGAGAGAGAGAGAGAGAGTGAGATGTGTGTTTGTCGTATGTGTGTTAGAGAGAGAGCATGTATGAGAGAGATAAGCAAAGATGACCCCCTAAAGGATATTCAACTTTTAATGAAAGAACAAAACAGAAGGAAAAGATAACTTCACAAAGGCAACATGAATATACATAGATCCAAAAGGACAAAGATCAACACTTAAATCCAAAGAGAAGAGGGTCTATACCAGAGAAAACAAAGCAGCAAGGAGCCAATGGCCGACATCAGCTAAATAGGCTAGCCAGGTAGGCTACTGACACCAGGCCACACACAGCTTTGGCCAACGGCCCAACGCTACCCAAGCTACACAAACAACCAAGACAATTCATTCACACACAGCACATGTCGTATCTCCAAATGTTGTGAAGTAACATATGTTTTGCCTGGAAAAAAACATCGTTATTAACAAAACATTCGGGAGGGGAAGGAAGGAAGAGTGGGGTAATGTCATGACATTTTCATTCATCTTACCTGCACCAAGGAACGCAGGGCGAAAGGCCGCAACACAGGTCTCCACGTTGACGAAAGGCCTCTCGCTGGCGGGACAAAAATAAGCTATGGCCGGAGCCTTGTCATGGTGCAGGCCCGACTACATCTTCTGTCAAAGATGATGTCGTAGTCAGAGTGCCAGAACCCCCTGCTATTCTCACGGCTAATGTCAATGGTCGTAGCACAAGCTAACAGCTAACTCTAGGCTAACTGATAGCATCAAGCTAACGTTCCCAGCCGAGCGCAGCCGGCAGCTAACGTCGTAGCTAAACAGCTAACTGGCTAACAGTTAGCTCAACCCGGCTATCGCTAACCATTAGCTAACGCAGAAGCAAGCTATGCGGCTACCACTGAACAACTGTACAACGTGAGAAAAGCAATACAGGTGCTGACACCAGGCCACACACCGTTAGCTACTACAGCTAGTCGGCCAGTTTGGCTCCAGAGAGAGAGAGAGAGATCCACGGCGGGAATAGAATAGAGTTAATAGAATAGGTTAAAAACTCACCAAACGTCCAAGAGGATGGAGACAACCGCGTGGAGTTGACGAAGTTCATCTGCCAAACGACCATCCTCTTCATCTTGAATGAATGAATGAAAACTTTATTTAACAGATTGCAGAATGGGTACAATACAGTACGGCTCAATACATACAATTGTTAAGGGGATGCAGACCTGAGAAAGACGTTTGTCTTGTTTCCATCAGGGTCCCCCATTTTCAATTCATATAGACATTTATGACATACATAACATACATGACATTTATGGCATAGGGACATATAGGTATTTAGTACTGATACATTTGTGACATAGGCGGTATTCAAATATACAGTACTGTTACCCCTAGATCCTGACAGAGTATATACATATGATGGGGAGGGGACTGTACATTAGGAGGGGGTGGGTGGGTGGGAGGGGAATATACATACGGCGGGGAGGGAATATATACATGCGGTGGGGAGGAGACTGTCTATTAGGAGGTGGTGGGGGTTTTGGGCATTTACGGTGGCCAGTTTCGAATTGCAGCCTCCCGTAGGTGCTCTTTAAGGGCGGTTTTGAATGTGGGCAGGGATTCACATTCCTTTACAGCTTTGGGTAGGGCGTTCCACATTGTTGTGGCATAATTGCGAAACGTGTTTAGTCCCTTGTTTGAGCCGAATCTGGGTTTAACATGATTTGTTGAGCTTCCTCTGGTGTAGTGGTTGTGGTATTCACTGACCTTTGGGAAGTATTTTGACATGTACATGGGCACCCCGGTCGTATAGTGTATCTTGTAGACCAGGCCCATTGCAAGTTGCTGTACTCTGTCGTCTACTCTAAGCCATCCTAGGTTGGCAAAGTGGGCAGGGGTGAGGTGGGTTCTGGGGTTCAGGTCAAGTAGTAGTCTGACCAGTTTGTTTTGTGATGTTTGTAATTTTGTTTTAAGCGCCTTTGAGGTGCTTTGGTACCATGAGGTGCACGCATAGTCATAGTACCCTTGAATGAGTGCTCCTGCCAGAGTCCTCAGGGTATTCTTGTTTACCAGAGAGGAGATCCGGTACAAGAATCTAGTTCGTTGGTTGACTTTTTTTATTACATTGGATGCCATTTTGTCACAGGAAAGATTTGCCTCTAGGATGGAACCCAGGTAGGTAATTTCGTCTTTCCTTGTGACAATATTGTCACCCACTGTAACTGAGAAGCCGTCGGTCTTGCTGAGTTTGTTATTTGAACCGAAGAGAATGGACTCTGTTTTGCCCATGTGTAATGATAGTTTGTTATCAGCAAGCCATATGCAGATTTTGCCTAGTTCCGTGCTGAGGGTTTTTTCAACCTGCAATTTGTTCTTGTCAGAGACCAGCAGGGCTGAGTCGTCCGCAAACAGGCTATCTTGGCTGCATGCGCTGTCTCTAGGTTAGCTAACGCTAGTTAGCCTTTAGCTAAGCTAGCTACTAGCCGACATCATCATGGCTATATCCCGACTGCACCATGACAAGGCTCCACCATAGCTTCTTTTTGTCCCGCCAGCGAGAGGCCTTTCGTCAACGTTCCTTGGTGACCGACCGACTGATAATGACCGACCTCTTCGTCTTGGCTGGCATAACTAAGCATAATAGTCAAAAGCTGCACGCGCGAAATAGTCAAACGCAGCTGACGCACGCCGGCGTACTACACATGATGTAACCACTCCCTTCGTTGAAACCAATAGTATGTCTGCTGCAGAGCCCCAGAGCTCCAATAGTGAGTATGTCTGCAGACCCAGGAACAAGTCAGACACATTCTACAAACGTGTCTAATGTGAAATATATAAGCATATAAGCAAAACTAGATTTTAGGTCTGTGATGAAAAAGGGCCTTGCGGGAAGGGGGGCCTCGCAAAAAAAATAATAATAATAATAATTAAAAAAAAAAAAAAAAAAAAAGTGCGAGGCCCCCCTTCCCGCGAGGCCCTGTGCGACCGCACTGCTCGCACACCCCCTGAGGCGGCCCTGACTACCACTATACTACCACTACCATACTGCACTACTACTACTACTACTACTACTACTACTACTACTACTACTACTACTACTACTACTACTACTACTACTACTACTACTACTACTACCACTACCACTACTACCACTACTACTACTACTACTACTACTACTACTACTACTACTACTACTACTACTACTACTACTACTACTACTACCATTACTACTACTACCAACTACTACCATTACTACTACTACCACTACCACTACTACTACTACTACTACTACTACTCCCGATCATGCTTTTTAGGGGGGACTTTCGCCAATAAAAAACGCAAATATTACTTATAAATAACATAATGTACATTATGTACTTTTTCTTTGAATTTTAGTTACGTTTTCTGACCCTATGTTGGTCAGGGGTCCTATTTGGAACAATGCTGGAACATCCACGTAAATTTGTGCTAAACTGCGGCCAATTTAGCTACAGGAAACCACCCATACATTCCCCCTCTTGCCCCCTCAGTATATAGGCTACTTCAACCTGAACCATTATCTTTATACAATTATCTATTCATTTACTTAACTATGAACGCTGAAACAAGAAGTGTTGCTATGGCCGTTTTTGATGGATTAACACAAACAAAGAAATGTTTTTACATGTGTTTCCTACCTTAAAAAAAAAGATTCTATGACGATTGCAGCAACTGTGATTGATCACTGGTATGTGATTAACCGTGCTCAAGGTAAATACAATATCTTTGTCATCTCATTTATCTCTGAGCTCATGAAATTGCTTTGGTAACAAAGTGGTCTCCATGAAGTCCCCAGCTAAATATATATTTAATATATATTTTTAAATGTATATCTAATTTTTCTTTTATTATTATAATCTTTTTTTGTGAGAACAATGAAATAATGGCTATTTTAATCATCGTTTTCACTGGTATCTCTTTACCTACAGCAAAGACAATTAAGGAATCATGGATTGATTATATTCATTTATATAATACAATTCTTCTCAGATTAAGGTCCCAGAGACCAAATCATATTAAATCGAGGTCTGTGGCGTATCGATGTGCGGAATCCTTGCTGTGAAACAGGTTGACAGCCACTGCTCTGCAGCAGTCAGATAAAGTGTGCTCTGCAAGGTCTCCTTTGCTTGCAGAACATGGAACGTGGTTAGCAAGGCGTTGGAACATTTTATTCAGAACAAAATATTCACATTTAAACAAGAATATATGTCTTTATTAGGGGTGGGAATTGACTGCATTTATATAGCACTTTACAATTTAAACACATTCACCCATTCACTCACACACCGACGGCGGAGGCAACCATGCAAGGTGCCAACCTGCTCATCGGTGGCAGTTAGTGTCTTGCTCAAGGACACTCCGACACGCTGCTGGGAGGAGCTGGAATTGAACTGGGAACCTTCTGATTACCAGAAGACCGCTCTACCTCCTGAGCCACTGTCGCCTCTCCATATGCTTGAGATCTTTGAGAATATCTTGCATTAAAAGAACAAAGAAAAAGAAAAATCCCCAATTTTCTTTTTCCAGTTTTCAATCTTGTGCTATGGTTTCTACTTTCTCTTGACATTTAGAACTATAAATCATCAATACTGAAAAAACTAATTTTTAGAGTTACATTTTTTTATCTTTGACTGAGGATGGAATCTCGATTCCCAATCCCTCCCTATACCCCCAGTCCGTGAAATACAATTAACTACTTTCAATTTTGTTTGCCCTTCTTTAGGTTGGGATCATTAAAATGGGGAAACTACTTCACAAGTAGGTAACATTATGTCATCTAAAAACCTTTTCCACAATGAGCCTTTCCATGATTAATGGCTCTTTTGGACTCGTTCAGTAAAAACATCAACTATTTTGATTCATCATTCATTCAATATTATCATGGAAAGTTTGACTCTTCTCTTGGCTTGGCCCAGAAACAGAAATTGACAAAAAAAAAGAGGAAAAGTGAATTGATGGTATATTATTCTGTTATTTCTCTGTAGTAACCATCCTAACCGAGATGCCGGCTCCATAGGCCATGGGCATGAAATTAAGAAGTCTTCAATTAAGAACCTCTTCAGATTTCAACAGCACACTTGTGACGCACACAGTGGAATCTGGTTCCTGTGACGGGGTGATGAATTATTATCGCCCTTGGTCATCAATGGCTTAGTCATCCATCCTGTTGAGTGGTAGGCTCAGTCTATACCGTCTTGATCAAAGCCTATGCCCGCTGATTTACGTAACCGTGCCCTAGTAACTCTTTATGTTCATTATTTGTTATCCTAAGCGATGTCATGGCAACGCCCGGATCCAAACATTCGGCCCGATTCAGCCCTGATTCCCTACGTGAGTCTTTCACAAGTCACAACACATAGTAATAGTAAAGTGCAATATAAGGGACTGCTTTCTATTCACACCACAACTCTTGTGAGAGAGAGAGAGAGAGAGAGAGAGAGAGAGAGAGAGAGAGAGCGAGCGCGAGAGACAGAGAGAGCACCACATTCTCCTCAATTGTCATATCATATTTATGACTAGCAAGACATGGGGCTGCTATGGGAATCATTCTCTCTGCAAGCGTTGATGCACTCTGTTTGAATTTAGCATCAACTAATTCTATACAAACGTTGTCATACACACAGACACACACAGACACACACACGCACATGCAACCACACCTATTCAAATAATATTAAAGATTATTATTTATGTATTACACATTACAAATCTCATCAAAGACCTTTGATGTTCAAAGACGTTTTAAATAAAAGGAATAAACTGGCTGTCAGAAGGAAACTCGACGAGTAGTAAATCTCTGAGTGGCTGTAGAGTAACCCCTTTGAGTCTCACAAAGAGAGCCTACCATACACATCAGAACGCACAATAACAATCTTTAACATGAAGCACTTCTTAATATTCATAACAATAGCAATAGTGTTTTCTTTTTCATTCTTTACATTTCTGTACAATTGTTATACCTTTTTTTCCCCTTCTTTATTTTAATCTAATAATGTATAAACCCTACTCACAGTAGAGTGCATTAAAATGAATTTATGTGTAACATCAGATGAGCATGACTTATAGTAGCTGGATTGTTACGGTCAAACCAAGTGGTCAAAGGTGGCAGTACCCTGGGACAGACAGACACAGGAAACAGATGATAAATAAATCAGATTTAATAGGAAATAGGCGTCTGATTAGACTCGATGAGTTGGGACGAGGTGGGAGTCACAACATGGATGACAGGCCATACGGAACACAAGTCACAGTTTGTTCATTTTGAATTATGAACACATTATTCTGACAATAATAGAGACTGTCTTTGATTTGCCTAACAATAGAACTCCAAGCGCGCGCACACACACACAGACACACGCACACATACACACACAGAGAGAGAGAGAGAGGGAGAGAGAGATAGAGAGAGAGAGATTCTCCTCAATTGTCATATCATATTTATATATGACTAGCAACAATTTCCATATTTTTCCAAGGCGTACCTGTAAATGGTTTTTCCGGTTTACCTGTCAATCATACTGTATGCCGGTGTCAGTCATTTTGGATTTTCAGTGGGAAAATGTACAACAGTGGAGCACACAGCAATCTCTGGTGATTTCTATTGTGGTAGGAACCGTTATTATCCTTATTACAAGGAAGCAGAAAAGTAAGTGTGTGTTTGTGTGTGTGTGTGTGTGCGTGCGCGTGTGTCAGAGACAAGGGGAAATTGCGTTGTGCTCAGCAACCAGGAAACAAGAGGGGAGACTCATTACATTCATGCCCCCTCCCCTCCCCTACCTCGCCTCCCAAGTGTCAGCTCTTTAAAAGCTGCTGTCAGTGGTGGCGGTCTGCCATTATCGCTCTATCTTAGCTTGAGGGAATTCCCATCTACTACAGGCTAAAGTCAGTGGGACTCAACTCAAATAATAGAGAAAGAAAGTAGAGAGGCAAACTAACGATTCACCTCAGACGGCGTTCAATAATATTAAGGACTTTTCCCATCAATCCTGTTTACTGAACAACGAACCGGAGTGAAGATGTCTTGGCACCAAAACGTCCTGACCCTGCTCTTCTTCCAGCTGGCAGTGTCCAGCTCGAGGACGCTGACCGTCGACAGGGGGTGCCCCGCCTGTAAGGGACACCAGGGGACCAGGACCCCCTCGCAGAGGCGTCGGCCTGCAGAGCTCGACACCACTGTCCTGGCCACGGGAGAGCCATGTGGGGTCTACACCTTGAGCTGTGCCCCGGGGCTCCGCTGCACGGCTCCAGAGGACCACCCCAGCCCCTTCCACGCTCTGCTGGAAGGCAGGGGCAGCTGTAGCAACATTAGCAGGACCAACGCCACCAAGAGGAACCAGACCGTAGGTAAGGTTCCCCTGCTACCTGGATCTGGGGGACACACACCCTGTTTGAAGACATTGAGTAACCTTTAGTCACAGGTTAGGTTAGGTAGAGATACGGAATCCACCACAGACACCATATGATTCATCCAACTCAAGTTATTTTCCATTTAAATAGAGTGTGTGAAATATGATGAGCTTGCATCATATAGGTTACAACAGGTACCAATGACATCATTCTGCCTGTATTGTGAAGGAGGGGTTCTATGTAATAGTCAAGCCGAATGATGATGATGATGATGATGGTGGTGGTGGTAGTGGTGATGAGGATGATGGTGATGATGATGGTGGTGGTGATAATACAAGTAGTGCACCTCTCCGTATATGACGTGAGCACATACACTATGTTCATCTTTCTAATGCCACCATAATAGATAATAGATAACAGATAATCTATAAAGTATCCTGGTTATGAAACTTTTATAAAGAATTTACCTAGAATACAGTCAAAAGGTTATACCTTTTGAACAAAATGTGACAATTGCTTCTGCCTCTGCAATTATGTGATTTATTATTCATTCTTGTCGTTAATTATGTAATCATTAATTACACAGTGTTAAACTCTGTTTTTTTTCTTCTATAACCCAGACACAACAGCAAGTGGCAATCTACCTGCAGACACGGTAAAGTTCCTCCCCATCACTACCCATAATGATTTACAGAATCAATAGACTAATAATAACCCAAATCGTGATTATGTATCGTCACTTGACATCTTCCTGCTCTTTCCCGCTATAGGCTCCATGTCGCAGATTGCAAATCGGAATTCTCAAAGGTTTTGACACACAGTTGATCCGGGCAGATCGCAGCGTCTACATCCCCAACTGTGACCAGCAAGGTCTCTTCAAACGGAAGCAGGTGAGTCTGAACAACGGTCACCTCAATCCCATTCAATTCAACATACTGTACAACTCATACAACACACAACTTATGCAATATACAACATACAACACACAACTTATACAATATACAACATACAACACACAATATATATGTGGCAACTACAACTCTGTACATACATCTGATTAGCACTATTACTCAGTAGTACTAATGTATATATATATCTTATACCCAGTTTTATCACCTGTACATTGTTTATTACTGTTGCACTTTACTGCTACATTTGGCTACTCTGGTTGGATTCCAACCCTCTTTTCGTTGTACTGTACTTGTGCTGTATGATGACAACAATACATTGGAATCTAATCGAATCTAATTGACTATAAACTGCAGCAGCTGCTTTTATCAATCCTATTTGATCACAGGCGGCAGTAAAACACAGTTGTGTATGTTCCCCCCGTGTAGTGCTGGTCGTCTCGGGGGACCCAGAGGGGCCGCTGCTGGTGCGTAGATCAGAGCGGCTTGCACATGCCTTCGCCCACCAGACAGGAGGGCCCCCTGGTCTGTGACAGTGCCTGAGGACCGGCCTCGAGGCAGAGACACCGAGCACCGAGGAGAAGAAGAGGAAGCTATCGTCAAAGGAGGCAATTAGAACTTCTAAAACTGCTGGATACTCCTTAGGCAAATACTTACTACTTCTATATCAGGCCAATCGTTACAACAGTCTGTCAAGAGGGAGCCATGTGCTTCCTTCCTGAGATAAATAGTAAATCGGCCGCTTTGCGCCCTCTGTTGAGCAAAACATATACAAAATATATATAATATATACACCTCATTTATACTGGAAAAGCAGGGAAACGTGTTTGCCTTTGAGCACATTCTCGGTCACTGGTGTGTGCGGAGGTGTGATTGATTTTGCACAATCTGCAAGGTGCTGTACAATACGGCTATTGCTTTATATTGGGTATTACGCCACAGTTGTAGTTCAGACTTTATGTTTAAGTGCCAAAGTCTGACGATAATGTACTCGTGACCAAGGAGTTACTCATCACTCAGCCTCATTCAATATGCGGGTGACATTTACATTTAGTCATTTAAATTGACACTTTTATCCAAAGCGACTTACAAGTTCCGTACAACAAGTCAACAGGAAGGGTACAACTCTGGCAGCTAAGGGTCAGTAGGATTGTTCGTCAAACAGTGTTGAACTTGAGCACTACAGACTTGAGTGCATGTTTAGCATAGTAGGTAATAATATAGGCAAGGTAGATTCCTTAGTAGCAGAGTGCATACGTACTAGTGAAAGACGGTACAAGGATGTAGCATTGCGTAGCTTTCCATGGCTCTGACCGGCAGCGCTGGGGAAGCTACTCTGAAGGCATCGTTTTACAATCGACCAATTACTTCACATTAGAAGAAGTTGAACTACAGCAAAGCTACCCTCAAGGAAAATATAGTTTGGTTAACTAAAGTTAACATCTGCAATGCAATACAAAAGTATGATAATTTAGGCTAACACAAAACAGAAGTGACGTGATTGCAAAAAATTTGATCAGTTGAAAGTCTCACTTCAATATAGCTGTCTGCGAGTTGGATATGAACCAATGCCAAATAATTCTGGTTTCTTTACAGAAATAAATGCAAAAACGGGTAAAACTGGATTTTTATATAAGATGTTAATTTAAAACTTATTTATCTTGAACTGGCACGTTTTCAGACCATTTACCGACCTTACTGTCACAATAGTTTTAAGCCTGTCAGCGTATCGGAATGTAATATCTTGTGCAACAGGGAGGGGTTGGTCAGAGAGAGGGTGATAAAAAAAAGAACAGCCTCCAGCCAAGAGTGTCGTTTGAGTTGTTAACTCAATATGTCAAAAAATAACTACTAGTTTAATTACATGTAGTGAAACTACTCCCCATTGTTGCTGACTGGTCCAGCAGGGGTATTGTGATAAAGATGCATATTAATACCTTATCCCGATTAAGACCATAAGCTAGTATCCAAAATATCACAGTAGCTATAGTATGCACATGTAAGACCTCATTGTTGGATTGACATTACGGGCAGGGACATTGTCTGAGGACCTTTTTTTGACTGATAAAGTAGCAGTGTGTTTTATACAGTATGTTTTAAAAGTATATGCTAATTATTTTGTATACATATAATATTAATCAAATATTCAATTCAAGTGTCTATATTGATGTTTTTTTATAGATTTGTTGTGTTTTATTGTTTATATTATGTTGTTTTTTTTACTTTGAACTCTTACTACTGTATCATTGCCATTCTATTTATGTAAATGACTGAATAAAATGTATGAATAAAAATGTTGCTGTGAAAAAGTTTTTTTTGCCTGATAATAATCAAAGTCTGTCTAAAAGGGAGACGGTTCACTCTGCCACCATCTTGATAACGGGAGCTAACGATACTAACAAGAGAACCCTATTTCTTGTGTGGAGTCATCCATGTCTAATAATCTGTCATACATATCATTGCTTTTCTTTCATATTTGAAATCAAAGGTAAATTACTGACAACACAGAATGGTTAATGTGGTCAAATATAAAAATGTTGTGATAGAAAAACGTTTTTATTTATAAAGGCTTCTACGTTACCTTAGTTACCATGGCAACCACTCACTTCCTGATTCCTGAGATTAATTTAAAACATCTCCAAAACTCACACTTTACCTCAGAATTCGGTAAATTATAACGTTACTCAACATTCACATCACATTTAATCGTTTTCTCTGAATGCATTTAGTTTTTTCGCAAGTAATTGTTGTCAATCTTTAGTGTTACGGATTTCTCCGCTCTGTTTCCTCAACGCATAGTGTCTCTGGTACAGTGTTGTAGGACTCGAGACCAGGACTCAGGACAGATTTTCAGGACTCATAACTCGACATGGACTTGAGCACTGATGACTCAGACTTGGACTCGAGCATTGACTGCATTCGGACTTGAAGGTGCAGACTCTGACTTGTTAATTGATAAATACAGTAATTCTTTTGTAATAGGCCCTAATCATTTGTCATAATATATTGATGGCTAGTACATTTGTTTGACTATTGTGTCACAAATAAACTCCCTTTGAAATGGTGACCACTGTGTCATTTATGTACTTAACTGTCACCGGCACCTATGCACTCGCGGCCTCGTTTTTAAGGCGATCCAATGCTTTTATGCCAATGAACCAATACATCGCTTGAAAGCTAAGATTGTCACTGTGCTCGCATAAAATAAATAATTCTTATAATATATATTTTTATTATATATATATTTTTATTATAATTGTTTTATTTTTTTATTATGAATAATGTGTAACTATGTGTAACCTTTCATTAGAGCCAGAGATTTTGACTGTACGTTGAAGCGTTCAAGAGTTATAGCGTTTGGAGACATAGGGTCTCCAAGTGGCCATTTATTTAGCTGGGAAGCAGGGGGGGGTAAATGTATCTATGTTCCAGTTTTATGTACTGCAGAGCTTCAATACACTCTGTACCGATCACAAATACCACCAACCTGGTTGTGTGGCAATAAATTAATCTTGTTGTATCTTGTATCTTGTATTTGGAGACTCCAAGTGGCCATTTTGGAAAAACGCATAGATATACATATACCATTATAAAAAGTTGTGTAAAACACTCATTTTCTGTGGTATTATTATCAACTTTGGACCTGTACTAGATAAGGCTTTAGGCTATGGACCCATTGTGGTGTCCAGGTCATACCTATCAGCTGGAACCTGTAAGAGGCCTCTGTTTGCAAGATAATTCAAATGGAAGTAAAAAGAAAAACGTAAAAACTTAACTTAACTTCAAAATTTAAAAAGCACTCAGAGTGATTCTTCCTGTTGTGGATGAAAGTTCAGAATGTTTCCTTTCAAAAGAGACCAGACTCATGCATGTGCTATACGTATTAAGTATAATAAATTGCAGATTACTTTGGGTATGCAATTTTCAGGCGTTTTCTGAAAAATGTGCCCGTCAGTTAAGTAGTTTGTAGACCTTTTTTTATTTGTATGTCAGCTCTTTGAGTAGACTCAACCTTGATGACTTGGACTCGGACTAGGGTAATGGGGACTCGACTCTGGCTCTTCTTTGGTGACTCGTACTTGGACTCGGACTCGAACACGGGGGACTCGAGACTCGAGATTTAGTGACTCGACTACAACACTACAGTATAACGAAGGCGAGCTGAAACGAGGCAGTCAAAGCAGCCCACTGCAACATCCTGTGTGCCGGGAAATAGGCTGGCTAGACCCTGGTAGCTCACGCGTGTCGTTCGGTCGGCATTGTCCGAATAATTGACCCCGTCTCCATCGTCTACTAATGTGAAGATCGTCTTCTTGAAAGAGGCCAGGGGCAGGAATAGCTTTCCCCTTTGTATTGAGCAAACGGATATGATTTGGATGCTTGAAGGCCGGACGCATGAGTGTGGAATGCAGAGGTCTGACCTGCTGTGACGAATGCAATCTAAAACCCCCGGGGGCGACAGCGGCTCAGGAGGGCAGAGCCGTCGTCTGGTAATCAGAAGGTTCTTGAGCAAGACACTCTGCACCTTGCATGGTTGCCTCCGCCGTCAGTGTGTGAATGTGTAAAGTGGTTTGGATAAATGCAGTCCATTTACCATGTACCTGACCATTCTGCATGTCCACAACAAGGACAAAGCAGACAAACCACAGGAAACACCAGTCATACAGAACTTGTAAGTCGCTTTGGATAAAAGCGTCAGCTAAATGACTAAATGTAAATGTAAATGTAAATGCATGCAAGTGGTAAAAACCATGAGACCTCCACTACTATACACTATTACACTATTACACTATTGCACTGTTACTCTATTACAACGCTGGGAAAATATATTTTTTTAATGCACAGGTATATCAATGACGATAGGTTCACTATTACTGGAATCTCTGAACAGCGAACCTGTGTAGTATCGCCCTATTGTGTTCAAAAGGTGTAACTTTATAGAATAGAATAGAATAGAATCTTTATTGTCATTGTTGGTACAATGAAATTTAGTTTGGAGCATCACCACTGGCATACAAACATAAAATATAGCATGTGCAAAATAATAATGTCAATAATAATAATAATAATAATAATAATAATAATAATAATAATAATAATAATAATAATATAATAATATAGTATCAATGTCCCAATGTCCTCAATAATAATAATAATATACCATCAATGTCCCAAGTGCAATAGTGCTAGTGCAAATAAATAAATATTACACTGACAGTCCAGTGAGTTAATGGATATACTGAATATGTATTTCAATGGACAATGATGGAAATGTATTCAAATAAAATACTTATCGTTGACCGATTTGGATCGACTTGTATTCTGGTCCTTGGCCTGCTGTCAGCCTATGTGCAAAGTTTCATCCAAATCAGCCCTGTGGTTTGCGATGACTGAGGACAGACAGATACACACAAAAATACGCTCACACGAACACAAACAGACTGATTACACAGGTGACATTGAAGAACATTTCTATCATTTTAAGATATTCTGTATATCCTTTTCAAGCTTTTTGTTAATACGATGTTTATCTCTGAGTAGAATTTAGTTAGAGGGGGTTTCTTCACAGATTTTGTCTCCCTCATAATGTAAATTTTAATTGCTTAAAATCTTACGCCCCAAAGGGCTCTCATTTGTGGAGAAGCCTACAAGATGTTTGGCTTGGTTGTTTCTTCCTATAGCTCTACTGTATCATGAATTGGTGCAAATATATCTTGGTTAGCACACACACACACACACACACACACACACACACACACACACACACACACACACACACACACGCACACACACACACACACACACACACACACACACACACACACACACACACACACACACACACACACACACACACACACACACACACACACACACACACACACACACACACACACACACACACAAACACACACATATGCACATCTCCATAGTGATTGATGTGTCTATAACACAGGCCTTTACATGGGGCATATGACAAACATTTAAACATTCTTGGGAGACTCTGGACCATTTTGTAACCAAAAGTAACGTTTCTGCGGAAGTAAGGCTATGTTCTCTAGTCTCTTAATCCAACAATCTTTCTCACATGACCAGGGACTGAGGGAATTAGAGCAGGACTACTCAAACTGTTCCATTACAGTTATAAAGTGATATTTCACTGTAGGAAGGTCCCCTTACGTCTTCCTTCATCATGTCTTCCTCCCTCACATCTTTCTCCCTTACGTCTTCCTCTCACGTCTTCTTCCCTCACGTCTTCCTCCCTCACGTCTTCCTCTCACGTCTTCTTCCTTCACGTCTTCCTCCCTCACCTCTTCCTCCCTCATGTCTTCTTCCCTCACGTCTTCTTCCTTCATGTCTTCCTCCCTCACATCTTCCTCCCTGATGTCTTCCTCCCTCACGTCTTCTTCCTTCACGTCTTCCTCCCTCACATCTTCTTCCTTCATGTCTTCCTCCCTCATGTCTTCCTCCCTCACGTCTTCCTCCCTCATGTCTTCCTCCCTCATGTCTTCCTCCCTCACGTCTTCCTCCCTCATGTCTTCCTCCCTCATGTCTTCCTCCCTCACGTCTTCTTCCCTCACGTCTTCCTCCCTCACGTCTTCCTCCCTCCCTCATGTCTTCTTCCCTCACGTCTTCCTCCCTCATGTCTTCTTCCCTCACGTCTTCCTCCCTCATGTCTTCCTCCCTCACGTCTTCCTCCCTCATGTCTTTCTTCTTCCGTCACGTCTGCCTCCCTCATGTCTTCCTCCCTCACGTCTTCCTCCCTCACGTCTTCCTCCCTCACGTCTTCCTCCCTCATGTCTTCCTCCCTCATGTCTTCCTCCCTCACGTCTTCTTCCCTCACGTCTTCCTCTCTCACGTCTTCCTCCTCCCTCACATCTTCCTCTCACGTCTTCCCCCTCACGTCTTTCCCTCTCACATCTTCCTCCCTCACATCTTCCTCTCTCACGTCTTCCTCTCTCACGTCTTCCTCCTCCCTCACATCTTCCTCTCTCACGTCTTCCTCCCTCATGTCTTCTTCCCTCACGTCTTCCTCCCTCATGTCTTCTTCCCTCACGTCTTCCTCCTCCCTCACATCTTCCTCCCTCATGTCTTCCTCCCTCATGTCTTCTTCCCTCACGTCTTCTTCCCTCACGTCTTCCTCCCTCACGTCTTCCTCCCTCACGTCTTCTTCCCTCATGTCTTCCTCCCTCATGTCTTACCCTCACCTCTTCCTCCCTCATGTCTTCCTCCCTCATGTCTTACCCTCACCTCTTCCTCCCTCATGTCTTCCTCCCTCATGTCTTCCTCCCTCACGTCTTCCTCCCTCATGTCTTCCTCCCTCATATCTTCTTCCCTCACGTCTTCCTCCCTCACGTCTTCTTCCCTCACGTCTTCCTCCCTCATGTCTTCTTCCCTCACGTTTTGTGAGAGAGAGAGAGACAAGAAGATAGATACCAGTTTTCTTTCTGTGCGTTCAGTAGAAAGCTATCTGGCTGCACGTTAGCCTAGCTTAGCACAATGAATGGGAGCGGACATGGCCGGTTAGCCTTCGGGAGAGGTGTTAGTTGGACAATGCCTAGACTAACCGGCCATGTCCGCTTCCATTCATTGTGCTTAGCTAGGCTAACGTGCAGCCAGATAGCTTTCTACTGAACGCACAGAGAGGAAACTGGTATCTATCTTCTTGTCTGTCTCTGGAGAAGACGGTAAGCTAATTTCCCTAAATGTTGGCGTGTTTCTTTAAGGATGAAGCAAGCAGGGAGCTCCAGTAGCTCACCGCGTATCTCGGCGCTATTTCGGCGTCGGGGACAACCGTGCGCGTCACGGATCTGGGGTACACGAGTTCGACTCCCGGACTCGCCGTATTTTCTCAGAGTGTCTTCCCCCGATCTATATCCCATTCAACCTGTTTCTGTCGGTCATGCTTGACCAGAAAAAGCGATAAACGCTAAAAAGAACCAGCTGACTGGTCAAAGTTTAAAAAAAAAAAAAGGATGAAGCAAGCAACCACAGACAACAGGTTCACCTAAATCACCATTGAGATTCAAGGATTACTGATACGGGCATCAATCATAACATTTAGAAAGTAGTCTAATGTCACCATCCTGGATGCACACACACACACACACACACACACACACACACACACACACACACACACACACACACACACACACACACACACACACACTCTTGGGGAGTAATCTGATAAAAAAAAAGAAGGTTAACTGTAATCAGATTACAGATATAGAAAACATATTTATGAGGGTAAATGCATTTACATTGTGAGATTTAAGACAAACAACTTCTTACATCATTTTAAATATAGGCTAATGTGCGTAGAATAATAATAACAACTACTACTACTGTATAACATTTTACTTTTAAAGCCCCCGATCTGTGATTATAATCTTTTGGCCATATCATTGCGGGATACATTCACATTCATTCAAGAGTCTGATTTGTCTATAGACAATACACTATTTGTAACTTTCTTGATCCGTATCCACATATTTAGCCTGCCTGTTACAGTGATAGGCAAGTCTTTGTTTCAGGAGCATAGTCAACTAGAAGCATGTGCATTTCAGTTTGTATAGCTTTATGGAATGGACTACAAGTGTAAATGAAACAGAGCAATAATGTTGCACAGTTCAAACATATACAAAAAAAGCACTGATAGACAAATACAGATATGAGGAACTATAGTTTCACTACACACATGAGTGCATGCTTACCAACTGTCCGTCTGCAACACTACTATCACCGACATCTAAGAAGGGAGATCCCGCCCCCTTGAACGGCCCTTCTAAGGTTTCTCTCCTCCACACTGCCTGTGGTGCATTTTTTTCCCCCTATTGTTAGGTTTTAGTGAGTTTTTCCTTATCTTCGCGTGGGGTATGTCTGGGAGGCGTCTATACTTTTACCATCAAACTTCCAGTTCCGCGTTCTGCGATCTGATTGGCCACTGACGTGTCTGCTCATGTGACATGTGCGCCCTGTTTCTGCGCCTATTTCCGCCTCTAACAGCCTGCAAACTACCTAACGCCTAGTTATATCAGTATCACTGGTTAAGCTTAGGCGACTCTTTCGAAGTTGGTTAAGGTTAGAGTTTGGAATCAGGGCTGGTGTTCTATCGCCCTGCTCTAAGACAAACTCTAACCTTAACCAACTTCGAAAGAGTGCCTAAGCTTAACCAGTGATAGAAACAGGCGTCACACGATTGGCGCAGATGTCACATGACCAGAAATGTCAGTGGCCAATCAGATCGCGGAAAAATGCAAGTTAGTTGGTAAAAGTATTGACGCGTCTGGGAGTGTTTGCATTCATTCATTTATTTTGCATTTATTTTAAATTTGTTGGACCTTATGGTGTTCTTGTTTTGTTCTTGATTTATTGTTATGTTTCTTCTTGACGTGTTTAAAGAAGATGTGTTCGGCCCATAGGGACATTAACGTGTGTTGTCGGGCCTTACAAATACATTTGATTTGATTTATAGATAGTTGCTCTCAGAGAACGTTTTGATTTAAGAAAGGGGCAGGACAAGCTGTGCTTCCTTCTTCTGCTCCTTCTCCAACTCATCCTTGTTTGTTTTTCTATGAATGAATACAAGACTCGTTTATTTATGTGTATTTACTGTGATTTGTATGTTTGTTGTGTTGGAGATAGATAATAGATAGTTAATATCAAACCAAATAAAACTATAGAGAAGCCTACCTGTTGTCTCTACAGTGATAGGCAGGTCTTTGTATCAGGCACATATCAACTAGACTCGAGAACGAAACTCGCATTGATTGATTGATTGAAAAGTTTATTAACAGATTGCAGAATGGGTACAATACAGTACAGCTCAATACACACAATTGTTAAGGGGATGCAGACCAGAGAAAGACTTTCGTCTTGTTTACATCAGGGTCCCCCATTTTCAATTCATCATAACATGCTCTTACTGTAAGTAGCCTAACCTCTTGACCCCCCCCCCCCCCCCCCCCCCCCAGCGTGCAGCAAAATACAATACCAGCTAAGAGCTTAGACTATTATATTAGGCTATACAGTGTATAGTATAGACCTTTCTCCTGTCTCAGATAGGATGGATTGATTTGGTTGATGATGCATTAATTAAACAGATTTTGGGTGGAGCCCCGTGCTAGTGGACAATGGTGATGCCTAGATGCCCTAGTCTTCTTGACAAGGCTCATGGATCATTTGTTTATCGTTTTACCGTCAATTAAAGTTGCGCACTGGACCACAGGCTGCGACGCAATCTCACAGTTGCCAACCGGTACGACTTCACTTCGTCCACTGTTCGGAGAACTTTAAGCTACTTAAAGGTGGTTTATGGACAAAAAGATTACGACGGAAAGGGACGTGTATATTTCACGAGGAGGCACCTGTGGAAACAAACAAATTTCTGCGCGACTCCTCCAGTGCGATGGCTTCCTCTCCCAGACCCGGCGACACCTCGAACCCGCTCCATCACATTCTGGCTCGCAGGAAGTCAAAGAAGAAACAATTCGTGCAGCAGAAAGTGGAGGTTTTTCGGGCGAGTGATCCCGTGTTAAGCGTGTTCATGTGGGGAGTCAATAACTCGGTACGTCGGCGTGTGTGTTTGAGTGTGTGTACTACTGAATGTGTGTTATGATGAATTGAAAATGGGGGACCCTGATGTAAACAAGACGAAAGTCTTTATCTGGTCTGCATCCCCTTAACAATTGTGTGTATTGAGCTGTACTGTATTGTACCCATTCTGCAATCTGTTAATAAAAATGTCAATCAATCAATCAATCAATCAATCGATATAAATTAAATGAGAACTCTTTGGTGTGTGTGTGTGTATGTCGTGCGTCGATAAATGAGAACTATTTGGTGTCTGACAGTCTGTATGTCCATGTTCTTCTGCAGATTAATGACCTGAGCCACGTTCCAGTGCCTGTGATGTTACTTCCAGACGACTTCAAAGCCAACACCAAGATCAAAGTCAACAATCATCTCTTCAACAAGTAGGCAGCTGCCCCTCCACTGGAGCCCAATGAGCCTAATCTCTATACAGTATATAGTGATGTATAACGGGGCTAGACATTTCATCATGCGTGTTGTATGATCGTGCAGCACAAGATTGGTCTGTCATGCTCGTCAGGATTCGCAATAGACCCCCAGAAGCTTGAAATATAGCCAGGACGCTAGCCAATTATTTTGGGCCCAAAAAAATGCAACAGTGATTGATTGATTGATTGAAAATTTTATTAACAGATTGCAGAATGGGTACAATACAGTACAGCTCAATACACACAATTGTTAAGGGGATGCAGACCAGAGAAAGACTTTCGTCTTGTTTACATCAGGGTCCCCCATTTTCAATTCATCATAATATGACATACATCAAATCAAATCAAATCAAATTTATTTATAGGGCCCGACAACACACGTTAATGTCCCCATGGGCCGTACAGATCTTCTTTAAACAAGTCAAGAAGAAAACATAACAATAAGTCAAGAACAGAACAGGAACACCATAATGTCCAAACATTTTTAGATGAATGCAAATAAATGAAAGAATGCAAGCACTCCCAGACATACCCCACGCGAAGGTAAGGAAAAACTCACTAAAACCTAACAATAGGGAAAAAAGCTCCACAGGCAGTGTGGAGGAGAGAAACCTTAGAAGGGCCATTCAAGGGGGGATCTCCCTTCTTAGATGTTGGTGATGACATACAGATAGACAATACTGCTACATCTATACATTTATGATTATGCCATACCAGATTTACAAATACAGTATTGTTTGTGATACAAAAATAGTCTAAAAAAGAGAGTATATACATTTGACGAAAAAACTGTACATTGGAGGAGGTTGGGTAGGTGGGGTGGAGGGGGGGGGGGGGGTGGGAAACTGTACATTGGAGGTGGGTGGGGGGGGGGGGGTAACTGTACATTGGATTATCGACGAAACCTTACTTGGTCCCAAGAAGACGGTCTTGTGTATTATTGGGTTAGGACATTTACTGTACATTGGAGGGGGTTGGGTTAGGACATTTACAGGGGCCAGTTTTGAATTGCAGTCTCCCGTAGGTGCTCTTTGAGAGTGGTTTTGAAAGTGGGTAGTGATTTACATTCCTTTACAGCTTTGGGTAGGGCGTTCCACATTGATGTGGCATAATTGCTAAACGTGTTTAGTCCCTTGTTTGAGCCGAATCTGGGTTTAACATGATTTGTGGAGCTCCCTCTGGTGTTGTGGTCGTGGTATTCACTGACCTTTGGGAAGTATTTTGACATGTACATGGGTACCTTAGTCGTGTAGTGTATCTTGTAGACCAGGCCCATTGCAAGTTGTTGTACTCTGTTGTCTACTCAAAGCCATCCTAGGTTGTCAAAGTCAGCAGGGGTGAGGTGGGTTCTAGGAGTCAGGTCAAGCAGTAGTCTGACCAGTTTGTTTTGAGATGTTTGTAATCTTGTTTTTAGTGCCTTTGAGGTGCTTTGGTACCATGAGGTGCAAGCATAGTCGTAGTACCCTAATAGTAATGCTATGTTACAGAGATAAGACTTTAACTCCATTTGTAGGTCATTTGCCAGAGTATACAGTGAAATATCACTTTTGCACTACAACCTTACATTATACTTATAAAGTTCTGCTGACATGGTGCCGGTGGTGAATTAATAGTTTGGAATTCCACGGCTCTGAGTGAGTGAAGTAAAACACGTTGATTTTATAGAGGAGGCAGTTTGATACATTGATTGCTGGCAGGCTACATCACTCTTGTTCTTTTTAATAGTAATTTCTCTGGAGGTAGGGAAATTCGGGCATCATAGCAGCATGGGGAGGGGAGGTACAGGTATGGGCAGGGTAATAGTAGAAATACATAAATATAGGCAATAGAATTAGATCTGAATATAAAAATATGAGAAAAAATAAACAGTGTAAACAATATGATTAACTCTGAATATAAAAATATGAGAAAAATAAACAGTGTAAACAAAGGTGCAGATGAGGGTCTGTATGCCGTATCGGTTATACTATGCGTTACAATAAATATAGGCAATAAAGAATTGAATGAATCTGAATGACTAAGCAAAGACTATACACAATGTGCAGTATACACAAGGTACCACTGGCATGATATACAGTATGTCATACGTTGTAGTCTGTGCAGGCTTTGGTGGTTAAGAGTCACACTTAGTGGTCAGACATTCTTAATAGTTCTCGAAAAGAGAAAATAAAAATAACCTAGATTATAAAAACAATGTATATAATAAAACAAAGAGTTAAAAAAAAAAAGGTACAAAACACACGTTTAGGTACAAGTTAAAGTTAAGTTCAATGTGTTAATTGTGTAATATTTCTGCTATGGGGTTCACAATGACAGTATAATTTGTACACAAACCACCCAGTGAGTCAGAATGGATTTTCTCTCAATCCCTCTTAATCCATTCAGGAATTCAGGCACTGGTGAATGACCCACTGGCCGAGCTGGGAGGCATCATTCAGTTGTTTTTTTCCTCTCAAGAAAAACCAAGGTTACCCTTAGAGAACAAGATTCAAATGACTCATGTCATACAGCACAAGTACAGTACAACGAAAAGAGGTTTGGCATCCAACCAGAGTGCAAATATAACAGTAAAGTGCAATATTAATATACAATGTACATGTGATTAAACTGGATATACAATATATAAATTAGTACCACTGAGTAATAGTGCTAATCAGATGTATACAGTTGTAGAGTTGTAGTATTAATATGTACAGTGATACAGGTATGGTATGGTAGTAAGTCATACTGGCCAGCAGTGTAACTAGTAAGAGTAGGTAAGGGATATGTACAGATATAGATATAGTATCTACAGATATGTAAAAACAATTATTTGCAGGCATGTACAGACAGATGTAAATAGATATATATATATGGTAAGAACAAATATACATACGGTATATACAGCATTACTGTACATGCTATCATACGGAGTTATAGGCAGGTGTATAAATTGGTATATAGAAGGATTACAGTATATGCTGGTATATTCTTATTATTATTGTATTATTCAAGTACAAAAGTGGTACCATGGCGATACATGACTTTTACCACTACCGCGGTAAACCGAAATGACCATCAAACTACTATTATGGCCATTGTGGTGTGCTTGGATACTGAGAGTTCATACTGTAGCTCGTTAGTTGTAATTGGTTAGACGATACAACCATTTGACTAGGTGCATGTCCAATGAGGAGGATGAGAAGCACCTGGAAAGGTGACTAATAAGGCCGGTGAATATACCGGTAACAAACACCACACAAAGGCTGAAAAGGAAGGACTTTTATTTTGAAATTACTGCCTAATTGGCATACCATTACACCACTATGTTACGGATGAAATAGCATAAACTCAGTAAACTCAGAAGACTTTTATGTATCAGATTATGTAAATACTATGTGCTGCTGAGACCAAGGACCACAATGGAAATAAGTCTGTGGCTTTTTTCTGCTATCCTTGATCCTTTTAGGATGTGTGATTTGTTGTAAAACTAAACATACTTATTACATGGCTGCTGTTGTGAAAGCTGACAAAAGAGTTGAACCAGGATTCTATTTAGCTCATAACGTAGTTCTTACTCAGGTGTTATATGTCATAAACACTGTTATTATGAAGTGTTACTGATAACATCCTGTCAAGAGAAATACTGTCGTAGGAGCCTAAATGTATTTAGTCTGTGTCATTTATTTGTTTTGACTGCACACATTAATTTCGGTTACATTCACTTCCGGTAATTAGCACCTGGGTGTGGTGTCACTTTATTCTACCTGGTCACTTGCACGGTGGAGTTTCGAAAACAGAGGGCTCCGATATGTTCTGTTGCCCGCCGTCACCTCGCCTCACGGCATGTCATATCATGGTAAATGGTAAATGGACACGCAGGTTGCAGCACTGGTATGTTATCATATATAAGGCTGTTCTTGGTAAACTTCCATGGTACATCAGTTCCAAGCTTGAATTCATTCAAAACTCTCAGATCCAGCACCTGGATGCGCTTTAAAATCCCGCCCGTGCGGACTGAGGCAAGTAAAAGAAGCCTATTTTATTTTGGTCCTTGGTCCTGGAATGACCTCCAGAAAGGTTTCAAATTGGCCTCTCCAATCTCTTTGTGTTGCTTCAAACTAAAAATATCTGAAATCCTTGCCACGTGCTGCTCCTGCTTTGATGTGTAGCACCTTTCTACAGGTTGATTGTTATTGTTTTATTGTGCTTGTATTTTATTAATCAGAATTTTATTTGTACTTGTTGTTGTATGGTAGTCTATATACTGTATGTGTATTGTGCTTTGTTATGTACTATGTGTTGTCATAATTCGTGATTGCCTTCTTGGCCAGATCACCCTTGAAAAAGAGACCTCGGTCTCAATGGGTTTTTATTCCTGGTTAAATAAAGGTTTGATGATAGTGCTTTTATCCAAAGTGCTTTACCACTTGTTCCTCACATTTTACCCATTCACTCACACATTCACTCACACATTCACTCACCCGTTCACTCACCCGTTCACTCACACATTCACTCACACATTCACTCACACATTCACTCACACATTCACTGACCCGTTCACTCACCCGTTCACTCACACATTCACTCACACATTCACTCACACATTCACTCACACATTCACTCACACATTCACTCACACATTCACTCACCCGTTCACTCACCCGTTCACTCACACATTCACTCACACATTCACTCACACATTCACTCACACATTCACTGACCCGTTCACTCACCCGTTCACTCACACATTCACTCACACATTCACTCACACATTCACTCACACATTCACTCACACATTCACTCACACATTCACTCACACATTCACTGACCCGTTCACTCACCCATTCACTCACACATTCACTCACACATTCACTGACCCGTTCACTCACCCATTCACTCACACATTCACTCACACATTCACTCACCGATGGCGGGGTCGACCATGCAAGGTGCCAACCTGCTCATCGGGAGCAGTTAGGGGGTTAAGAGAACACGCCAACATTTGGGGAAATTAGCTTATCGTCTTCTCAAGAGAGAGAGAGAGACAAGAAGATAGATACCAGTTTCCTCTCTGTGCGTTCAGTAGAAAGCTATCTGGCTGCACTTTAGCCTAGCTTAGCACAATGAATGGAAGTGGACATGGCCGGTTAGCCTAGGCATTGTCCAACTAACACCTCTCCCGAAGGCTAACCGGCCATGTCCGCTGCCATTCATTGTGCTAAGCTAGGCTAACATGCAGCCAGATAGCTTTTCTACTGAACACACAGAGAGGAAGATTTCCCAAAGTGTTGGCGTGTCTCGCTCATGGACATTTTGACACGCTGCCGGGAGGAGCTGGAATCCGAACCAGGAACCTTCCGATTACCCGACGGTCGCTCTACCTCCTGAGCCCATATCACATCACATTATTTCTTTTTTTTTTATCTACTTTTTCTCCCCATTTTCTATTTTTCTCCCATCCCAATTTCGTATTATCCAATTCTACCCTCCCCTGTCTCGAACGTTGTTAGACCATGCCTCCCACTGGTCGGCTGCAGTGAGGACCAAGCCTTGCATCACGTGTCCCCTCCGGTACTCGAGGAAGCAGCCTGTCGCATCTTTTCACCTGCACAGCGCGATCTCTCAGCGGCGAGGAGTAGCTGCCCCCGATACTTCCTGATTCTGCTGTACAGGCGCACCAACCGACCTGTAGGAGTCGCTGTCCACAACGTCCGATCCCCACCCACCGGCTTTCCCACCCCTAACACTGCCAATTGTATTAGTATGAACGACCAGCCAAGCCAGAAGCAACGCAGAGAGCTGGGCTCGAACCCAGCATCTCCTGCGTTAGTGGCGAGCGCCTTGCCCACTGCGCCACTTAGCCGCCCACATCACACTATTTCAATATAATTGTTTGTCACTCTACTTTTGTTTTCATCGATAAACCCCATGAACACATCTATCTGGACGTCACAACTACAACAAGGTCATAACATTCATATTTCACTTTTCTTCCCCCCTCAGGGAGAATCTTCCTGGACAGTTCAAATTCAAAGAGTATTGTCCGCAGGTGTTCAGGAACCTCAGAGAACACTTTGGGGTCCAGGATCAGAATTACCAGGTGTGTATTTTTAAAAGGAAATATCCAAACAATCAATGATCAACAACATCAGAGAATAATCACTCTTGTTGCATGTTGTTGCAATTCCAAGTCTGTGTTTTAGAAGAAGAATAAAAGGGAGCTGATCTGTGATACGAGAAGGCTGTCTTTACACCTAAAAACTATCTCTCCACACACAAGCACACATGAACACACACACACACGCACACACACACGCACGCGCACACACACACATCACACATCCTCACTTACACTCTCTCACACAAATACACTACAAAAAGGTAACTTTAAAAACAACTGTATATTTGTATATTATTGTATATATTACTCATTACCTTTATTTCTTAAGCTTAGTATTTTATTCGTATTACTTTTGATCATGTCTATTCTATTTTATTATCTATTCTATTTTATTATTCTATTCTGTTTGTATTTTTGCACAATCGAGGCGGGCACGGCCATCTACATTTCACTACATGTCCCGTGTATGTATGTGACGAAAAATAAAAACTCCTGAAAATCTTAAATCTATCTGATATATCTTTATTTTCCTTAAGTGACACTTTAGAAGCGGCATCATTAGTCCAATTCATCTGCGCTTATGTCATTTGCGTAACTAGAAAGGATGTTTGCTCTTCCACCTTTGCATTTTGTTTGCATAATATTTGCATGTTTCCGGTGACCCAGTTGAGCCATCTGCTCTGCTCTGCCCGGTTCTGCGCTCGTATAAAGCCCAGGACGTGTTTGTGTTATGTGCATCATCCTTTCGGATCCCACGGTAAACCGAGGTCCCGACTGAATTCAGTCGTTAAAGAACCCAAGATTCCCAATCTGGTCTCTGACATCAAGGCCACCTAATCTTCCCTTCCCTTTTAATTGGCTGATATCAATCTCTGTCTCCTGAGCCTTTCAGCCGTTGTGATGTGTGCCTGGTGCCAGTGTATGGCAGCCATTGAGCCTGCGTAGCCCAAGGTTGGCTGCTACACAGTGGTGGTGAAGGAGGCAATTTCCGCTCTACATTGTAAAGCGATTTGAGTGTCTAGAAAAAGCGCTATATTAACTCATTGAACGCCAAAAACTAGTATACTCGTTTCTGGCTCCCATGCGTTCACCGCCAAAAACGAGCATACTAGTTTTTATAATTTTTTTTATTATGATTATACTAAACAGTCAGCCGGACCTTGTTGTGTGATCCTGGTACCTCTGAGTGAATTCGAATTGAAACGACGATCGAATCCCGATAGGTGGCAGTATCGCCTACCTTTTGAACTGGGCTAGTTTACTGTGGGGGTGCGTTTACATAAGGTGCGTTTTCACCAGACTATGTTGGATTCTAGTATTTTCAAACAGGCTGTTTGGATGTAACGTTATCTCCAGACTAGAGCCAACTAACGTTCAGCAATGGTGATTGCCTAGAGCCAACTAACGTTATTTATTTAAATTGTTCCTGTTCTGACTCAGACACTTCGGAGCAAGAGTGGACAGGGTTTTGGTGGACCTGCTGACAAAGGTAACGTCTATTTTACCGAACCCCATCATAAAACATGCATGTGATGATCCCAGCGTCAGAAAACGAGTCTGCGAGGGACCCCCCCCCCCCATGGTGGCTTTGTGAATCCTATGGTCATGTTTACCTTTGACCTGGAAATAATATAGGTGTCAGGCGAGCAACCCGCACGAAATGCGCATGCTGCACAGAAAACACGTAATATCTCACGTTCCAGAAAACAAGACTGGATTATTTTGAAACAGGACGTGTTTTAGCCTGGGATTGCGCAGGAACGAAGATATGTAGAAATAAACGGTTTGTTCCCTGTCGGAGTATAAATATTGCCTTTCAAATGAGCTATTGTCTCCATAGCTATAATATAGAATATACGATGGGTCTGCATTGCAAACATCGTGAACATTTTCAAAAATGCTGGCGCCAGGGAGTACAGATGGAAAAACAGCCTGGCAGTCAATGAGTTAATGCAATGATTATCCATTCATTCATAATTTACAGTAGAGGCATCATTACCACTGTGTCCTATTTCCACCTGTTCGTTTTTTTTTTATTATTATATAAATATTACTTCAAGCCTAAATTATGTTTGAGAAAAGAGTCTGCACTCACTGTACATTGGAACCAAATAAAACAGGGATAAGATAAGATATTACTTTATTGATCCCCTTGGGGAAATCCGAGCATCATAGCAGCATGGGGGAGGGGAGGTACAGGTATGGACAGGGTAATAGTAGAAATACATAAATATAGGCAATACAATTTGATCTGAATATAAAAATATGAGAACAAATAAATTGTGTAAACAAAGGTGCAGGTGAGGGTCTGTATGCTGTATTATATGAATTTATGTTACAAGAAATAAAGGCAATCAGTTCAGGGGTGTCTCTGGTGATGTAAGCTATGCCATAATATTACTGACCACCTGGTGTCTCTGGTGATGTAAGTTATGCCATAATATTACTGACCACCTGGTGTCTCTGGTGATGTAAGTTATGCCATAATATTACTGACCAACAGGTGTCTCTGGTGATGTAAGTTATGCCATAATATTACTGACCACCAGGTGTCTCTGGTGATGTAAGTTATGCCATAATATTACTGACCACCAGGTGTCTCTGGTGATGTAAGTTATGCCATAATATTACTGACCAACAGGTGTCTCTGGTGATGTAAGTTATGCCATAATATTACTGACCAACAGGTGTCTCTGGTGATGTAAGTTATGCCATAATATTACTGACCAACAGGTGTCTCTGGTGATGTAAGTTATGCCATAATATTACTGACCAACAGGTGTCTCTGGTGATGTAAGTTATGCCATAATATTACTGACCAACAGGTGTCTCTGGTGATGTAAGTTATGCCATAATATTACTGACCAACAGGTGTCTCTGGTGATGTAAGTTATGCCATAATATTACTGACCAACGGGTGTCTCTGGTGATGTAAGTTATGCCATAATATTACTGACCAACAGGTGTCTCTGGTGATGTAAGTTATGCCATAATATTACTGACCAACAGGTGTCTCTGGCTCGCAGGCCTCCTATCAAAGACGGAGAGGGACTAGGGATGGGCCTGTTCCTGACATCATATGACCGAACCCTAGTAGTGAAACAGGTCTCCAGTGAGGAGGTGGAGGATATGCACAATATTCTGTGTGAATACCACCAGGTAAGGCTGACGTACACGGTAAGCTCCTTTATTGTGCTTAAAGGGGAACTCCAACATTTTGGGAAATTAGCTTATTTAACATCTTCCCTGGAGTTAGACAAGAAGATACATACCTTTTTTGTCTCTGTGCGTGCATTTTAGCTTTGGGAATAGACGCTCCGTTAGCATAGCTTAGCTTCATCACTGGAAGTGAGGCAGGACAGTAGCCTTACAGTGCCTTACAGTGTATTGCAAGGTCTGACATTGACCAAACTTGATATGCATGACCTTGGTGGGCTCTAGGTCAACTCCTGAAAAGGGGGTCAATGTCAGACTTTGCAATCAAAAGTTAGGGGGCTAATAACCCTAGCCATAATTTCAGTGCGCCCCCTAACTTTTGATTGCAAGGTCTGACATTGACCCCCTTTTCAGGAGTTGACCTAGAGCCCACCAAGGTCATGCATATCAAATTTGGTCAATGTCAGACCTTGCAATACACTGTAAGGCACTGTAAGGCTACTGTCCTGCCTCACTTCCAGTGATGAAGCTAAGCTATGCTAACGGAGCGTCTATTCCCAAAGCTAAAATGCACGCACAGAGACAAAAAAGGTATGTATCTTCTTGTCTAACTCCAGGGAAGATGTTAAATAAGCTAATTTCCCAAAATGTTGGAGTTCCCCTTTAATCCTTATTTTTTTCTCCCTGCAATTTCTTGTATCGTCTTTATTAGATGTAAAGCACATAGACGCACCTCATAGCAGTGTCTCTAATAATTAACCCATTCATTCATGCATTCATTCATTCACTCACTCACTCACTCACTCACTCACTCACTCACTCACTCACTCACTCACTCACTCACTCACTCACTCACTCACTCACTCACTCACTCACTCACTCACTCACTCACAGTTAGCCAATTTGCCCCTAGTGGCAGCTCACAGGCACAGCACTTCACATTTACATGTAGTCATTTAGCTGATGCTTTTATCCAAAGCAACAAGTCAGCAGGAAGGGTATATCTCTGGCATTGTTCGTCAAATAATATTGAGCTTGAGTGTTACACTCTGAGTGCACAGTAGTATAGACATATTAGCATGATAGGTAGTAGTATAAGTATAGTAGCACTCGAGTCTGAGTCCTGGACTGATTTTCAGGACTCGTGACTCGACTTGGACTTGAGCACTGATGACTCAGACTTGGACTTGGACTCAAGCATCGACTGCATTCGGACTCGGAAGGTGCAGATGAGGACTCGGACTTGTTAATTGATAAATACAGGTTATCAAATTTTTTATAAAATAATAATAGGCTCTAATCATTTGGCAAAAGACATTGATGCCTAGTGCATTTGTTTGTCTATTGTGTCACAAAGTAAATTAACCCCCTTTGAAACAGTGTCATGTGTCAATGCTGTGTCATTTATGTTTAATGTAGACCTTTTTTTTTATTTGTATGTCAGCTTTGACTGCCAGAGTGGAGTAGACTCAACCTTGATGACTTGGACTCGGACTAGGGTAATGGGGACTCGACTCAGGCTCTTCTTTGGTGACTCGGACTTGGACTTGGACTCGAACACTGGGGGACTTGAGACTCGACTCAGACTTGAGATTTAGTGACTCGACTACAACACTGTCAGGGTGCAAGTCCAGAGGGGGCTAAATCCTATTGTTGTTATTGGTGGTTTTATCATTAGGGGTCCAAGCAGCGAAACTACTGGAACCCTATTGTATTTGCTCCCAAACCGTAGGTCAGATCAACATAAAACTTCAAATTCCCGTGCAGCTGAGGATACTCCCAGATGCTCGGTATCACATGTTTCAGGTGTTCAGATATAGGCCAGGTAATCCTAAAATAAAAACATCCGTTTATTTTGATGTTTGAAAGTGTTACGAGCCACTAACCTACAGTAGCTAGCTGATCTAAACCTATCCAGTATCAATATTGCAAATAGACTGAATGCTTCTGCAAAGATATCAAAAGAACCAGTGCATAATAACGTAAAATACAGTCAAACAGAACTGATTTATGTAGGATTGTAGGTCTATATTTAAACGCCTAAGTGCAGGGAGGTGGCTTTGCCTGTGACGATATTGTAGTAGATCCCAGATTAATCTGATCTGTTTCATAAGCAAACAGACCAGGCTCCACATTAGACCACATTGTCGCCACTGCTCCAGCTCCAGTGTCAGACTGGGGCTTTCAGAACCACGGACAGCAACGCTTCATATTGAGTGTCATTGGATACATTTGAAAGGGTGTTTATTTTGTGGACAAGACCTTATTGGCCTTGAGCAGCGATTATGGATGGATGCATATCACTTGATAAAGATAAGATAAGATAATCCTTTATTGATCCCCTTGGGGAAATTCGGGTGTCAAAGCAGCATGGGGGGGGGGGGGGGGGGGTGGATACAGGGTGGGGGATGCATAGCTTCACAGTCCTATACAGTCCAGTATCTATATACACTATAGATACACTTAAGGTATAGATACAAATACAATATAATAATATAAAAAGTACAAACACAAGATAGTCCAGTGATGAGAGTCCAGTGATAGGAGTCTCTAGTGCAAAATACAAGACAGTCGGTACGGTGATGTGAGTCTCTAGTTCTCAAGTCCCGACTTGTGACAGACAGTGACTGTGATAACTAGTGTACGAGGCTATAGACCAATTCCTGATCCCTGTGAGTAAAGGGAGCTAAAGTGTTGAGGTTTCATGTTAGATAATAAACTGATTTCTGTTTTCTTGTTTTTCCCAAGATAAGGTTTGTTGTTTAAACACGTTACCTGAATCTTTATCTTTCTTTACCATCTTCTTTATGAGAGAGGCTGACGTGCTGCTGCAACTTTTTATTTCTCATTTAATTTTAATTTCAAACCTTTATTTCAACTCCTAAGACACTGAGGTTACCCTAATTTACAGCAACGACAAGCTCACAAAACAAGACGTAGTTTAAATTTCATACATAATATAGGCACAATAAATAAGACTAATAAACGATAGAAAATCAGTTAAGACAGTTACAAGTCAACACACAGTGGTTGGAGATCATACAGGAATGCAGCAAGAGAAGGAAGAACCTTCAGCTTCAGAGTCAGTCGGAGGGCATTCCAGGTGTTGGAAGCATCAAAGGAAAAAGTAGTTTTTCATAGTTCAGAGCAAACTGGAGGAACCCTAAGAATCAACCAGTCATTTGAACGCATAGAATAGGTTCCAAGATTCCATTCCAATAGTGTTGTGATGTAAGATGGATGTTTACCAATAAGGGCTTTAAAAATAAACAAATACCAATGATAGTTAAGCCTTTCAACCAGAGAAGGCCATCCAACCTTTTCATGTAGGACACAGTGGTGGGTATCATATCTGTCAACCAGTAATAAATCTGAGGGCAAAATGATAGAGTCCAATGGTTTTGAAGCTGCAGCATGCTTATAAATCACATCACCACCATAGTCCAAAATTGACAAGAAAACAGCTTCAACAATCCTCTTTCTACTAATCACTGGGAAAGCTGGATCTATTTCTATACAGGAAGCCAAGCTGCTGTCGCAGTTTGGAAGCAAGAATATCCACATGGAACCTAAATGAAAATTTCTCATCGAGCCACAAGCCAAGATATTTATACACAGTATAATCTCTAAGTGAATTGGTACTTCATGTGAAAGTGCACGTGTGAATTGATGATCGAAATGACGAAATGACACACACACACACACACACACACACACACACACACACCTACACACACACACACACACACACACACACACACACACACACACACACACACACACACACACACACACACACACACACACACACACACACACACAGGCTCCCATCCATCCCGTTAGTCTGGAACACATGACGGATACAGGCCCCAAGGTTATACTTCCGTCTCAAATAATGGCTGCCCATGCTGTTCTACCGCCTACTTATCTCCACAGACCGTTCCCATCACTTCTTCTTTGAACGAGGGAGGAGACGGGAAATAACCATAGACAGCGTCTTATGAAGCTGTCAAAAGGAGGGGGGGGGGTGGTTGACACGTGCCGGTGAGATAGTTACCAGCAACACCACAGAGGTCACGACCCCGCGGTCGGCTGCCAGATTGCCTCCCTGTCCCGCTGACAGGCCGGAACGTGTGATTGTTTGAGCCGCTGACAATGCCCTCTGCGTGTCCAGTGGGTACAATGCCTAGAAATATGAGTGGCTGGTATATGAATCACGATAAGAGACAGACAGTGTGGGTCCAAGGCTAGGTGAGAAGAGTCTGTCTTACTTGTAACTCAGTATATTTACTGTATCTGTAACGGCGGCCCGTTGATTCTTAATTAGTTACAAATCTGCCAATCTTTAAAGGAGTGTTTCAGCTGATGTGTGAAATAACCAGGACCCTCTGAATGATCTTTTTTTGTATTTTATTTTTTTATTATTTTTTAAACAAACATATAAACAAACATGACAACACACGA
Source organism: Notolepis coatsorum (assembly GCF_963971535.1). Lineage (NCBI taxonomy): Eukaryota > Metazoa > Chordata > Actinopteri > Aulopiformes > Paralepididae > Notolepis > Notolepis coatsorum. The sequence continues at coordinate 64,461,602 of NC_140170.1, forward strand.
TAAGATATACAAGCATTAATTGTCAGGGCACATCCAATGAGATCACCTTTTAGTTAGTTGTCTTATATAAGATATACCCATAATACCTGTTATCTAAAAAAAAAAACTACACACATATGCTCAGCTCGAACCCCCCCCTCCCGGACCCCACCTTGAGAAGTACCTCCACTATCCCTCGCACCTAACCAGACACTACCATTATAAGCTAGCTTTTATTCTCTCCACCACTTCTAACCACATTGACATTTTGGATTCATTGAGACCCAGAATTCTTGCTGTAGATATTTCATGGTAAATTACATCGAGATATGTAAGAAACCAAACTTTACGGCACATTTTTTCCGGTTGAAACCAGCGTGATGCGATCAGCTTTTTGGCTACTGTGATACCCGATAAAACCAATCTCTTTAGCTGTGGATTCACTGCAAACTCAAAAACATCATTCAATAATAATACCGAGGGGTGTACAGGTATATTCCAAGATACGAGTTTTGATATTTGTTGGGTCACATCTTTCCAGAATGCCTTAACTGGTGAGCAGTCCCAATACATGTGCTTTTGACCTCTAATTCTGTCGGTGTTATTTTATTTTATTTTTGTCATGTATTATTTTTGTTCTGTTTTTTTGTTTTGCCATAGTTTGTCTCTCCTGCCCATGTAAAGCGTCTTTGAGCACCTGGAAAAGCGCTATATAAAATAGATGTATTATTATTATTATTATTATAAATGTCCCTTCGTCCCCATTTGTACATTGGGTGCATTTGGAATCTTGTTTAAGCCCCATTTGGCACAGTCTTATAGGAGTCAAGTATGTCCTGTGAATATAGTTAAGATTGATTTGTTGATGATCCGGGTTCCTTGATGTAAGTCGGACATTTGCCCAGGCTCCTTGCCAATCAAAGTCATTTTCCAGGTCTGGTATATCCCTCCTCCAGACAGAGTCAAGTTGGAGGGTTTCATACGAGGACGTTAGTAATTGATGATAAAATTCTGAAACAAAACCTCTCGATGTCTCTCTTGCGTAGAAGAATTTGTGGTATCTGTGGTGTTCAATTGGTCTGTCTAATGGAACACCGTGAGACTTCAAACATAGCTCTAACTGTTTGTGAAAAAGCCATGTGGACTTGGTGAGATTAAATTTTTTGCGTATTTCTTTATCACTACAAAAACCCTGTTTGTTAAAAACATCCCCTAATGAGTGTATGCCTTGCTCTTCCCATATAGGGAATCTTATAGGTCGTTTTCCAATTAAGAGAGCATTGTTATTGAATAAGGGAGTATGATTGTGCCATTTTTGTGGGTTAGGATTTTTTTTTTGTGATTCACGCCATATCCGGATCGCATGAGTAATTATGGGGCCTCTGAATGATCTTTAACGGTTTACCTTTTTCAAGATATTACATTTTCTAACACGTATAACAATACAAAAACACAAAAGAAGATAAGATAAGATATTCCTTTATTGATCCCCTTGGGGAAATTCAGGCATCATATCAGCATGGGGGAGGGTGGAGGGCCAGTAGAAATACATAAATATAGGCAATATAATTAGATATGGAAAGAAATACGGCGAAAAATAAACAGTGTAAACAATATAATTAACTCTGAATATAAAAATAGGAGAAAAATAAACAAAGTGTAAACAAAGGTGCATGTAATCCCCTGGAAGCACAGCAGACACAAGTGGGCCTTGTTGCTCCAATCCACCGTGAAAACTTAAAAAGAGAAACATAAGCCACGTCAGTTCAACACAAAATAATAACATGCACAGCATGAGAAACAACACTTTACCAAAGCAGAATACAAACAAACACTAAATACCTTGTTGGCTGCGTGCCACACAAAGGGGGAACATCTTCAGTCCTCTGTTCTTGTAACCGTCATATTAGTTAAATGATCAACTTGTACTATGCTGACCATCCCTGCTGCTTGCTTGCAGGTGTCGCAATTAGTCCCAAAAACACACGCGAGAGCCGCCCAACGGGACACTATATATAACTGAGACGTCAAAATAAATGTACTATAAGTTGTAGCAACTTAAATAACAAAGAAATAGGAAATGCAACATGAATACATTCTCAAATATTACACTATAGGCTTACAAAACCTAAAGAAAATGAAAACCATATAATGGCCACAGTTACAGTGCAGAGGAGGGTTTGTATGCCCTATCGGTTATATTATACGTTACAATAAATATAGGCAATAACGGATTTAAATCTGCATATATACTATGAGTAAGAGTAAAAGTAAACAATATACACACAAGGTGCCCTAACTGGCATGATATACGTCATACGTTGTAGTCCGTGCAGGTTTTGGTGGTTAAGAGTCAGACACACCTAGTGGTCAGACATTCCTAATAGTTGTCAAGTTCTGCAGCCGTTAGAAGACATTGAAAGGAAAAGAAAGCTAGAAGAGATGCCTACAGCCCTCCCAGTGGAAGTCTATGGGACTCATTTATGTGCCTGTCCCTTTAAGATAATGTGTGTGTATGTGAGTGGAGCACTGTCTGTGTCCTTATATGGGCTGGTGGACCTGTGACCTGGCTGGGTCGCGTCTATGCTTTAGGCAAGTGGCTTGTCCTTCCGCGTTCCCGTTTTGTACTCTGATTGGCCACGCACGTTTCTGGTCATGTGACATGTGCGCCCAATAGCGTGACGAGCTGTGTCTTTGCCCATTTCCGCGTCGAACAGCCTGCAAACTACCTGGCGTTCTATCGCCATGCTCTAAGACAAACTCTAACCTTAACTAACTTCGAAAGCGTGCCTAAGCTTAACCGTCCAAAAACTTGCCGTCCCACGATTGGCGCACATGTCACATGACCAGAAACGTGCGTGGCCAATCAGAGCGCAAAACGGGAATGCGGAAGGACAAGCCACTTGCCTAAAGTATAGAAGCGGCTGGGTCATTGAGTCTCAGTCAGAGTGCAGAGAGAGGGAGCCAGCATGTCGAACTTGGGAGATTTTAGGAGAACTGAACACACTAGAGCAAAAAGAAGTGTGTGGTCGTTTTGAGCCAAAAGTCAGAGATTGAGTGAAAATGTAGGGTATGGTGGCGATTTATAAAACATAGACAATTCTGCAAAAAGCAGCTCACCACACTCTAGGGTCTCAACATTCCGCAATTCATTCCTATGGGCCAAGCTTTACCAATAAAAGTATTAAAAAAGTATACTTGTTGTTGACGAATTTGAAAAAATATTATAAAATATTTTAGAACTCGGTTGTAGAAGTTATGGCTGGTGCAGAACCACAGACGTGATTCCAATACCCCCTGCAGCGCTTCGTGCTGTGCAGGTCCAAGGCTTGCTTATCTGTGAAAAGCACAAACAAGCATAAAACATTAAATTAATGTAACCCATAACCTCAAAGGTCACATCAGGAACGTGGGATATCCATCTTTTCTCTTATATAATCCACACATTTTGTGGATTTTTCAAGTTTGAGATGTTGCATCGGTTCTCTTAGCCACTGGTTTTATTATCTGGAGTTTAGTTCCAGACAGATTCTCATCGTTTCCCTTTACTAGGCAGTATTTTGAAGAGTGAACTGCAATAAGTGGACAGATTATGACACTGCCAAAATGACTGTATTAGAGATGCAGAGAAAGGCTGCATCTGTCACCTTTGGGAACATTTTAGAGAAAACGCAGGCGATGCAGCAGCTTAAATTGAGGCCATGTCAGGCACAGTACCCCTTTCCAGGGCTTCTCCCCATTGCTCTGCCATCAGCTTTAATATAGCTGTTATGAAAGGAAGAAGTATTATCTTTAATATAACTGTTATGAAAGGAGGGAGTATCTTTAATATAACTGTTATGAAAGGAAGAAGTATTATCTTTAATATAACTGTTATGAAAGGAGGGAGTATCTTTAATATAACTGTTATGAAAGGAAGAAGTATTATCTTTAATATAACTGTTATGAAAGGAGAGAGTATCTTTAATATAACTGTTATGAAAGGAGGGAGTATTAGCTTTAATATAACTGTTATGAAAGGAGAGAGTATCTTTAATATAACTGTTATGAAAGGAAGAAGTATTATCTTTAATATAACTGTTATGAAAGGAGGGAGTATCTTTAATATAACTGTTATGAAAGGAGGGAGTATTAGCTTTAATATAACTGTTATGAAAGGATGAAGTATTATCTTTAATATAACTTATGCAAGGAGGAAGTATTATCTTTTATATAACTGTTATGAAAGGAGGGAGTATCTTTAATATAACTGTTATGAAAGGAGGGAGTATTATCTTTAATATAACTGTTATGAAAGGAGGGAGTATCGTTAATATAACTGTTATGAAAGGAAGAAGTATTATCTTTAATATAACTGTTATGAAAGGAGAGAGTATCTTTAATATAACTGTTATGAAAGGAAGAAGTATTATCTTTAATATAAGTTATAACTGTTATGAAAGGAGGGAGTATCTTTAATATAACTGTTATGAAAGGAGGGAGTATTAGCTTTAATATAACTGTTATGAAAGGATGAAGTATTATCTTTAATATAACTTATGCAAGGAGGAAGTATTATCTTTTATATAACTGTTATGAAAGGAGGGAGTATCTTTAATATAACTGTTATGAAAGGATGAAGTATTATCTTTAATATAACTGAAAGGAGGGAGTAGTAGCTTTAATATAACTGTTATGAAAGGAGGAAGTATTATCTTTAATATAACTTATGCAAGGAGGAAGTATTATCTTTTATATAACTGTTATGAAAGGAGGGAGTATCTTTAATATAACTGTTATGAAAGGAGGTAGTATTATCTTTAATATAACTGTTATGAAAGGATGAAGTATTATCTTTAATTGTTGTGAAAGGAGGGAGTATTAGCTTTAATATAACTTATGAAAGGAGGGAGTATTAGCTTTATTATAACTGTTGTGAAATGAGGAAGTAATATAGCTTTAATATTTAATAAAGTCCAAAAAGTAGGACTTTGGTAAATAGAATGTATTTCGCAGCTGCTCAAAAGTAAGAAATACTGTATAAAGGCCCTTCATATTATCTATACCATTTCTATTTCATATATCATAAGATGTGTCCATAATAGAGGGGGAGAAGACATGGATAAACAGTAGCAAGCAGAGAGTCCTTTTGCCATCCATAATACTTCCTGATATTAGACCATATTTTCAAAGACTGTGTTACAATGGGATTATTCTTAACATAATGTATAGCTAGAGGCATTGGAACAAGAGATCATTCAGGGATGATGTCAGAGATGAAGTCAGAGACGGTGTCAAATGACATGAATTACATTCCATTTGTACCCAACTTGGATTTACTTGGATCCTTGAAATTAGCCCAGAAGGAGACAGCTGGAACATCACACGCCCAATAATATAGCAGGACATGTGACCATCCCATTCCCCCGTCTGGCTGCGGCCGCTGCAAATAAGCGTTCCTGATTAATTAAATAATTAGAAATTATTCTAATTATCTCCCCATCTATAAGAAAGAAGAAATATACAATATCAACGTCTTACAAAGAGACAACTGTACCAATGTCTCCACAGTTGGAATTGGTAGCGTGCAGCGCTAAACCTTTGTTTTCCAGTGCATTGCATTGCATTGTTCCAACATATAACATCACTACAATACATACATAATACTACATGCAGTTAAATACATAGATACATAATTACAAAGACCACAATATCACAGTTTATGTCCATAACAGCAGAGGTAGGGGGGTTGCTACAGGGAGTTCAGTGTCCGTATGGCAGTGGGGAAGAAGCTGTTTTTAAAGCGGGATGTTTTGGTGGTATGCAGTCCTCCCGGAGGGCAGCAGCTGCAAGATATGGTGTGCTGGGTGAGTGGGGTCAGAGATCATTTCTTGCTCTTCTTATTGTACTTTGGCGGTGGAGTGATTCGAGAGATGGGAGGGGGGTGCGGATTATTTTGGAGGATTTATTGATTATTCTTAGCAGTTTGTTTTTGGAGTGAGTGTCCAGACTGCTGTACCAAACTGTTATGGAGAAGGTGAGGATGCTTTGTATGATGGCCTGGTAGAAATGGAGCAGGAGATGTTTTCTGACTCTGTATTTTTTGAGCTGGCAGAGGAAGAAGAGTCTTTGATTGGCTTTTTTTGTGGATGTGGTCTATGTTGGTTTTTCATTTGAGGTTGTTGCTTATGTGGGTGCCAAGAAATTTGAAGGAGTCTGTGGTGATTATGGGTTTGCCGGAGATGGATACGATGGATTTGGTCAAGGCACATTTTAATAACATACTGTAGTGGCTAAAATGAGTATTTCAATGACCAGAAGGTGTGCTCATCTATTGAGTGAGAAGACAGTTAATCTAATGTTACAAGCTTTAGTCCTATCCCACTTGGACTACTGCCCAACAATTTGGTTGAGCGCTTCAAAGCGGGATCTGGAGAAACTTCAGGTTGCTCAGAACAGAGCGGCACGTCTCGCCCTCCGCTGCTCTGTGAGGAGCAGTGTTGAGGGAACGCATGCCACTCTGTCTTGGCTTAGAGTGGATCAGAGGCTGGCATGCAGCCTTGTAACATTTTTGTTTAATATTTATAAAATTGGTAAACCTAAGTCTTTGTGGTCAGAACTACAACCCACCAAATACTAGACATGGCTATGTCACCAGACACGCCGTGGGTCTTCATTTTACTCGACCTCTACCAAGAGCAAATGCACTTAAGAGAACCGTAATGTATTGAGCTGCTGCAAAGATAATGTGAAGATAATGATGATCAGCAACAAATTTACTTTTAAGAAAAAGTTTAAAAATGCTGTTATGAATAATGAAATACAGTTGAGTTACTGATTTATTTAGTTAGTATTGTTAGTTTAGTTAGTTAGTATTGTAATTGTGGCTGGAGCCTTTGTGTGTTTTTTTTGTGAGATTTTAAAGATTTTGAGAATGTACTTAGGCTAAAGTGTTTCTTATGTTTTTATAGTTTTTTTTATTACTGTAATGTAAGTTATGTGTTCGGACCCCAGGAAGAATAGTCCTTCACCCATGGGTGTAGACTAATGGGGATCCATAAAATAAACAAATAAACAAAATAAACAAATACATCAAATGTTACTTGAAGGTTTCTGTAAGCTTGCTTTTTTGTAGTTTGACCACAAGTGTGCAGTATGGAGTGGTATATAATATATTCTGAACAGGGACATCTTCACCCCATGTGCACACATACTAACCTTGAGGGTGAGGGTGAGAGAATGCTTGTGCCTACATTGTGCGGCATTGCCTATAAATATCATCATCATCATCATCATCTGTAATAAAATGTTATTTTACTTATTACAAACACTTAGATTATTATCAGAAATCAGGAAATGTTTTATATTTGTCCTCTTTTACTTCCACATAATCATGACAGCATTATATTTGATATCATGTCCCACACCAGACACAAAACATACTGTAGTAAGGAGCTGCTGGAGACCAGTGCTACTTGGACTAAAGACCACATAATCATCTGCATACGTGATATAGTTCACTAGAGTTACCAATCAAGCACCCAGTATTACAGACTTTCAATTGCTTGGACAGATCATCTAGCTAGCCTATATATAAATACAATCATATCTGGGGACAACATTCACCCTTGTCTGACACCATTGCTTGCTATGATCAACATGATCAAAGGCTTTATATTTGCATAAGAACTGATGAGTTTTTACTTCTATATTTGTTCATCATTTCCTTTAAGGCATATTATACCCAAGTCAGTGCCGTGTTTAGCTGTGAGACCAAACTGGTTATCGTGCCTGGGGAGTGAACTAATGTAATATATCCAGCAGGAATCTTTCTAGGCCTGTCGACAGTGTGCTGGCTAGAGTTATGAGCATGTGGTTATATTCTAGGCTGCCAACTTTACCAGCTTTGTCCTTAATAGCTGGCACTAACAGAACAGACAATGTTGAGTCTGGTAACAAGCCATATAAAGCTATAAAGCCCGTAAATCAAATCGCAGGGAGAGGAGCTATCCTTGGATTGGCATATTTAAGGTATTCACCAGTAATATGATCTAAACCACTTCCTTTGTTATCAGACAGCTTGTTTACAGCTTGGTATACCTCATGTGACATAATGATCATTGAGTCATTGCACTCCATCTGGCACCTTATACAAATCACTTTGGACACAGTTGAAGGTACTATAATGCTGTCGCCATAACTCAGCAATATTGTCTGACCCAGAGATTCCAGTGCATGGTAGAGATATTTTAGATATGTTAATAACTCTCACTTCTTTTCAAAAATCGAAAGCATAAATAAGCATACAGGTTCCTCTGTGTTTTTAATTGTATTCCTTGTCATTTGTTACCTTTTCCTTCCTTACAATCTGCATACAAGTATAGATCATAAGTATCCAAAAACTATATTCAAGAAAAACTGTGAACAGGTACTATAAGAAACCCACAGCTGGGTGTTTCTTGAAAAGTAAGACTTAACGGGGCCCTTCACCAAAAAACAATGCTGCTTTATTTTGCACATGATCTCACACATATTCAAAAACCCTAAACAGTTTTGCACACATTCATTTAGTTATTGAGAGTAATATAGAGTTTGAATATGGCCACCAGTGAAAACTGAATCCTTGTGTTGTCTTAATCACAGCACAATGAAATGATAAGGTAGCAGTCTCTATAGACCTGTTCGCTGTCCACGTCAGACTCTGTGTGCACGCGCATCAAGGGGGCAAAAGGAACGTAATCCTGGTCAGAACAACGGGGCAGACTACAATATATTTGCATTTGTTAGCCATGCTAGCCATCTAAACAATCAATCCGTGCCAAAGTCAGATATGTAAAAGGTGAAAGACTCAGCCATGCTGATTTGGCTCAATTACATCTAGCCGTTTTCATTTGAAACAACTTTTCAACGTGTCACGTGACTCCGTTGGTATTGCTGATTGGCTCGAACACGGTTTGTTTGTATACAGGTCTATAATACAAGGTATTCCAATTTTTTCATCCACATGATTTCATTGTGCTACACAAGGATTCAACGTCCCAGATGACATCACTGGTGGCCATATTCAAACTCATTTACTCTCAATAAATGTCAAACTAAATGAATGTGTGCTGTTTAGAGCTTTTTAGAGAGTTGTTGGATGTGTGTGAGATTATGTGCAAAATAAATCGGCATTATTTTTTGGTGAAGTGCACCTTTAAATAAATCAGCAGTGCTCTGCGATGGCATCATTTCAAACTTCTGACAGGGGAGAATATAGTAGCGCTAACTCGCTAAGAGAGCGATAGCTCTGGGTAATGTCTGTCAGTAGCAAAACAAGTTCCCATTTAGTCAGCGTTCTAGTGCTATTTCTGGAAGTGCCTACTTTTGGAAAAACCAGGAAAATACAAGGAAGTGCACCCCCCCTACTCTGGATGGTATAATGAGGTAAAATAGATATTTCTATACCCTGAAGTATAGTCCCATGGTAATTACTAGAGAGCATTAGTTTGAATGAAAGATGCTGGTATCAGGTGCAATTATAATAAATAAATTATAATAAATAAATACAACTGTAATCCACAGCAAAGTAATGAACAAGAGGTTTATAGTAATGTCAATGCATACAACCTTATCTACATGCAAGTTTTTACTTGATTATAATTATGCAATCACTATGCTTTTCCCTCTACGGGTCATGAATGTGCACCGCACATTTGAAAAGATCTGAACGAAAGATTTGATTTGATTACTAGATTACTAGATTACTAGATTACTAGATTACTAGATTACGAGAATCGAGACACTAATTAAAAAATGTAAGGTTTGGCCTGATGATAGCACTAGAGGAAAGGTTATGGGGTTAGAAGTAGGATAAATGTTTGGCCTGATGGTGGCGGTAGAGAAAAGATCATGGGGTCACCCAAATCAATATAGGCTTCTCTCTATAGGGGTCATGAATGTGCACCACAAATTTGAAAAGATTCGAATGAAGATTTGTAAGATGAAGATGAATGTAATATACCTTCTGAATCTATGCAATAAAAACAAATCTGCTCTATCAACATTTATCATCTGAGAAACGAGACCTTTCCATTGTTGTTGCTGTAAACAGCGTGATAAATAACAGACCACTGGAAATACTTCTGTGGGCTGCGATGGTTTAATGTGATCGGCAGATGTGCGGACTGTGTTCACCTTAAACCTCCTCTACCCTGTTGTTTTGCTTGTAGAATGATTACAAACACAGGTCCTGGGATTCCAGGGCAGAAAACAAGACCAAACTAAATGTACGTTATTGTGGTCTGATGAAACTGAGTAGATTGTCCTAAACAAAGTTTTGAACATTGCTAGTATTAGTTTTTAAAACTTGAAAAAGGAGGCGACTAGACACTTTGTTTGAATAACATATACGTATGACATGATTGTGAGTTTATTCTATTTGTGTTGATTTATGCCAAGTATGAAGATATAGAGTAAAATATCTATCATTTGTTTTTTAATTATTATTATGTGTGTATTGTACATGTGGGCTGGACATCACTTGACGTAAGACACTAAATAATTATTTTATTATGGACCTGACAGTAGCCTGTTTAAGACATGGTTGACATTGCTGTTATGGTCAAAATATGATATTACAATATTTTTCTTTTTTTTAATATAATTATCATGGTGCTTTTTCATTCAAGAAGACTATTTTATTCCAAAATATTTATAACCAAGGAACACTTTTTAGATTAACCTAAATAATACATGTACTGTCATTTTACAGTTTGTATATTGTATGCATATATATATATATACGGTATAGTAAAAGGTCATACCTTTGTACAAGTCTGTGACGGTATAACTTAATATTCTGTTTACCTCCAAGCCTTGAACTACATGCTGGGCTACGGATACATATATAAACCTTATTGATAAAGGGCTGCTAAGATTGCCTCTTGATTACCTGTGAACGTTAACACAAAACAAACAATAGGCCCCTCCCATTACCACACCCCTTTTTAGCCAATTAGCATGAACACACACACACTCTTGACCTCCATGCCACATTTCAGTCCCTAGGGGGCGAAACCTGTGGCTGCTACAGTAGATGGTGGGGACATTTCTGTGGACCAACCAACCAACCGACTGACAGAGTGACCTATAAAGCTGCTGGTCACAGCTAATAAATTGCATAATGAATTGTCTGACATTTTGCGATCTTAATCTTACCATCAAAAGCGTCATCGGAGAAAACATGTTTTTATATGAAGCCTGGCTAATGCTTTCATTTCATGGAAGCACAGGCTCAGACAACCGGCACTTAAAGATAGCCAGTTAATTACAGATAGTATTTATTAAGGCAGCAGAGCGGAGACACCTTCACAGAGCGCTCAGCCAGACTTTTAAATGCCTCAATTCGGTCATACTGCTCTTTTCTGATCCGCTCTGTTGGACTTGGATTCTATTATTACCCACGGGGGAGGGGGGGAAACACAAACACAAACACAACCAGCACCGTATTTCCACAAGCCGAGACTTAATCACATATACAGCTGCACATTTAGAATTCATGGAAACCTACAGGACTATATCAGCAGTCTGTGTTCCACTACCTGACATACTAGGAAACCCAGGAACACAGACACTCGACAACAACTCTTTAGTTGAATGGGGCTGTCAAAACACGAGCATCCTTATGGCACCAAGGTTATGTAGCAAGCATTGTGACTGCCTGAGAGATAGTCCAGTTTATTATTTATTTTGCCAACTAAAATGTTCCACAGCTAACAGGGAGTATTCTTCATCGGGGGGTGGGGGGGATCCTGACAGCGCTGGAGTAGAGTCATGAATAAGAGATGAGCACAGCTGTACACCATCAAATACAAATACAGCTGTAAACTTCACATCTGGGCTCCTAATACGACATTAACACGTTGACTTTATAAAAGGCCCGGCTATAAAATACTGAGCTACAGTTGTAAAACTTTGTTCCCTTTGTAATTGTGCCTTTAGCCCATTTATTGAGATGTCATATTCTGTCTATTGTTATTGTTTTCTTTCGATGCCTGAGGTGCATGGAATGGGTGTTCTGCTATGCTCCTCCTGTCTAGGAGATCTCCAGACTTTTGACTCTAGCTGTGGGGATAAGTGGCTACTGAGATGTGTACTGGTGCACCTGCACTAAACCTCCCAGACAGATTCATGAGCAGGTATGAAACATGCTGCACTTTGCAGTCTGGTATAAGACCTGTCTTCAGTAGGTTAGCATCCTCACCGCTTGTGCCCTGACACTTTACTTTTCACAATTCAAGTGCTTTCACACTGACTTCCCAGCCAAAAATTGCAACTCTCTCAAGTATAGTTATAAAGGTTGACTCCGGCTGTCGGCGTTGCCTCCGGCTTGGGCCAGTCGTCATACTAACTCAATTGGCAGAATTAGAGAGTGGAAGTCGATGGGTGGTAATCTGGACGTTGTGGACAGCGACTCCTACAGGTCGGTTGGGGACGCCTGCACAGCAGAGACAGGAAATGGCGGGGGTAGTGTGAGCCTCCCACACGTTACACCTTGCCAATGAGAGTCCGCGCTGGCAGGTGAAAAGATGTGACAGACTGCCTCCTCGTGTATCGGAGGGGACACGTGATGCAAGGCTTCTATCCTCCCTACAACCGGCCAGTGGGGGGCATATGCGAGCAACGTTCAAGACAGGGGAGGGGAGAATTGGCACAGTGGGTAATTGGGATGGGAGAAGATAGAAAAAGAGGAAAAAGATATAGTTATAAAGGAAGGCATCTCTGCATGTAGTAGTAGTAGTAGTAGTAGTAGTAGTAGTAGTAGTAGTAGTAGTAGTAGTAGTAGTAGTAGTAGTAGTAGTAGTTGTAACTGAGGGGTTACAATACCCTGACTGTATTAAAGATTGTGATATATTAAACCACTACTAGTTATGTACTTTAATTACTGGCCATACAGTACATGAATATATATGGTGAACACCCACACAAGAATACGGCATTGACACATAAAGTTCTATTGGAGGGTTATTTATTATTATTAAGCAACGTTAGGTTACAGATTGAGAATTAGGCTCGCGCTTGTATGGCGAAGAACATACGTAAAGTCAGTCAAGAGCATAAGTCAATGAGAATAGTATGAATACTAGGATGGGTCTAAGCTGACTCCACCTGTGGTATAGCAATTACATAGGGCACACTGGTACCAGCTGGAGACACTGGGGGGTTCCCTCCGGGGTGTAAGGCCGGTAGGGGTAGAGGAATGTTCGGGTACAAAGTCTGGGTCAACGAGGAATAACGAGGCTCCAGATACAGGAGCCGGTGCATGTACTCCCTTGATCAGCAGACAAAGCAGCAGTTGTAATCCAAGATGCTCGAATAGCATTGACGACAGCTAGCCAGTCTCTTCCTAGAGGCGGGCCCGAGTGATGATCCTCACGGGGGTAAATCCCAAACGACAGTGGGATCGACGGTTCTCTTCTCCAGCGGTCACGGTCCCAAAGCAATATAATCCAACCAGAAATGGTTCTGCAGTCGCCGGTGTAGGTTCTCCGGTGTACATATCCAACGGTTCTCGCCTAGGACTCCTCGGGTGTGGGCACGGATTTAGGCCGCACAGTCTGGATAAGTGCACTAGCTAAATACACGACGAACCGATGGTAATGCTGGTCACTGAAGAACTGTAGCCGCACGATACACTATAAATGATCGACTATTACTTCACATTAGATTAAGTCGAACTCAACGTTACTGCGTTAAACTCTGACACTTTAGCATTCTATTCGCACGCGGTTCTCAATGCTCTATTTAGATGCAAGGTTGCTCACTTCACTGCACGTTGTATGCGTGGTGAAGGCATTAAGGGTTTGGTAAGACTACTGCTGTTTACACCTGCGCCGTATTTATACGTAAGGTGAATATCTAGTGCCAACCTCAGTTCTGTCTCGTATTACTGCGCAGACTCTGGGCATGTTTCGACATGCCCGGAGTTGCCTTTGAACTTGCCGTTGGGGGCTTGGTCGTTGGCGCCTGGGGGTCGCTGTCCAATAGGAGAGCGAATATTACTCTGGTTTGTGCACAGGTAAAGGGATATTCCGTGTATATATACAAATAATATACAAGGGATATCAAACGATATACAAATATTATACAAGGGATATCAAACAATAAATATATATATTCGGTTTAATCTGACCCTTTGTAACAGTAGTAGTAGTAGTAGTAGTAGTAGTAGTAGTAGTAGTAGTAGTAGTAGTAGTAGTAGTAGTAGTAGTAGTAGTAGTAGTAGTAGTAGTAGTAGTAGTAGTAGTAGTAGTAGTAGTAGGCGACCGTGGCTCAGGAGGTAGAGCAGTCATCTATTCTTCATCAAAAGTCCATAAATGATTTAAGTTCTTCTTTGAAGATGCCATCTTCATTTTGTTGTTTACTATGCCAGTGTTAAAGCTAAACATGATATAAGTTAATTAGTCAGAAAATCCAAGATGACAGACGGGCGCCATAACTAGCTGAGCTAGCTAACGTTTCTATCAACAACAAAGTGATTACTACGTTACTAGCACTTGTAGATCCAACTGGCTTGAGCTGATTCTACTAAAAGGGAATTAATAACTAGCTATGAGTGTAATGCGAAGACCCTCTCTGATTGGTTTAGCTCCGAAGGGCTCTTCCGCCTTGTACATATATATTCTCTGCTTCGAAGTGGTTATGCTTTGGCCCTCTTTCGAAGTGGGTTATGCTTTGAGTTTATCTTTAGAGCAGGGCGATGGACCACCAGCCCTGATTCCAAACTCTAAGCATAACCCACTTCGAAAGAGGGCCAAAGCATAACCACTTCGAAGCAGAGAATATATATGTACAAGGCGGAAGAGCCCTTCGGAGCTAAACCAATCAGAGAGGGTCTTCGCATTACACTCATAGCTAGTTATTAATTCCCTTTTAGTAGAATCAGCTCAAACCAAATTCTCAACAATACTAAACAACATGGCCCCCCTAAGAGAGGCGTCTCTACATTTCGTAGCTCCAGTTCTGCAGACCCCTCTCTGATTGGTTGAGCTCCATTTCTGCAGACCCCTCTCTGATTGGTTGAGCGAAGCCCCTCTCTGATTGGTTGAGCGCGCGCATGCGCATGAGCCGCGACAAGCTCCTCCAGAAACTCCGGAGGAAACTCCGTTAAGCTCCAGAGAGAGAGGCTGAAAACACACAGTTCTTGCCCGACGGATGGGAGCGAATCCCGGATCCGAGGTTTCTGATGACTACCCCCAAAACATGGAGGTCGCGAACGCAATTTATACGCATGGAAGTATTGATTACGCCATAACGAATCATTAAAAAAATATACCGTTAACTGGAATATGTTGTGTGTGCCTTTACACATATGTTGGATTATGTAATTGGTTTGTCATTAAATGTTGTGCCTTACTAATAATAACTAATTCCTTGGTCAATAGAAGTCTCTGTGATACTTTCTGAATATGATTTGGGAGGGTTATAATAGAAGAAAAAAAATAAACCGCAAAATAATAACTAATTCCTTGGTCAATAGAAGTCTCTGTGATACTTTCTGAATATGATTTGGGAGGGTTATAATAGAAGAAAGACAGTGTAAACAATATAACATTATGTGAATAAACCGTGAAATAATAACTAATTCCTTGGTCAATAGAAGTCTCTGTGATACTTTCTGAATATGATTTGGGAGGGTTATGAATAAACCGCGAAATAACCGCAAAATAACATAACGTTATGTTATATAATGTTACAATGTACAGTTTCTAACAGCTGGCTGTGTTGTGAAATGTGCATAACGTTATGAATAAACCGCGAAGTCACGTGAAATAAATAACGTTATACGCAAATCTGGTAGTACATTTCTGCTTATCTTCTTGATATGATAACATTACATCCGCCTTTTACCGCGTGACGAGCTAAACCAATCAGAGAGGGCCTTTGCTCAACCAATCAGAGAGGGGTCTGCAGAAATGGAGTTCAACCAATCAGAGAGGGGTCTGCAGAAATGGAGCTACGAAATGTAGAGACACAGAACCACCAGGGTAAAAAATCGCGCTGAGCCGTGGATGCACACTGAAATACTGACCGCTATGAAAGCCAGAGACAAAAAATGCTCTGAGTTTCGTAAAAGTCAGTCAAAGCTTACCAAAAGCACAAGCAGTGAACTCCAAGCCCACGTGACTGAACTCAAACTAGAAAGAAACAGACTAAGAAATGACGTAAACTCCATGATAAAAACTGCAAAAAAAAATTCATCAATGACAAAACTGAGGAAAACAAAAATAAACCACGTGAACTTTGGAAATTACTCAATAATCAACTAGGCTGCAGTAAAAAACTTAAAACCAGGTTCTCAAACATAAACATAAAGACGGACAACACGCTCATCACAGACAAACTGGATGTAGCCAATTACTTAAACACTTTCTTCACAAACATAGCCACAACACTGGTAAACAAACTACCCTCCCACTCAGGGCAGTATGGGGTAGAACACATAGTAGCATACTACAAGAACCTAGGCGTCCACAAAGACGACTTCAAACTGGAAATCGTAACTACAGATGAGGTACTCAATAAACTGAGCGCCCTCCAACCGAACAAGGCCACTGGCCATGACAACATCCCCTCCAAATTCCTCAGAGACTCAGCAGCCGCCATCACCCCAGTCATCACACACATAATAAACCTCTCCATAAAACAGGGACACGTCCCCAAGGACTTCAAAATAGCGAGAGTAACACCCCTGCACAAAAAGGGCAGCAAATTAGACCCAGGCAACTACCGCCCTGTTTCTATCCTTACATCCATCTCGAAAGTCATGGAAAAAATAGTATACGAACAGGTCGAAAAGTACCTTGCGGATAAAAATCTAATCTACGAATTCCAATCTGGCTTCAGAACATCCCACTCCACTGACACATGCCTTCTCTATTTGAACGACCACATCAAGCAAGAGGTGGACGCGGGCAAATACTGCGGCATGGTCATGCTAGACCTACAAAAGGCCTTCGACACTGTCAATCACACCATTCTGATTGACAAGCTAAAAGCAATTGGTTTTGATAGTTTATCAGTGAGCTGGATACAATCCTACCTGGAGGGGAGAGAACAGATGGTGGAGGTAAACGGTACCCTATCCCCCCCCCCTCACAGTGAACTGTGGTGTTCCACAAGGAAGCATACTAGGACCACTACTGTTCCTAATTTATGCAAATGACATGTCGTCAGCTTGTGACTGCAACTTGTTCCTGTTTGCGGACGACTCAGCCCTGCTGGTCTCTGACAAGAACAAGTTACAGGTTGAAAAAACCCTCTTCTCGGAACTAGGCAAAATCTGCATATGGCTCGCCGACAACAAACTATCATTACACATGGGCAAAACAGAGTCTGTTCTGAAGGTCCAGATTAATACTGAAAGTCTGCGTTTATTATTTTGTATAACTTGTATATTGTTTATATATATAAGATATATATCCAACGCCTTCCGTTTGCATCATAGTATTCTTCGCTCGCCTCATTGGGCCCCGCCCTTGACATTGGAGGCGCCAGCAGACGAGCCCCTCAGACAGAGTTCAAAGACGTGTCCGGGCAAGTTCAGACATGCCCATAGCAGGCGCATTGATTCCGGACAGGTAATTCGGCTGCGCTCTAGAAATCAGTCTGAGTATATATATTGTAGATGGTGCAAATAGCCACCAGAGTGAACAGTGAGCAGTAACCTAACAGCAGTGGAAGTAATGAGTCGGCAGTATCAGAACAGGAGAAGCAGCCGAGCGAGATTGTAATACGTTCGGTACAGTTGTACACAGACCTACCAGCGGTGTATCGTTACGGATAGCTAGTAGCTACTTAGATATGACCATAATATTGTAGAGCCATTATTGGCGCAGTATAGTGACTGGTGTAAGCGAAGTAACGTGGAGAAGCGTATAGTTCAAGTTCAATTTCTTTAATAGTTGTCATACAGAAGTACAGAATACTTTCATACAAAATGCTTCTTACTGTTACGCTCCAGAGACTGTGCTAGACAAGATAGTATCAAATAACATAATAACATAATATAGCATGAATTTAGAAGAAGAAAATGAGGTCACAGTGTTCGGTATAGACATATGTACAATGTTCTGAGTTACCATATAATATACAATACACAATACTATGCAGTGTACTAATGTACAGTACTATCTAGTGCAAAGCAGAAATGGGATGAGGTACAATTTTAGGTACAATTTACAGTAAGGTGTACGAGTTGTAGTGCAATCCTTCATCCATAAATATAAAGTGTGGGGAGTGGGTGCTACAGTGTGTTTGTTTAAAGTGGGTGTGTGCTATAAGTGTGTGGAGTGGGTGCTACAGTGTGTTTGTTTAAAGTGAGTGTGTGCGTGTGGATGTGTGTGCTATGTGCGTTTGGTGGTTGTTGTTGTGTAGTGTTCATTCATTGTTCGTTTAGCAGCCTGATGGCCTGGGGATAGAAGCTTCTTCTGAGTCTTTCTGTGCTCGCCTTGAGACTCCTGTATCGCTTGCCTGACCGCAGCAGTTCAAAGAGGCAGTTGTTCGGGTGACTGGAGTCTTTAATGATTCTCTTAGCCTTGCCCTTGCAACGCTTGTAGTAAATGTTCTGGAGGGTGGGGAGCCCCCCTCCAATTGTGCGTTCGGCTGAACGTGTCACTCTTTGTAGTCTGCTTTGGTCTTGTGCAGTGCTATTCCCAAACCAGGAGGTGATGTTGCCGGTCAAGATGCTCTCTATTGTACATGAGTAGAAGTTCTTAAGGATCTTCTGGCTGACTTGGAACTTCCTTAGGCGCCTGAGGAAGTAGAGGCGTATAGTTAAAACCATCGGCGTTTGGATCTAACTACTCCCTGAAGACCGTCATCGGGCTAGCTTCCAGTACAAACGAAGCTAGCTAGCTACCATCTCTGCCATCGGGCTTTGGATTAAGAGCTATTAACCCTGCCATCGGGCGCTAGGATTACAAGGACTGGTTCCGTACGAGACCCCTTTCTTCAGTGACCACAGGATTATCCAACCATTCTTCAATTCCTCCGGAGATTACAACTCCAGAGAGGGAAATTATCGTCTCCAGCTACCCCCCTTGCTTTGCCCTGTATCACCTCCTCTCACTCCCTGCAGAGCTCCGGTCGAGTATTCTTAACCTAGGAAATATTCATTCCCCCTGACTTTGATACTCTGACATTCTACTATTAAAAGAGCAACGTGATAATTCAGTTGTATAATTGATATGACGATTAAAATACTGTAAACTTGATATCCCTGTCCCCGTGCCGTCAATTGAGTGTCTGCCATATTTATCTAACTGTACTGTCTGGCAAGTAATAATCTTTAGTAGTGGTTTAATCTAAACAATCTTTAATACAGTCCGGGTTGTGTAGCCCCTTAGCTACAGAGTCCATTCTCTTCGGTTCAAATAACAAACTCAGCAAGACCGACGGCTTCTCAGTTACAGTGGGTGACAATATTGTCACAAGGAAAGATGAAATTACCTACCTGGGTTCCATCCTAGAGGCTAATCTTTCCTGTGACAAAATGGCATCCAATGTAATAAAAAAAGTCAATCAACGAACTCGATTCTTGTACCGGATCTCCTCTCTGGTAAACAAGAATACCCTGAAGACTCTGGCAGGAGCACTCATTCAAGGGTACTACGACTATTGTAACTGAGGGGTACAATTCCCTGACTGTATTGTTAGATATGATACTTACTACCACTACCTCTTGTACTTTAGACTCTGGCCACCCAGTACTAGGTATAAATAATTATGATAAACACTCCCACCTGATGAAACGGATCCAACACAAATGTACCAAGTCGAAAGTCTGCGTTTAATAATAATACATAGCAAAAGGTATGTACAACGATCACTTAATTACATTTATGATTTGAAATAGTATGCACATTTATGGCAAATGAGTATTCGTAGGTAGATCAATATCGAATGTCCAATCTCTGATTGCGCAGGAAGCAAATATACAACCTGGAATATTTAGGGAACAATAGCAATGATACTTGAATGATTATATAGCTGGATACACTAGGGGAAGGTTCCGACTGCTTGTAGGACAGCTGGAGGGGGGGGGGGTAGAGTCTGGCTGTATCCCGTCTGGCCGAGGGTATCCTGGGAGAGCCCACAGTCGTGCGACCCGGTGCCCAGCGATCCTCGATCCACAGATGAAAGCAGTTGGACTCTCTGTGGCCGGCGTCCTCCGGTCCACGATGGAGAGACGTGAGGCGACCTCGTCGTGTAGAGCGTCTTCTCACCTGTCGTCCTCTCCGGGGGGGGGGTATTTCCAACACACCGCAGTGGTGGCCTTTATCCATAGAATAATCAAAGTACTCAAAGCATAATCCAAGCCGGGGAAGGCTAGCCGTCGTCGGTAGAATAATCCAATATACAGGTCCACTCGCTCTTTGGCCTGGAGCTCCTCGGGTGCAGCTTCACGTGGGGTCAACCACCCTGGATAAGCGTCCAGCTGATGCCCGAAACGATGGGGGTGCTGATTACTATAGAACTCTTACCGCACGAGGCACTACATATGAATAGACTATTATTAGCTTAATAGAATACGTCCAACTCGACGATATAGTGCCAAATATGACTATTCAAATATTAATATACACGATGTCTCAATGCCGATACTGGGCCGAATTGGCCTTACTGCCCACACGTGGTTCGCGGGGAGGCTTTTGCGTCTGTCACTCTGTTGGAGGGTAATGAACTGGACTAAAAGAAAGCTCTACTTTAATAGCGCAGTATATATACGCACTATGAACAAATAGTACCATTAGTGGTGCGGTAGACATATTCCTACGCGGAACTAGGACTTGTCCATACATGTTGAGCGGTACGATTGAACCTGGTCTGAGGGGTATGGCGACCTGGCACCAAGGTCTCGTCCAATGGTAGAATGGAGACTATTATGGGATGTTCAGTAGACTAGAAGGGATATTCAATGCATATTGTACAAGGAATATACAAGGGATATCAGGGGATATACAAATACAATTAAATATATATATATAAATACATATATATATTCGGTTTAATCTGATCCTTCAGAACAGCCGCCCCCTAATTGGTCCCAACCCAATTAGTTAAGCAGAGACAGATTAACCGCACTGTCTACCACTCAAGGGTTCGCTGTAAGGGTCAGTCAACTCACAAAGTCATAGGGTCATGGTCATCATCGATTGTGTCTGGGAGTCGGGGCAGTTCTATGAGCCTCGCCACAGGACGGGTGTACATGCGCCCCTGGACGAGTACTTCAGCTGCTCGGACCTTGCCATCGGCACCGGTGATCACTTTGCTTACGCGGCCAGCCGGCCACATAGCTCTGGGTAGTGACTGGTCAATAATCATGACGACTGTTCCTTCCGTCAAATTGTCTCTCTCTTTTACCCACTTCTGGCGGGTCTGTAGAGACGGTAGGTAGTGCAGTAGGAAACTGCTCCAAAACTTGTCGGCTAATACTTGGCTGTACCTCCACATTCGTCGGCCGTTCGCTTCTTCAGGCCGGTACATTGTCTGGGGTAACGCGGGATCTAGCCGCCCCATCAGGAGGGTGTTGGGGGTGACTGGGTCGACATCTGCTACATCACTGGAGACGTAACCGAGGGGCTTTGAGTTCAATACTCCCTCAATCTCCGTGAGGACTGTCATTAGGACTTCTTCCGCCACAGTCTGGGCCCCAAGTACTGCGTACAGGGCTGTCTTTATAGAACGTACTTCTCGTTCCCAAGTTCCACCGAAGTGGGGTGCGTTTGGGGGGTTGAATTGGAAGTCAATCTGGGCTGGAGCGAGGTGGGTCTTAAGTTCTGGGCCCATAGCTCTCCCTCAGCTCTCTTTCTCCGCCTTTGAAGTTTGTCCCGTGATCGGACAATAATGTAGACGGTTTTCCTTTCCGTGATGTGAATCTTCGGAAGGCCATAAGGAATGAGTCTGCGCTCATGGTCGGAAGGAGCTCGATATGTATCGCTCTGGTGGTCATGCATTTGAATACAATACCCCACCGCTTCTCGGTGCCTCTTCCTTTCTTTATGTGCAGCGGGCCAAAACAGTCCATGCCTGTTGAGTGGAATGGCTTGTCGCCGAGTCGGAGGCGACATGGAGGTAGGTCAGCCATCCGTGGTATGCTGGGCTGCGCGCGCCACTTTCGGCAGTCTAGACAGGTTCGCTGGAAGCGTCGCACCGCCTCTCTTCCTTGAAGTATCCAGTAACGACGTCTGATTTCCGCGAAGACTCTCTCTGCTCCTGCGTGGTGTACATCCTCGTCGTATTTCTTTATAATCAGCTCTGTGACCTTGTGTCGGCTGTTCAATACGATCGGGTACTTAATGTCATCCGGTAAATTGGGGGCTCTCCGCAGGCGACCACCCACTCTGATGAGGGTATGTGTGTCACTCTCGGGGGCCAGATGAATCAATCTGCTGTCTGATGGGACGGGCTTTCCTCCCTGTAGACAGTCTAGTTCATCGGGGAACGAGTCTCTCTGGGCTTGTTGCAGTAGAAGCAGTTCTGCTTCCTCGTAGTCAGCTGCTGACATATCAGCGGGGGACTTAATCTCTGGGTGGTGCCGCAGGAATGTCCGTTGCTGCGCACTCTATGGTAATGCAATCGTCTATGTTGGGGTCTGCGGAGACAACAGTGCTCAATCCACAGAACATGGGTTTCTTATTCTCAGCCTCCTCGTCACTTGCTTCCCTCGGGGTGGGCGTGGGCCAATCTCCTTCCGGGAGCTTGAGGAATGCTGGTCCGTCACTGTAGATGTTATGACGGGTTAGGTCATCTAGGGACATTCCCCGGGTGATGACGTCAGCTGGGTTGTGTTTTGTATCAACATAGCGCCAGTTTGCTTCTCCGGTTAACTCTCCGGTTAACTCTTGAATCTCAGTGACTCTGACTCCCACGAAGACTTTGTATTTGCATGAATCCGATTTGATCCAGGCGAGTACTGTCGTGGAATCTGACCACAGGATTGTTCTATGCACCGGAATGGTGAGCTCACGTTGGATGAGCGTGGCTAGATGCGCTCCTGCGAGGGCTGCGCAGAGCTCTAGACGTGGGATAGACTGTTGCTTGCGTGGGGCTATTCTCGAGCGGGCGAGGATGAATGCTGTGTAGATCTCTCCCCCCTCTTCTTGGGCCCGCAAGTAGGCTACTGATCCGTAGGCGACCTCGGAGGCGTCACTGAAGACGTGTAAATCCATTTTACATGTCTCTGGCCTCACCGTGGGTGGGAAGTAGCTTCGGCGTATATTAACGCCTGGGAGTGAGTGGAGTTCCATCTCCCACTCTCTCCAGGTGGATGCAAGGTGTGCGGGAATGGGGTCGTCCCAGCCCTGGTCCTTGTCCCACAATGCTCGTACAATCATCTTTGCCCTGGTGGTGTACGGTAGTATACATCCTAACGGGTCATATTGTCGGGCGAGTGTTCTGTACACACTCCGTCTGGTGGTCGGTATTGCCGTCGACCTTCCCTGCTCCGTGGTCAGGGGTTTGTGTCTATAGTGGAGCGAATCTGTTTTGAAGCGCCACACTAGTCCTAGTGTCATCTCTTGGGCTTCTCCTGGGATTGTGGCCATCCAGGTCTCGCTGCTCGCTGCCTTGTCCTCGGAGGAGAGGCTGCGCAGTACGTGCGGATCGCTGCTGGCCCACTGCCTGAGATCAAAGCCGCCTTTGATCAGAGAGGCGCGGAGTTTAAGTAGGAGAGCCTCGGCTTCTTCCTGGGTCGAAACGCTTTGTAGACAGTTATCTACGTAGAAGCTGTTCTTCACACTGTGTCGGACCTCTTCGTCCGCTGCTGGGTCCTCTGCGACATGTCTCTGTAGTGCAAATGTAGCACAGCATGGGCTGCATGTAGTTCCGAAAGGGAGGACTTCCCATTGGTAGATGGCTGGGTGCTCATCTCCTGGCCTCTCTCTCCATAGGAACCGCAACAGGGGCTTGTCCTCCTCTACTAATCTCACCTGCAGGAACATCCCTTTGATATCCCCGCTGATAGCCACCTTGTCCTGGCGGAAGCGGAGTAGTACGCCTAGTACTCCACTCCCCTCTGCTCATCAACAACGAAGTAGTGGAGAGGGTCACTGAGTTCAAGTTCCTGGGTCTCAGTGTGAGTGAGACCCTGTCTTGGAGCACCAACACCGCCTCAGTGATCGGAAAAGCTCAGCAACGCCTATACTACCTAAGGAAGCTGAAGCAGGCTGGCCTGCCACGAAATCTCCTTGTCAACTTTTACCATTGTGCGGTTGAGAGTGTGCTGACCTACGGTGTGTCTGTGTGGTTCTCCAGCTGCACAAAGGCAGAGCAAGAGGCTCTACAGAGGGTGGTGAAGGCGGCAGGCAGGATCATCGGGACTCCTCTACCAAACATCACCTCCGTCTTCACCTCCCGCTGCCTCCACCGCTCCAAATGTATCATCAAGGACCAGTCGCACCCAGCACATCACCTCTTTCAGCTCCTTCCCTCAGGGAGGAGATACCGGTCAATACATGCTAAGAGTACACGATTTAAGAACAGCTTTTTCCCCCAAGCAGTTAGACTGTTAAACACTCATTGACTGTCCCCTCACGTGCACCATGCACTTACCACTGCACTTGATAATCTCTGATTACCACCCATTATGCACTTTATTATTTAAAATATTCTGTTATGTACAGTGTTATGTGTTATGTGTTCATGTATGTATTATGTACTACGGTCTGTGGGAGCTCCCCTGAAATTTCGTTGTATACTGTGCAATGACAATTAAAAGTCTATTCTATTCTATTCTATTCTAGTAGGGAGGGGCCGAGTGTAGGACCGGGCAATAGCTCTTTATTCAGATTTTGGGATCCGATCTGGTAGCTGCAGTTAAACACGATGCGGTCTTTGTCGTTGTGATGAACCTTGTGGTGGGGCACGTACCACGATTCAGTCGTCTGGTCGGCCTCTTTAATGTCAATCTTTGTGACGTGTCCCGCTGTGATGAGCTTCTCAATCTCAGCGCGGTATACACTTTCTTGGGCGGGGTCCTTGGCTAAGCGCCGCTCTGTGTTTAGTAGGTACCGCTCTGTGGCGTCTTTCTTTGCGTGAAAGGTAGGCATCCCTTCCCGCCGCAGGAGTGGCGTGGCGTATCTCAACACGCCGCTGACTGGGACTCTCTTTGTTCCCGTCTCGAGGAGGTTAATGGCGTAGATGTCGTCTTTAGAGCGAATGTCTTTCTTTTCGTTCTTAAAGGGCATTTGTTCTAAGGTCCATAGCCTCTCTACATGCTGCAGGAGTGCGGTGTCTCCCTCTGTGACTCGGGAGTGGAGACAGCTAGTGGCTGTGGTTCGGTTGAGAGATTTGGCGAGTGGGCCTTGGAGAGTCCATCCTAGGCGGGTCTCGACTGCTGCAGGACAGCCTCTGGGTCCGGTATGAACCCGGTCTATCGGGACAATGAGGTCTGCATGGTCGGAGCCTATCAACAGTGTCGGGGTAGCACCGTCTATGAGTGGGATCGGTAGCTTGCGTAGATGTACATATTTCTCCATCAGCTTGGCTACGGGGTATGTGTACCGCGACAGTCCTATTTCTTGGCTGGTGAAAGCGTCTGTAATCCTGTACCGTCGCTCGGGCTGGCCGCTTGCTGCAATAGAGAATGAGACATTCTCGCCCTTTATCGTTTTCAAATCTCTTCTTAGTGTCCGAATTGTCATTTGGTTTTCGCTCCCCCGCAGCCCTAGCTGGGCCGCAGCGGACGCGAGCAGAAGGGTCTTCTCTGACCCGTCATCAAGGACGGCGTAAGTGTCCATGACTTTATTCTGGTAGCTCAATGTCACACGGACTACCTTTAAGAGCACTCTGGCTCCGCTGCTGCTGGCGGGGTCGATGTACATGACGCTTGCTTTGCTGCTTGATGGTGCGGGTGGAGGCCGCCGTCTGTTACTGTCGTGGAGTATGTCCAGATGGGCTCCATCGCACCGACTGCACTTTTTCTTTAAGCGGCATTCGGCTGCCATGTGTGATCGCGCACAGCGAAAACAGCGTCTGTTGGACTTTATCCATTGACTCGCTTCCTCCGCATTCATCTTGGGGAATGAGTCACATTGTGACAGCCAGTGTTCTTTCTCACAGTAGGGGCACACTATCTTCCACTTCTCCTTTCTTGAGGGGGTACTGTGGCTCCTACTGCTTGGCACTGACTCCGATTGGTGCATGACAGTCACCGATCTTCTTCCATCATTTAGTCTCCTGGTTCCTTCTCTGGAGCCAGGGGTGCTCCGTCCGAATGTATCTAGCCGTAAGCTGCTGACTTCTCTCGCCAGGAAGTCGGCTAGATCGAGGAGGTTCGGTTCGGGGCCATTAGGGTCTCGGTGGTCTCTCTGCCGCCTAAAGCGCTCCTGTCGGGCGGGCGGTAGCTTCTCCAAGATCCTCTCTACATTTGAGTTGGCGTATAGTTCATGCCTACCCTTTTCCCTCTGCGCTCCCAGCATCCCTACCAGGGACTGCACTCTGATGGACAGGTCGTCCAGTGCTCGATTGTCTGTTGCTGGGGGTAGGCGGTCGATGTGCCTGATCTCCTGGATCACGTAATCCCATATACGTCCATATCTCTGGTCCAACACTACCAGCGCTGCGGTGTATGGGGTCGTGGAAGTGGCGTAGGCGAGCGCTATGTTGTGCGCGCGGGGTACCTTTAAATGCTTCAGTAGTATCGCGTATTTATGGCGTTCATCAATGACATCCACCAACATTGTCTCCAGACACATGCGGAGCTCCGTATACTGGGCCCGGTTCTCCTGGGTGAAGTCTGGTACCATAGGTGGGCCAATGTATGACGCGGATTGTTGATACATCGGCGAGCGTTGGGGGAGAGGCCTCCTAGGCGAGTCTCCTCCTGCTCCTTGGCGTGGGCTGGTACCGGCTGTGTACCATGGCCCGCTGGTCCAGGTGCTGTTCCTCGGTGCGGGTCGTGCGTCGTGCTCACCCGTGAATAGCGTCGGGGGTCTGTAGCGCAGCTCCGCGGGGGTATAGCCTGGGCTGTACTGGACCTCCTGGTCCGGTAGAGTACTGTGCTGTCGTCGGGCGTGGTTCTCCTCCTCTTCCTCTTCGTCTTCCGTTAGGTCATCCAGGGCTTGTAGTCTCTGATTTAGCCTCTCCGCAGTGTATGCTGCTCCTTCCCGGTGACTGGGTCTCGCTTGGACCGGTTGGGGAAGGGGGTCTGCGGGGGGTATAAACCTTGTCTGTTGGTCAAGTTCAGGGTCGCTTACTCGGCTAGGGGATGCCGCCCTGGAGTGATGTCTAGACGAGTTCCTGGAGCCTCTGGTGGAGGGAGGGGGTATTGTCCTTCTGATCAGCTGTTCTATTAGTTGCGCTTGTGCTCTGTCGCGCTCGGCTTCGCGCTTGGTGAGATCCGATTCTCTCTGGGCACCGGTGGCGGCGCGCTGGGCGTCGGCCCGGTCTCTTGCCATATTCTCTTCCATCTGAATGCGTCTTATTTCCAGGCGTATGTGCTCTTCTTCGCTCCGTTGCTGTATCTGCAATCGATCGCGTTCACCCTGGAGTCTATCGCGTTCAGTAGAGGCTTTCAGGCTGACGAGGAATGCCTGCTGTAGTGTCCTCTCTGCCTCGCTGGGAGAAGACGGTTGTATAGGGGAGCCGTCCCTTGGGGTACTCCGTGCGGAGTCTTGGAGCTCTATCTCCACGGTGCTCTCCTCATCTTCTTCCGTGCCGAGTTCTCTCTCTGTAGTGTTGTCTTCCTCCCGGGACTCGTCGGGGACTACTTCTTCGGTATTGGCGGGGTGTAAAGTCATGTCTGGTTCCCCCTGGTCCCCACCGTGAGCTGGGTCAGTTACGTTAGAACCCATAGGGGCCTCTATGGTCGGGGTAGCCTGGTCGTTAGGGTTAGACATAATTTTACTTTCTAGTTTTACCGCGTTTACTGTTGGTAGAAGACTAGGTTGTTGACTGACAGCGTAAGCCTCTAGGTACTGAGGGAGCTGTCGTTTGCGCCGCGGGCGTTGTTGGTTAGGAGGATCGTTTCGTGGAGTGTTCATCATAGGCCATTTTAATATTAATAACACTATATTAATATTACACTGATTACCCTCCGGCTCGAAGGACCAATTGTAACTGAGGGGTACAATTCCCTGACTGTATTGTTAGATATGATACTTACTACCACTACCTCTTGTACTTTAGACTCTGGCCACCCAGTACTAGGTATAAATAATTATGATAAACACTCCCACCTGATGAAACGGATCCAACACAAATGTACCAAGTCGAAAGTCTGCGTTTAATAATAATACATAGCAAAAGGTATGTACAACGATCACTTAATTACATTTATGATTTGAAATAGTATGCACTTTTATGGCAAATGAGTATTCGTAGGTAGATCAATATCGAATGTCCAATCTCTGATTGCGCAGGAAGCAAATATACAACCTGGAATATTTAGGGAACAATAGCAATGATACTTGAATGATTATATAGCTGGATACACTAGGGGAAGGTTCCGACTGCTTGTAGGACAGCTGGAGGGGGGGGGGGTAGAGTCTGGCTGTATCCCGTCTGGCCGAGGGTATCCTGGGAGAGCCCACAGTCGTGCGACCCGGTGCCCAGCGATCCTCGATCCACAGATGAAAGCAGTTGGACTCTCTGTGGCCGGCGTCCTCCGGTCCACGATGGAGAGACGTGAGGCGACCTCGTCGTGTAGAGCGTCTTCTCACCTGTCGTCCTCTCCGGGGGGGGTATTTCCAACACACCGCAGTGTTGGCCTTTATCCATAGAATAATCAAAGTACTCAAAGCATAATCCAAGCCGGGGAAGGCTAGCCGTCGTCGGTAGAATAATCCAATATACAGGTCCACTCGCTCTTTGGCCTGGAGCTCCTCGGGTGCAGCTTCACGTGGGGTCAACCACCCTGGATAAGCGTCCAGCTGATGCCCGAAACGATGGGGGTGCTGATTACTATAGAACTCTTACCGCACGAGGCACTACATATGAATAGACTATTATTAGCTTAATAGAATACGTCCAACTCGACGATATAGTGCCAAATATGACTATTCAAATATTAATATACACGATGTCTCAATGCCGATACTGGGCCGAATTGGCCTTACTGCCCACACGTGGTTCGCGGGGAGGCTTTTGCGTCTGTCACTCTGTTGGAGGGTAATGAACTGGACTAAAAGAAAGCTCTACTTTAATAGCGCAGTATATATACGCACTATGAACAAATAGTACCATTAGTGGTGCGGTAGACATATTCCTACGCGGAACTAGGACTTGTCCATACATGTTGAGCGGTACGATTGAACCTGGTCTGAGGGGTATGGCGACCTGGCACCAAGGTCTCGTCCAATGGTAGAATGGAGACTATTATGGGATGTTCAGTAGACTAGAAGGGATATTCAATGCATATTGTACAAGGAATATACAAGGGATATCAGGGGATATACAAATACAATTAAATATATATATATAAATACATATATATATTCGGTTTAATCTGATCCTTCAGAACAACTATGCTTGCACCTCATGGTACCAAAGCACCTCAAAGGCACTAAAAACCAAATTACAAACATCTCAAAACAAACTAGTCAGACTACTGCTTGACCTGACTCCTAGAACCCACCTCACCCCTGCACACTTTGCCAACCTAGGATGGCTTAGAGTAGACGACAGAGTACAGCAACTTGCAATGGGCCTGGTCTACAAGATACACTACACGACCAAGGTACCCATGTACATGTCAAAATACTTCCCAAAGGTCAGTGAATACCACGATCACAACACCAGAGGGAGCTCCACAAATCATGTAAAACCCAGATTCGGCTCAAACAAGGGACTAAACACGTTTCGCAATTATGCCACAACAATGTGGAACGCCCTACCCAAAGCTGTAAAGGAATGTGAATCACTACCCACCTTCAAAAACACTCTCAAAGAACACCTACGGGAGACTGCAATTCAAAACTGGCCCCTACAAATGTCCTAACCCAGTTGTACAATAAAGACCAAGCATGGCTTTGTCAGTATTCCAACGTACCCAACCCCCCCCCCCCCCCCACCTCCAATGTACAGCCCCACCCAACCCCACCCCACCCCACCTACCCAACCTCCTCCAATGTACAGTTTCTATGTCAAATGTATGTCAGTATTCCAATGTACAGTGTGTCCCCCCCCCTACCCAACCCCCCCCCCCCCCCCCCCACCTCCAATGTACAGCCCCACCCCACCTACCCAACCTCCTCCAATGCACAGTTTCTATGTCAAATGTATATACACTCTTTTTCTGGATTTTTTTAGTATCACAAACAGTACTGTATTTGAAAATCTGGTATGTCATAAATGTATAGATGTAGCAGTACTGTCTATCTGTATGTCGTGTGTGTCACATGATGAATTGAAAATGGGGGACCCTGATGGAAACAAGACGAAAGTCTTTCTCAGGTCTGCATCCTCTTAACAATTGTATGTATTGAGCTGTACTGTACTGTACCCATTCTGCAATCTGTTAATAAACTTTTCAATCAATCAATCAATTTCAATCACCCACTTCGAAAGAGGGCCAAAGCATAACCACTTCGAAGCAGAGAATATATATGTACAAGGCGGACATTTCTACCCCAGAGCCCTTCGGAGCTAAACCAATCAGAGACGGTCTTCGCTGTACACGGGCTAGCCAATCAGAGAGCATTTTCGCAAACTGCGGCTACGAAAAAAAATCACGCAACCATACCTTTATGGCTGCGTTCATCCTCATTTCCATGGACACAGTGAAGTAAGCCAGCCAATGCCGTGCCTTGTGTAGCTCACGTAATGAATTACAGGAAATTACTTGGAGTTGCGTCGTCTTCTTAGCTACTAAGCAACTAAGCCAGCTGTTGTCAATTCATAGTATTCTTCTCAAGATTTTTATTTGCCATACAACAGGGCTATTCAACTAAATTGTTCAGGGGGCCACATTGTCAGAAACCCAAGGGGCCAGGGGCCGGACTGCCACGGCGCCTCCCCGTGCTATGAATATATGTACACTTGACACAACACGCAACCACATTTTCACAACTTTTATTTAACTACATTGCAAAAGTAGTATACTTTTCAAAAAAAGTGCTTCATTTATGTGCCACATCTGCAACATCTCCTGCAGAAAGTGCTTCATTTATGACTGTGCAACAACTGCAACATCTCCTCTTCAACATTTCAATATAAAAATAAAATAAAAAACAAACAAGTGCATGATGTGCATCTGAACATTCTAACATCAACACTTGAACAAAAAAACACATTTATAGTGCAGCTGAGCTTATGAAAAAGTGCTTCATGTCTGTGCAACAACAGCAAATCACAGCATCTTATTAGCACTTATTGTCCACTCTTAACTCTCAAACATCAGGGGGGTGGGGGGCAGACAGGCCTAGCCTACATACACACAGGGGTGTAGCTCCAGATTCTGGGCCCCATGAAAGAATTTATTTGTAGGCCCCCAGTGAATGCGAGCGTGCGTAAGCGCGCGAGCGGAATTTTCTTTGGCCATTTTTTTATTGATGAAAACGCATAATATGGTTTTTACCTATACATTCGGATCAGCAGTTCAGCACCTGCACTGTTGGTGGGTGAGCCTAGTAAAGGATGTCGCATTGCGTTCATCTTCAATGAATGGACCAATGCAATAGTCTACCAAAGCCCCCCCCTCTCTCTATATACACACACACACACACACACACACACACACACACACACACACACACACACTTCAGAAACAAACATAGTATCAATGAGAGCATCAATAATACACGTGAGTGATGTCTAGTAAAAAAAAAAAAAAAAAAAATGTTGCCCCCCCCCCCCCCCCCCCCCCCCCAGCCCTTGGAATCATCCTAAGCTTTTTATTATCATGTAATCTTTGGCGGGCCGGTCAGAATCATCCCGCGGGCCGGATCTGGCCCGCGGGCCGCCAGTTGAATAGCCCTGCCATACAATATGATCTAATGCCACAGCTCATTGGCCGCAGTTGTTTTTAATAGCAATCACCTGCTATTTGATTAAAATTACCTACAGTATGGTTTGAGATTGAATACTATGAATAGCAAAATATACTAATGATAAGCTTGCTAACTTAATTTGCTTTATAGCAGGTCGGCTCCCAGACTACTGTTGCGACCATATCATTATATATATATATATATGTATATGAAAATAATAACACAAATGGCTTTCATCTGAAAGACATTTTCTGACTTAAACATTACTAAAGTAAGGAGGTACGCTCACATGGGAGGCAAGTGCCTTTACCTCAAGACTACAGAGACACACATTTCTAATAGCCTCACCCTTTGAAAATGGAAAATGATGGAAACAAGACGAAAGTCTTTCTCTGGTCTGCATCCCCTTAACAATTGTGTGTATTGAGCTGTACTGTATTGTACCCATTCTGCAATCTGTTAATAACATTTTCAATCAATCAATCAATCAATGGTAAGAATGGTGTGCTCCTCACTACCTGTGTCCTCCCTAATCATGCCACCTGTGACCCTCTAAATACCTAACCAGTGCTGTCTAATCTAAAGCCCGCCACCAGGTGTCCAATAATAATATTACAAATAATAAATAATATGCCACGGGCTGTCTTAAATGCTTCGAAGCTTCGAACGTTCGGTTCGATGGCACAAGCTTCGAACATAAAAAAAAAATCGAAGTAAAAAAAAAAATATATCATTTTTTTTCAAAAAAAAAATTCATTTTTTTTTTTTTTACTTCGATTTGTGTGTAGGTGTGTGTGTGTGTGTGTGTGTGTGTGTGTGTGTGTGTGTGTGTGTGTGTGTGTGTGTGTGTGTGAACTACCCATCCCAGTTAGGACAGCCGAATCCCGTCCAATCTTTCGCCGTCGACTAAAGACTCACTTCTTCAACCATTATCTGAAATGATAAAAATAAAAATAAAAAATCTAACCCTGACTAACCTTACTGTCATGCACTTGTCCTAATAAACTAACCTACACTGTAACACGCAACACTTTGATGAACATTGTTACTCAGCTGATAGAGTTGTACCCTTCTTGCTGTCTTGTCGTACAGAACTTGTAAGTCGCTTTGGATAAAAGCGTCAGCTAAATGACTAAATGTAAGTGTGTGTGTGTGTGTGTGTGTGTGTGTGTGTGTGTGTGTGTGTGTGTAGGTGTGTGTGTAGGTGTGTGTGTGTGTGTGTGCGCGCACCTTGTAGAATTCCACACATAAGAAAGAAAGATACTGGGATGAATAAACAAAATAGGAAATAAAATGTAGAAATGCATGCAATACATAAATAAATATGAATCTCCATATATGAAATATAACATTTAGATAAGGTGCTACTGAGATGTTTTGGTGAGTTCTTTGTTTTTTTGTGGAAGTTGCCCTTCTTAAAAATGCATGAACATTCACTGATAATTGGTCTGTAGTGGAGTCTACAAGGTCTACATTGCCGGACCATGTAGAATCCGGACCTTGTAGACTGACATAATTCTGTGCATAGTTTAGTCTACACAGGCCATATTTCAAATAATCAAAATCTTACTTCATTCATCTTAAACACTCTTGATTTAGGGGATTGGTAGTTCCCATGAAATCTGAAGTTGTTCAAACGACAACAGCGATCCACCTTGAATTAAATCACACAGCCGAGTGAAACCTTGTTGGATGCGTCAGTCACGAAAGGGGCTACTTAATTAATTAATCCAACCCACTTTATTTATAGAGCACATTTAAAAACAACAACGTTTACGAAAGTGCTGTACAAGTCCCACAACATAAGATAAAAAAAAAAAAAATTATTTTTTTTATTTTTTTTTGTTTTTTTTCGAAGCTTCGAATTAAAATCGAAGCTCGGCCCCGAAGCTTCGATTGCCAAAAAAAGCTTCGAAGTTCAGCCCTTGGCTCCTACACTAACCATCATCATAGTTTTGGGTGAGTGACTTAGTCTAGTGGTGAGAGCACTTAACTGTGACCACAAGCATTGTTAATTAGACTCCCGGTTTAGCTTTGGA
Organism: Notolepis coatsorum; assembly: GCF_963971535.1. Taxonomy (NCBI): domain Eukaryota; kingdom Metazoa; phylum Chordata; class Actinopteri; order Aulopiformes; family Paralepididae; genus Notolepis; species Notolepis coatsorum. The sequence goes on from NC_140170.1 coordinate 64,495,569, forward strand.
CTTTCATTGATATGAAATGTACATTATACAATAAGTAAATATATTACGTATGGCTATAACATAACATACAGTACTTTTTTCCCTGTGGTCGATTATTAATACTTTATTTACGTTTTCTGATGAGACCGTGTTGGGTGAAGTGGCCTGAAGCCACGTACAACCAATGATTTTTGGCCCAGCGTGATAAACTGGACCCCGAGCTGATCTGTCAGGCTGAACATACTGTATGTGGCTCCTACACCGGCTGAAACCACTACATGGGGGCTGTTCTGAACGGGAGAGACTAAATACCCTCACTGGGCTTGCAAACCAGGAATACAATGTTTTTGTGTAGGTAGTGGGAGCTGTTAAGGTTATAGGGCTAGGGATAGGTTTATAAACAACTTTTAAAATTATGATGACTTGCTGGGTTTGCAGGCCCAGTGAGGTCATTTTAGTCTCTCCCTGTTGTGAACTCTGAGCATTCAGAAAATGTCCACTTACGACGTTGTGAATAGCACAACAGTGGGTCACCTGTCTGTACTTACCTGCACATAGTCCTTTACTATATCCATATCTGTACATATCCTACTCTTATTACGCTGCTGGCCAGTGAGTATTATACCTTTATGGTAATTGATTCAATACTATCGAGTATCGAGAAATGCTGTGCTATCGAAGTTTGGTATCGATTGACCCTGTGTCATTGATACCAAATTCAAATACCTAAGTAGTTCATCTCATCAGTGTCAGTGAGCCAATAAGCGGGTTTGTTCCAACATATAACATTTCTTCAGTTCAACCAAAATCATCCAAAATGTAACAAAGCCTCCAATTGGCTCACACAGCACACTTAATGCAAAGTATAATTTTGGTATCGGTATTGAATCCCAGGTATCGGTATTGGCACCAGTATTGAACATTTTCAAAGGATACCCAGCCTAGCATTACATTATCACCTTTAGCTTCTCCGTAGGGTTAGCATTACATTGTTACCTTTAGCTTGTGCTTGGTGTTAGCATTACAGTACATTATCACCTTTAGCTTGTGATTAGTGTTAATATTACATTATTACCTTTAGCTTGTGCATATTGTTATAATAGCATTACAAATGTATTACCTTTAGCTTGTGCTTGGTGTTAGCATTACAAATGTATTACCTTTAGCTTGTGCTTGGTGTTAGCATTACATTATTACCTTCTTTACAGTAGCTTGTGCTTGGTGTTAGCATTACATTATTACCTTTAGCTTGTGCTTGGTGTTAGCGTTACATTATTACCTTCTTTAGCTTGTGCTTGGTGTTAGCATTACATTATTACCTTTAGCTTGTGCTTGGTGTTAGCGTTACATTATTACCTTTAGCTTGTGCTTGGTGTTAGCGTTACATTATTACCTTTACAGTAGCTTGTGCTTGGTGTTAGCGTTACATTATTACCTTTACAGTAGCTTGTGCTTGGTGTTAGCATTACATTATTACCTTTAGCGTGTGCTTGGTGTTAGTGTTACATTATTACCTTTACAGTAGCTTGTGCTTGGTGTTAGCGTTACATTATTACCTTTAGCTTGTGCTTGGTGTTAGCATTACATTATTACCTTCTTTACAGTAGCTTGTGCTTGGTGTTAGCATTACATTATTACCTTTAGCTTCTGCTTGGTGTTAGAGTTACATTATTACCTTTACAGTAGCTTGTGCTTGTTGTTAGCATTACATTATTACCTTTACAGTAGCTTGTGCTTGGTGTTAGCGTTACATTATTACCTTTACAGTAGCTTGTGCTTGGTGTTAGCGTTACATTATTACCTTCTTTACAGTAGCTTGTGCTTGGTGTTAGCGTTACATTATTACCTTTAGCTTGTGCTTGGTGTTAGCGTTACATTATTACCTTTACAGTAGCTTGTGCTTGGTGTTAGCATTACATTATTACCTTTAGCTTGTGCTTGGTGTTAGCGTTACATTATTACCCTTAGCTTGTGCTTGGTGTTAGCGTTACATTATTACCTTTACAGTAGCTTGTGCTTGGTGTTAGCATTACATTATTACCTTTAGCTTGTGCTTGGTGTTAGCATTACATTATTACCTTCTTTACAGTAGCTTGTGCTTGGTGTTAGCGTTACATTATTACCTTTACAGTAGCTTGTGCTTGGTGTTAGCGTTACATTATTACCTTCTTTACAGTAGCTTGTGCTTGGTGTTAGCGTTACATTATTACCTTTAGCTTGTGCTTGGTGTTAGCGTTACATTATTACCTTTAGCTTGTGCTTGGTCTTAGCGTTACATTATTACCTTTAGCTTGTGCTTGGTTTTAGCGTTACATTATTACCTTTAGCTTGTGCTTGGTGTTAGCATTACATTATTACCTTTAGCTTGTGCTTGGTGTTAGCATTACATTATTACCTTCTTTACAGTAGCTTGTGCTTGGTGTTAGCGTTACATTATTACCTTTAGCTTGTGCTTGGTGTTAGCGTTACATTATTACCTTTAGCTTGTGCTTGGTGTTAGCGTTACATTATTACCTTTAGCTTGTGCTTGGTGTTAGCGTTACATTATTACCTTTAGCTTGTGCTTGGTGTTAGCGTTACATTATTACCTTTAGCTTGTGCTTGGTGTTAGCGTTACATTATTACCTTTAGCTTGTGCTTGGTGTTAGCGTTACATTATTACCTTTAGCTTGTGCTTGGTGTTAGCGTTACATTATTACCTTTAGCTTGTGCTTGGTGTTAGCGTTACATTATTACCTTTAGCTTGTGCTTGGTGTTAGCGTTACATTATTACCTTTACAGTAGCTTGTGCTTGGTGTTAGCGTTACATTATTACCTTTACAGTAACTTGTGCTTGGTGTTAGCGTTACATTATTACCTTTACAGTAGCTTGTGCTTGGTGTTAGCATTACATTATTACCTTTAGCTTGTGCTTGGTGTTAGCATTACATTATTACCTTTAGCTTGTGCTTGGTGTTAGCATTACATTATTACCTTTAGCTTGTGCTTGGTGTTAGCATTACATTATTACCATGGGCTTGTGCTTGGTGTTAGCGTTACATTATTACCTTTAGCTTGTGCTTGGTGTTAGCGTTACATTATTACCTTTAGCTTGTGCTTGGTGTTAGCATTACATTATTACCTTTAGCTTGTGCTTGGTGTTAACGTTACATTATTACCTTTAGCTTGTGCTTGGTGTTAGCATTACATTATTACCTTCTTTACAGTAGCTTGTGCTTGGTGTTAGCGTTACATTATTACCTTCTTTACAGTAGCTTGTGCTTGGTGTTAGCGTTACATTATTACCTTTACAGTAGCTTGTGCTTGGTGTTAGCATTACATTATTACCTTTAGCTTGTGCTTGGTGTTAGCGTTACATTATTACCCTTTACTGTAGCTTGTGCTTGGTGTTAGCGTTACATTATTACCTTTACAGTAGCTTGTGCTTGGTGTTAGCGTTACATTATTACCTTCTTTACAGTAGCTTGTGCTTGGTGTTAGCGTTACATTATTACCTTTACAGTAGCTTGTGCTTGGTGTTAGCGTTACATTATTACCTTTACAGTAGCTTGTGCTTGGTGTACTGTAGTCGGACCAGGTTCTGTTGGTCTCCGGATGATGGAACCACAGTACTTTGTTGCCTTTTCTGAATCAGAATGGAAAGTGTGGTTTTAAATAAGAGACACTTTCCTCTTAGAATGTATAGCCGTTTGCATAAACCTCTATGCCATTAGGCTCCATGAATAATTCAACACCATTAATATTTTAGCACCCTGGTCTCTTTAGATATGGAGGTTTGGAAGTAAATTTAATTAGGAGAGGTTAGTCATCAGTGGACCTCCAGCTTCTTCACCTGTGGAAGTGTGGACAATTAATTGGGTCAGTTCTGGTACAGTTACAGTATGTGTAGATTCCAGCTGGAGTATCGTTCCAGCCGGCCATCCCAGTTACGACTGCAGTGTTGACCTATAGCAACAAGGATTTTCAATATGTCTCCCAAATAACAATCTTCTGACAGACATCCACATTGAAATAGTTTATTAGTCTGTTCATGGATCACTTTTAACTTTCTCAGTGTTGAATTATATACCGTTCATAATATATTTATATTTATCGCATATCAGTGTTTACCATAATCAAGGGACGACAGTGGGCTCAGATAGAGCAGTCGTCTGGTAATCCGGAGGTTCCCGGTTCGATTCCCGCTCCTCCCGGGCAGTGTGTCCTTGAGCAAGACACTTAAACCCTAACTGCTCCCGATGAGCAGGTTGGCAGAACCTTGCACGGTGTGTGAGTGAATGGGTAAAATGTGAGGAACAAATTTGGATAAAAGCGCTATATAAATGCACCATTTACCATTTATCATAATAATCATAACTACCTGCCTCGTACTATATACCATGCATGTTTTGGTGGTTAAGAGAATGGATGATTTTGACCTATTCTATATTTATATACTTATACAGTACTTATATTTAAGTATTTCTACGTTTACTTAAGTAAAGGAACTGTGTACTTCTTCCACCACTGCTTGGATAAGTACTCTCTGTTGACAGGGATAACAGAATTCATAAAACGACTGCTATTTGCGGGGCAGGACACCTCCACACAAGGACAACGTTTCTGCTCCGGCAGTGGTGCACAAAAAAAAAAGGATTTTAATCGTTTTCAGACATGCACCTTTCCACGCACCTCGTAACAAATCCAGTCGAAGGCGCATGACGTGACAAAACTAGATGATTTGTGAGCAAGCCGCACTACATGCTGTCAGCGGAGCTAACAAAATGGATCGCACACAGGTCTGCGCTGGTGAGTCTTAAGAGGGACAGAGAAGGTTGAGCCTCAGGGCCTTGAATAAACAAATCCGTCAAGCATCCGTTAACCTGTCAGCGCAGATAGACCGAATGGAGGAATTCAAGCAAGGAAGCGATCTTATTTTGGATTTCCTAGACCATCGCTTCCTCAAAGTGGGGTCCTGGACCGTGTTCCAGACGGTCCCTGGAAAAACGTGAAATAGTTGAATTTCACTATTTCATCATTACCGTAAAAGTTAGCTCAATGATAGAATGTGTAAGAGTGCCTATCGGACGCACACATTCTCTCTCTCTCTGACTTAGAGTAGACGACAGAGTACAGCAACTTGCAATGGGCCTGGTCTACAACCACTAAGGTACCCATGATGTACATGTCAAAATACTTCCCAAAGGTCAGTGAATTCCACGACCACAACGGAATTCTCTCTCTCTCTCTCTCTCTCTCTCTCTCTCTCTCTCTCTCTCTCTCTCTCTCTCTCTCTCTCTCTCTCTCTCTCTCTCTCTCTCAAACACACACCGGCTAAACCAGTGATTCTCAAACTGTGGGGTGCATGCAAATGGGGAGAGCCTGAGCGCACACAAGAGTCATTTTCTGCTTACTTTTCAACCCTAACATCTTAGCATAATGATAGTGTCATATATCGAATGAAACACACATTCTGAGGTTTCTGGAGATATGATTCTACCTCACCCAGAATCCACAATAGGAATTAAGTCAATGACAATATAATGTTTTAGGCAAATTTGCCCATAAGCCGGTAAGCTACTGTAGCCACTGTGCCAAACTCACCACGACACAGCTCAACTAGACCCTGGAGATTTACATGACTTGGTTTATTTCAGGAGCAAGGTTTCTTCAACAACGTCAAAGACTTTGTCAGTAAATATCTTTCTGTGTTGGTGACGTGCCTTTTCAAGTGTTTCCACCGCGCAATAGCTTCTCCCCCCAGGCCATCAGAACACTGAACACTGATCTCTCCACACACATGAACACACACACACAGACACACAGACACACAAACACACACACACACACACACACACACACACACACACACACACACACACACACACACACACACACACACACACACACACACACACACACACACACACACACTACACATCCTCACTTACACTCTCACAGACCCCACATACAAATACACTACAAAAAATCTCACTTAAAAACTAAAAAACTACTGTATTTTTTTGCAATAGTCCGAACTGTATGTTTGTATATTATGGTATTTTATTCGTATTACTTTTTTCTATTCTATTTTATTATTTTTATTTTTGCACAATTGAGGCGAGCATGGCCACCTACATTTCACTGCATGTCTCGTGTATGTGACAAATAAAACTCTTGAATCTTCAATCTTGAATCACATTGGCACAGTGTGCGCATTTGCTTTATCAATCCAGGGTGTGTTTGCTTTGAATCAATCCGGGGCCCTGCTAGCGAGTGGGGCCCGTTTCATTTGAAATGGGTGTAACATAGCTAAGGCCACCTATGGATTTACTTCCTCAACAGGTATCTCCTCAACTCCAAGACCGAAATGGAATTCTGCACAAATAGAATCTGTAATGTTGTCCAAGTAGCGACCTCTAGGCAAAAGATGACTACATGGTAGTGTGCTTTGTTTACAGAATAGAATAGAATAGAAATACTTTATTTATCCCAAACGAAATTCAGCACTACAGATCACTCACAGTAAACAGTAAACATTTAGTCAGAAACAAAAGTCAAGAATAAGAATAAGAATAAAGAATAAAGTCGGGGTGGCTACGTGGTGTAGTGGGCAAGGCACTCGCCACGAAATGCTGGAGAAGCTGGGCTCGTCAGTTCGAGCCCAGCGCTCCACATTTGCTTTCAGTTTAGCTGGTCGTCCGTACTAATACACATTGGCCGTATTAGGGGGTGGGAAACTGATGGGTGGGGATCGGGCGTTGTGGACAGCGACTCCTACAGGTCGGTTGGTGCGCCTGCGCAGTAGAATCAGGAAGTGTCGGGGGCAGCATGAGCCTCCCACGCGTTACTCCTCGCCACTGAGAGATCGAGCTGCGCAGGTGAAAAGATGCAACTGCTGTTACCTTAAGTACCGGAGGGGACTTGTGCTATGTATGACTTAGTCCACATTGCAGCCAGCTTGTGGGAGGCAAGAAACAGCGTCCGTGACAGGGGAGGGTTGAATTGGATGATACGAAATTGGGATGGGAGAAAATATAGAAAATGGGAGAAAAAGTGGATCAAAAAAAATCAATGACTTGTTTGCAGTCAACATTGTCGAAACGGATTGTTTTTTAATCGGTTCATTTCCGTTTTATACCATTTTGAAAAACGCTAGTTTCTTGAAACTTCCAGAAGATTTCAGAAGATTCTGTGATAAACGCCCTTTACTGTAATACACAAAACACGTTGTCATTTTTCGGCCTATTTATGAATCGTTTTCAAATAAACGCTAGATTATCGATAGTATATGTGTACTTATGCACGCTATAGAAGCGGGCTGAAAAATCGATTATTTTATTTCCTGATCGCACACACACACACACACCCAACACCAGCAGACTGCCCACCACCCCCAACCCTGACGATCACAACCAGTCAGGTCAGTAGGCAGCTCTCCAAAATTAATGTAAACAAGGCCAGAGGACCGGACAACACCAATCCCAGGGTGCTCAAGGTATGTGCAGAGCAGCTGGCAGCACCGCTCCAGCATCTTTTCAACCTCTCCCTGAGGCTGGAGAGGGTGCCCCAGCTCTGGAAGACCTCCTGCATTGTCCCGGTGCCCAAGAAGGGACGTCCCAGCACCCCCAACGACTACAGGCCAGTCGCTCTGACGTCACACGTCATGAAGACGTTTGAGAGACTGGTCCTGCAACACCTCAAGCCCCTGGTGCGTGACTCCCTCGACCCCCTGCAGTTTGCATACCAGGCAAACATCGGGGTGGAGGATGCCATCATCTACATGCTCCACAGAGCGTACACGCACCTGGAGAAGCCGCGCAGCTCAGTGAGGATTATGTTCTTTGATTTCTCCAGCGCCTTCAACACCATCCAGCCGTCACTGCTAGCGGAGAAGCTCTCTGCGATGCAGCTGGAGCACGGCTTGGTGGCCTGGATCAAGGACTACCTCACTGAGAGGCCACAGTACGTCAGACTAAAGGACAGTCAGTCTGACGTACTGGTGAGCAACACCGGCGCCCCCCAGGGAACTGTGCTGTCACCCTTCCTCTTCACCCTCTACACCTCAGACTTCTGCCGCAACTCCAGCGGGTGCCACCTGCAGAAGTTCTCAGACGACTCCTCCATCGTAAGCTACATCACCGACGATGATGAGGAGGAGTACAGAGCCCTGGTGGAGAGCTTCGTGGGGTGGAGCGACAGCAACCACCTCCAACTCAACACCAGTAAGACCAAGGAGCTGGTGGTGGACTTCCGGAGGGGCAAGAAGAGGCCCCCCCCGATTCCCATCTCCATCCGAGGGGTGGATGTGGAGATGGTGGACTCATACAAGTTCCTTGGGGTACACCTGAACAATAAACTGGACTGGTCGGACAACACAGAGGCCCTCTACAGGAAGGGACAGAGCAGGCTGTTCTTCCTGAGGAGACTCAGGTCCTTCAATGTGTGCAACAAACTGCTGCAGTCTTTTTACCAGTCTGTTGTGGCCAGCATCCTCTTCTATGCTGTGGCATGCTGGGGAGGCTACATCAACTCAAGGGACACCAACAAGCTCAACAAGCTGGTGAGGAAGGCTAGCTCCGTGGTGGGAGTCGAGCTACCTAGACTTGAGGTGATGGTAGAGAGGGGGATGATAAGGAAGCTGGATGCCATCATGGAGAACCCCTACCACCCCCTCTACGACGAGCTAGTCAAGATGAGAAGCTCGTTCAGCCACAGACTCATCCCCCCCCGACACTCAACTAACCGCCTCGGACAGTCCTTCATACCAGCGGCCATCAGGCTCCACAACAGTGGGCAGCGACTAGCAGCCTCCAGGCCCCACAACAGGGGGCAGCGACAGCGACTGCTACCAGACATTGACCTGGGACTTATAGGAACCCAAGGGGGACAAAGTAGACTACCCTGGTACTTTGATTAATGTATACTCAGTAGATAGTAAATTATAGTAAATTATAACACTACCTCTTGCATACTGCACCTCATGTGACACTGTGAATAATGTGAATATTCCTCAGCTAGTCAGATAGTAAATTATTTTGACCATATTGATCAAATTGTTTACACTGCCTGTGTTGTCTTTTACTACCTGTATACTGTGTTGTTTTACTACCTGTACCCCTCCCCCCATGCTGCTATGATGCCTGAATTTCCCCAAGGGGATCAATAAAGGAATATCTTATCTTATCTTATCTTACACACACACACACACACACACACACACACACACACACATACACACATAGGGCCCACGTTGATATCTCTGTGAAAAAAGCTCTGCTTATCCTAAGACTGGTAAAATATATTCCTTACCTCAGATCAGGTGTTCTCCAAAAAGATTATTCAAATTCCTGATCGCCATTCCAAATATCGATCGCGTTTATTGATCCAACGCTGGGTGGTCGAAACACAGATTCCACGCTGTTCTGATGGTCCAGAATGAATCTGATCGGCTTGAGTTACTTGCCTGAGAAGTAAAATGTGGAAGCAGGATTTCCCCCCCATGCTTTTCATTCAGTCTAATCCAATGGGGTGCAGTACCACAGGGAGAGACAATAGGGGGCGGTATTTTCTCAATGGAGCTCAGAGAGAGTTCCAGTGGTAAACGGGAGGCTAAATCAAATCAAATCAAATTTATTTGTAAGGCCCGACAACACACGTTAATGTCCCCATGGGCTGGACACGTCTTGTTTAAACAAGTCAAGAAGAAACATAACAATAAATCAAGAACAAAACAAGAACACCATAAGGTCCAACAAATTTTAAATAAGGAAAAACTCACTAAAACCTAACAATAGGAAAAAATGCACCACAGGCAGTGTGGAGGGGAGAAACCTTAGAAGGGCCATTCAAGGGGGGATCTCCCTTCTTAGATGTTGGTGATAGTAGTGTTGCAGACTGACAGTTGGTAAGCATGCACTCATGTGTGTAGTGAAACACAGATGAGTGCATGCAATAGCAACTGGACATTTTGAAAGATTAAAGATAGAGCTGATAGCGATAGCAACTGAACATTTTGAAAGATTAAAGATAGAGCTGATAGCAGATCTATTTGAGGCACAGGGGTGGCGCAAAGAGGGTCGCGTCCTCCCCGTCTTAATCACGGGACGTTCAACACTCCGGTCATCGCTCCGAGACAGCCGGAGACAGGGAGATAGGGGGCGGCGCAGAGAGGGTCGCAACCTCCCCGACATCATCGCGGGACGTCCAGCACTCCGGTCATTACGAGACAGCCGGAGACAGGGAGACAGGAGGGCACGAAGAGAGGGTTGCGTCCTCCCGGTCTTCATCACGGGACGTCCGACACTCCGGTCAACACTCCGGGACAGCAACTAGATTGATGAAATATGAATGGAAATCGCTAATAAAAAAAAAACGATTAAAAACGAGATCTCTCCTCGGCTGGCACTCAACGGTTGGCATGAACTAACGAGTTATCTCGTCGTTGGCACTGAAAGTGTTAAGGTCCCCAGAGTTTGCTCTGAACAGGGTAAATCTGCATTCTGCTACAGTATGATGCCCCTCTAGCTCATGGAACTCCAACATTCCTTAAAGCTTGAGATTCTTTAATCTTATTTTTATGATTTTATATGCTGTGTGATTTTATATGCTTTCTTTTTTGCTTATTTCTCTATGTACACTCGTGAATTGCCTATATAGAGTCCCATTCATTTTATGGCACGTTTTTCACAAGTTCAGAACATCAATATAAGTGATTTAGCTTGCAGCCTTGTGTATATTTTAATTCCTTTCTTTTGTAGTAGGCTACTACAGCAGATAGTTACTCCTTTGATCATAGCCCTGATTACCATGGCAATTAACAAGGCTTTTCAACATTAAAAGCGAAACTACGAGAGACTGACTTTCAAATACACAGAGTATTAACATCATAACTGGATCGTTTGAGGCTAGGGCTTGCTGTTTAATTTCAAGTCTGGCATTATAGTCTGCCTAATCGCAGGCGACTACATGCTGGTACATGTTTAATACATCTTGTCAAGGTTCTGCCCAACCACAAGTTTTCAAAATATAAAGGGGAATTTGTTATGTTCTTTCCATGGCCTGAATATTCAATCAATATTTGTGAACAATACCTACTCTCTTCCAAAGCCAGAAACCAGAGAAGTAAGAATCAAACGTGTGATGTCATGTGAAGCCTGGAGCTGCTTCATTGACAATGAATGGGAGACTGATTTTGTGGACCCGCAGAATGTTTGTTTTCTTTTTCCAAATGCTTTATTATATAGCAGTGCTCTCAATTCTGAAACAGAACATGTACCTCTGAACCCAGAACATTCCACTGGGTGCTGTGTCATCTATACAAATATTTCCCAATTCATTGTCTATGGAGCAGCTTCAGACTTTATACTTGACCAGAGTAATAACATGTATTGTCCATAGTTCCCCTTTAAGAGAATCCCTTGGGGGAGGATATTGTCTGTGTAGCTTATCTATCACATTTACATTTAGTCATTTAGCTGACGCTTTTATCCAAAGTGACTTACAAGTTCTGTACGACAAGTCATCAGGAAGGGTACAACTCTATCAGCTGAGTAACAATATTCATCAAAGTGTTGTGTGTGTTACAGTGTAGGTTAGTTTATTAGTGCATGACAGTAAGGTTAGTTAGGGTTAGATTTTTTATTTTTTTTTTATTATTATTTCAGATAATGGTTGAAGAAGTGCGTCTTTAGTCGACGGCGAAAGATTGGACGGGATTCGGCTGTCCTAACTGGGGTGGGTAGTTCATTCCACCATTATGGGGCAAGGACTGAGAATAGGCGGCTTCTCTTTGATGATGATGACCCTCCGGGAGCTTGGATAGGAGTAGGTCTGAGATGTCGGACAGACAGGCCGAGATCCGCTCAGAGATGTGGATATCTGAGGGAGGGAAGGAGAGGAAGAGTTGAGTATCATAGGCATAGCAATGATACAAGAAGGCATGAGACGTGATAATGTTACCCAGTGATTTGGTGTAGAGGGAGAAGAGAAGGGGTCCTAGAACCGAGCCCTGGGGACACCCGTCTGGAGGGGGCGGGGGGTGACAGGGTCCCTCTCCATGACACTTGGTAGGAGCGGTCGTCGAGGTATGATGTCAGCCATGTCAGCGCAGATCCAGCCACTCCCATTCCTGCGAGGGCCACGAGGAGGATCTGATGGTTGACTGTGTCGAAGGCTGCAGATAGATCTAGGAGAATCAGGACAGAGGAGAGGCCTTTCGCTTTTGCTAAGTGAAGTGCCTCTGTGACCGCAATGAGGGCCGTTTCTGTGGAGTGGCCAGTCCGGAAGCCTGACTGATTGGGGTCTAGGAGGTCATTCTGTAAGAGATAAGCAGTAAGTTGGTTGGATACAGCACGTTCAAGTGTTTTAGAAAGGAAGGAGAGAAGAGAGACAGGACGATAGTTGCCTATGACGGTGGGGTTCAGGGTTGGTTTTTTTATGAGGGGCGTGACTCTGGCTAGTTTTAGGGAGGTGGGGACCACCCCCGAGTTGAGTGAGGAGTTGATGGTTGCAGTTAGGAATGGGAGGATGTCCGGTGCTATGGTCTGGAGGAGTGGGGAGGGTAGCTGGTCCAGCTGGCATGTAGTCGGACGGTTCAACGTTACCAGTGTCAGGGTCTCGGCTTCTGTAATGGGAGAGAAAGATGACAGAGTGAAGGATGAGGTTCTCGATTCAGCATTTGGAATGGGTGGGGGTTGGGAGAAGGAGCTGCGGATGTTCTCCACTTTTTCCTCAAAGAAGATTGCAAAGTCTTCGGCAGAAAAAGATGAGGGAGGAGGGGGTGGGGGGGGAGTGAGGAGGGAGGACATGGTAGCATGCAGTTTGCGAAGATTCTTGGCAGAGGCCTCGATCCTATGGTGAAAGAAAGAAGCTTTGGCATTAGTAATGGTTTTGGAGAATGTTAACAAGAGGTTGTGATATGTGTCGATGTCAGCAGTGAGGCGTGACTTTCTATACTTCCTCTCAGCCGCTCTCAGGACCTGTCTTTGTTCTCTCACTGCATCTGTCAGCCATGGACTGGGTGGGGAACGGCGGGCAGGTTTCTCAACAAGGGGACAGAGCTTGTCGAAGGAGGTTACAAGGGCTGAGAGGAGGGTGGAGGGGGGGGTGTTGTGTGTGTGTGTGTGTGCGTGCGTGCGTGCGTGCGTGCGTGCGTGCGTGCGTGCGTGCGTGTGTGTGTGTGTGTTTGTGTGTGTGTGTGTGTGTGAAAGCTTGAAGGAGTGTTGTGAACTGAGAGAGACAGAAAGGTAGAGAATGTATGCCTATGTTCTCTAAAGGCATTAAACTGATAATATGTTAATGTAAACAACATCAGCAAAATTGAATATTCATTAATACTACTTTTAACTTTCAGCAAAACTTATGACGAAAAAGATTTCTTAATAACCTTTATTTTCCTAGATTTAAGACTGAATCAGGGTATCTGCAGGGTATTAAAAAGTATTAAATTCATAATTCTCAAATCGCAGGTATAAACAACAAGTCTTACATTTGATTTGCACAGGTATTACATTTTTGGGAGGGCAGCCCAGCTGTCGGGAGATGAAATAATATAAAATATATTAAATGTTTTTGTATTAAATTCGTTTGCGGGGGCTATCGGGAGCTTGGTGTGTCTGGTGAGAGTTTGTATGGAACACTCGAGAATTTAAATTGATGCTGAACCAAAAGTGACCGTGCTGAACTAAACTAAAAGTGAAACTAAAGTGATTTGTTTCATCTTGCTGACAGGCTTTGATCAGCTCTTTCACGTGAACCTCCACAGACCCATAACCAGATGCAGTTTGTTTTCCATCATCGCCCACTCATCTCTCTCTCTCTCTCTCTCTCTCTCTCTCTCTCTCTCTCTCTCTCTCTCTCTCTCTCCCTCCCTCTCCCCCCCCCTCTCTCTCTCTCCCTCCCTCTCCCCCCCCCTCTCTCTCTCTCTCTCTCTCCCTCCCTCTCCCTCTCCCCCCCCCCCCCTCTCTCTCTCTCTCTCTCTCTCTCTCTCTCTCTCTCTCTCTCTCTCTCTCTCTCTCTCTCCCTCGCTCTCTCCCCCCCCCTCTCTCCCCCCCCCCCTCTCTCTCTCTCTCCCCCCCCTCTCCCTCTCTCCCCCCCTCTCTCTCTCCAGCACATTGTGACTTGTCACGGGAGCATGCTGCTGCCTCAGTTCCTGGCCATGTACCGCGTCACCGTGGAGAGTGAGGACACCTACCTCTTAGTCATGAGGAACATGTTCAGCCACAGGATGCACGTGCACCGGAAGTACGACCTGAAGGTGCGGTACATTTTGTGGGATTCAGTCGAATATTATAGGTTGGGTTTCTGTGTAAGATAAGATAAGACAAGATATTCCTTTATCCTTTTTCCTTTATCATAGTGGCATGGGGAAGGGGGAGGGGAGGTACAGGTATGGCCAGGGTAATAGTAGAAAGACATAAATATACGGTAGGCAATACAATTTGATCTGAATATAGAAATATGAGAAAAAGAAACAGTGTAAAGAAAGGTGCAGATGAGGGTCTGTATGCCCTATCGGTTATATCCACGTTACAATAAATATAAATATGAAAAATGAATATATATAAAAATCTGAATACTATGAGTAAAGGTACACAAGGTGCAGTATTACACAAGGTACCATAACTGGCCTGATATATGTCATAAGTCTGTGCAGGTTTTGGTGGTTAAGTGGTCAGAACAGAATAGGAGTTCTGCAGCCGTGTGTCAGTAGCAGCAGTAGAGCTTCTGCACACCTGAACGGCGACAGATGCGTAGGAGAAGAGTGATTAACACAGAGAGCCACCACTGCCCACACACTCTCTTCATCACTTCGCAGTTAAAACATCTAGCTGGCGCCGTGTCCATTATGACATCACATGTCTGAAAGTACAGCAGGCAGCATATGAATAGTCGTGACACGCTTGTCTAAAACACGTTTTCTGTATTAAACAAGGCTGGAAAGGGAACAAAGTACATGAGATCATATTAATATCAAGACCTGCTTATGGTATATACAGCATTATTGTACATGCTATCATACAGAGTTATATGGGTTATATGCAGGTGTATAAGTAGGTATATAGAAGGATTATATGCAGGTATATTCATATATATATGCAGTAAATATAAATGTATACAGTACAGTATATACAGCACTATTGTACAGGCTCTCATATCCTAGTAGTTCGTCAGCGGTTTGCACCTGACCCAAATCTGTAAATAAAAACAAGTAAGTACATACAATTTAAACTTTAATAAAAAAATATATATAATAATTAGTGGTGGGACTCGATTAAAAATGTTTATCGAATTAATTCTAGACTTTATAGTGAATGAATAGAAATTAATCACAATTGAATCACTATTTGATGCGAAAATCAAACATTTTCAATTCAAATTAATTTTGGTATACGAGTGAATCAATGAATATACATTATACATACGTTTAAGCAGCAAAATCCTGTATTAGCTACTACACAGACCAACAGATCCATGCAATTTTTAACAAAGTGCAGCAATTTTAGGAATAATATATAATAATGGGTGTGGGTATTATCACAATAATTGAAAGGCATCTTGAAACTACAACAGTATTTCTATCCTTCACCTTTAACCAATGCCTAAACTAACCACCTGAATAACTTCTGGGCCAACCTGAGGTCACTGCTCGGGACATTGACTTACTGTCCAGGATTGCCAAAGATGAGCTGGCGTGACAACTGTTGTATTGTATGAATATGGTGACTGACGTGGCTCCAGTTAAAACAGAGCACATGAATGAAACATTATGGGATGTTTTGTTTTCCAGGGTCGTTGGTGTCTCGTGCAGCCAGTTTCAAAGAAAAGGTGAGATAAGACACTAAAAGGTCAACGTTGTCTTGTTTATCTTTTGTGAATTACTACCTTCTGCATGAGGTACATACATACAGATTTATAGATATACGTATTAGTCAGTCCATGTGATTTCTGGACTAATAAGTCCAACAATGTGGTGAATATATCATAATGGTAAAGGTTATAAAGAGGACAGTTGAGATAGCCAATCAGAGCAAACATGCATCACATGTAGAATGTGGCTACGTTCACACTGCGAGCGAAGGTGGCCCACATCTGATTGGATTTTTTTCTGTGACTCATATCTGATGTGAACAGCACAAATCCCATGGAATCTGAGCTTTTCTATTCTGATTTGGGCCACTTTCATAATGTGGTCCTAAATCAGTTATAGGTCTGATTTTTTGCAATGCGACCTCAGTCTGAACAGTCATGTGACTTTCATGCAACTTTCACGTCACTTTAGAATGACGGTTGTCAAAAAGATTTTGATGTCCATCTTCTTCATTGTTCATTTTAGGCCTGTCCCCGACTAAGGATTTGTATAGTCGACAATTTTCCAATTTGACAGTTGGCCGAAATTTGCTGGTAGTCGACTACCTACCAATAAAAAAAATTTAAATTGTCTTTTCTTTGGGGGGGGGGGGGGGGGGGGGGGGTCATTCCATTTGGGTTGTGGGGGGGTGCTTGATGTCTGAAAAAGTCGACTGAAGGCTTCTTGTCAATTGGTCAAATGATGGATACATCTTGATATATGTCTAGTGTGTGAAATCCTCTTTCAGTGCCTCTGAAAGGTTGGCAGTCGACTACGGCTCCTTTAGATCGATTAGTCGACTAGTCGAGGTCAGCCCTAGTTAATTTGCGCATGCGGGTCAGTTCAGGAGCGTGTCACCAGTTCACACTGGAATCTGATATTGGCCACATTTAAAGAATTATAATAATTATAATAATGTGAACAGCCAAACAAAAACGATCAAATCTGAGCAATAAATCAGAATTGAGCACCAATGCTTGCAGTGTGAACATACAGTAGCTTTATATAGAACGCTCAGGAGGGTTTTGACAACACAGGGAGCTTTGAGTCTCGCCCAGTGGGACTAGAGCCTCTGGGGAAGGAGACATGGCACCGCTGTGATTTTGGCAAAGGATGAATGGACCAAGGTTGATGAACAAACGCAGGGATGGGCTGTGAAGCAGGTTCAGTCGTTATAAATGTTATGAAGTAGAATTCACGTGAAGTCTGACCAAAAAGAGAAACCTCAACGTCATCTGTTGGAACGACGCCGAGAGCTTTTCATGAAGAAGCTCTGATTTTGACATTTACAGACTGCGTGATGTTAAAGGCCAACTCAGTGATCCAAAAATAGCAATGGGGACATGTTTGTTGTATGCTCTAGTTGTTTCACTCTCAGACTGTTGATACAAGGCTAGACAACAGCTAAATAATAATATTATATATTTAAAATTATTATTATTATTATTGTTATTGTTATTATTATACATTTTCTTTTTAACACATTCCCTGCCACGCTTATATCCATCAATGTTTGATCACTGCCACCAGTCTAAGCCTATGGAGATGTTTACCTTCTTTGCAGGGCTATAACTTTTTAAATTGTATTGCTAAATTGACATTACTATGGCCCATTCAACATCGATTATCTATCGTTCAGGATGTAGGAACGTTTAACTTTTTCATTCATAGGTTCATACGAAAATACCCTCTAGAATATAAATATGTTTTTATCGTTTTCTGCAGTAATTCCTAGAACGTGAGATATAGGCATAAATGCATATATAGATTATCAAATGCCGTTTGTTGGCGATACACGCTATATTAAAATTTCAACTGTACATGATCCTAAACGTTATGACTGATCATGCACGGGTGAACGGGGGGGGGGGGTCGTTTATAATTCCGTGATCGTCGGTAAATGCTTTATGTAGTATGGGTGATATATTGATCGGAGCAGTTTGCATGGATAATAATAAACAAACGCGCTGAAAATGACGTCAGTGTCCTCTTACCGTTGGCCGGTGAGACTGGAGGAAAAAGATCCCACTTATTTGACGGCGATCGAGTCGATCCATTTCCGGTTTGTATAATAATAATAACAGCCCAAATCATGTCGATTATTGAGTTATGGCAGCGATCCATATACAGGGTGTGTGTCTTGAGTCCCGCAACAATATGCGAGTGCCGGACGCATTTCCAAGATGCACAGAGATCGACTCGTCCATTTCCGGTTTGGCAACTCGCCGATCATCCACCAAGGGGCAGTATTGAAGCGTTGCAGAGTTGTGCATGCTCCCACTGCATCAGACGAGGCTCCGTGAGGGAATTATGAATAACATGGCAAAAAAATGAAATATGATCTCAATAACGTTGTACGCCGTGGATTGGCAGAATTCGCATGAACTTGAAACACGTCGTAAGCCATTTCCGGCGTGGGATGTGTTAAACATATTTTTCTAATATTTGTATTTGTTGTATTTTGTGGTTGTAAAAGGTTTGTTTATCTTCTTCTTTCGTGTAACGTCAGAGGTCCAACTCCGTATCTTGTAGCCATGCCCTTAACTCTGGTCCCACATCAAAGAGGCTGGCTGATTGGGACTCTAATGTAACCTCGATATTGTGTCATAGGAAATATTAGGATGACTGCATAACCTTCCATAACCTGGTTTACTGTTTGCAGGTGAAAGGGCTGCCCACGTTTAAAGACGTGGACTTCAGGAACAACATGCAGAAGGTGTATGTGAGCGAGGAGGAGAAGGAGAAGGTCATGGTGAAGCTCAACAGGGATGTAGAGGTACGTGTACGCATGCATGTGTGTGTGTGTGTGTGCGTGTGCATGTGCGTGTGCGTGTGTGTGTGTGTGTACATAGCTCATCATGACCGTATTGTGGACATTGGGTGTCATTCCCGAATGGATTTACGATATATTAGGGCTGGTAGCGAGATTCCCCAAATCTCCCTGAGATTGGAATCGGCCGTGGCTGAGAGCAGAATTTAAGAGTGCTGAGGAGCACACTTATGATTGATTGACTGATTGAAAATGTTATTAATTTGACAGACTGTGTTCTCCATGTTCTTAACGGCTTTATTTGGGAGGAATAATCTAATCTAATCTAATCTAGTCTAATCTAATGTAATCTAATCTATTCTAAACTAATCTAATGTAATCTAATCTAACGTAATCTAATCTAATGTAATCTAATCTAGTCTAATCTAATGTAATCTAATCTATTCTAAACTAATCTAATGTAATCTAATGTAATCTAATCTAATGTAATCTAATCTATTCTAATCTAATGTAATCTAATGTAATCTAATCTATTCTAAACTAATCTAATGTAATCTAATCTATTCTAAACTAATCTAATCTAGTCTAATCTATTCTAAACTAATCTAATGTAATCTAATGTAATCTAATGTAATCTATTCTAATCTAATGTAATCTAATGTAATCTAATCTATTCTAATCTAATCTAGTCTCATCTAATCTAGTCTAATCTATTCTAATCTAATCTAGTCTAATGTAATCTAATCTAGTCTAATCTAATCTAATCTAGTCTAATCTAATGTAATCTAATCTAGTCTAATCTAATGTAATCTAATCTAGTCTAATCTAATGTAATGTAATCTAGTCTAAACTAATCTAATCTAGTCTAATTTAATCTAATCTAGTCTAATGTAATGTAATGTAATCTATTCTAAACTAAACTAATCTAATCTAATGTAATGTTTGTTGCACCTCTCCGTGTGTCTTCAGTTCCTGGTGCACATGAGGCTCATGGACTACAGCCTGCTGCTGGGCATCCATGACGTGGAGCGGGTTGAGAGGGAGGAGCAAGAGGCCGCGGCGGCGTCCGGCGAGGAGGGGGAGGAGAAGGAGGAGGAGAGCCAGCCCCATGTCCCCGTCCACGGCCCCCACAGCACCTCCTCACCAGAGGGCATCGCTGGCTACATGAACTCCTTCAAACCCCTGAGTCCTGGGGACTTTGACCCCTACGTGGACGTGTACGCCATTCAGAGTGCCGTAGGTACGTTTAGAGAGCCTGGAACAGCAGAGCTTCTTCAAACTAATAGTTTTAACTAGGGATGTCAACAGATTAAAAAAATTTAACTAATTCATCTCACAATTTTCTGTAATTAATCTAGATTAATCTAGATTAAAAATAGCATTTTTCTATTTAAGACCGAAGCTTGTAACAGATATTTACTTGAGTAAAATCATGGAATTAATGTAAATCAAATATTTACTATTTTAATAGTATTTTAATAGTAATATAAATGATATTCACAACAAAAATGTGTTCCATCTTCATGTCAGATGATTTTCAAAAAGGTGCATGAGTCGATGCAAAAAAAGAACAAGCAAATATACTGCTGAAAGTTCAGAACGTTGACGATTTTTCACTCCATAGATTAATCTAGATACATTTATTTTAATGCTTTAATTAATTTAAATTCATCTCCAAAGTTAAAGCATTAATTTTGACAGCCCTAGTTTTAACAGAACAGAAGGTGCTCTTTGGTAGATGGTGTGAATATTTCTTGAGGGAATGAGGAAAGAACCAATAATAATTATTGAATAATTCTCAATTTAAGGCCTTAAAAGGTATTAAAAAAGACTTACATTTCATTTGCACAGGTATTACATTTGGGGGGGGGGGGGCAGTTGGGAGATGAAATAATATTAAATATATTAAATGTTTTTGTATTCAAGTCGTTGTTTTTTGCGGGGCTACCAGGAGCTTGGTGCGTCTGGTGAAAGCTTGTATGGAACGCTCGAGAATTTAAGTGCAGGCTCCAGTTAAGTGTCGCTCTGTTTTTTTGCTAGTATGTTCGTAAAATTGGTATTAAATTGAACTCTTAAGTGGTATTAAAAACATCTTATCCTGCAGATATTCTGGAAAAGACACATACTGTAGCAGCCAGACACAATAGCAGCCACACACTGGAAGTACCCAACCTACTACTATGCGTACACATGGTGTAACTGTTACTGTACTGCGCCTCAAGCTAGGGACTGTGTGTATTGGCCAGAGACACAGCTGTTATCCAGCTGCTTGAAGCCAAACAGACCCCCGGGTAATGGCCGTTCCACTGCACAACAGAAGGGGTGAATTTACTAAATGTATATAAAGTGCAAATATCTTAGTTGTGACAATACTGTATACATGAGCAGACATGGCCGCCAGCTCAGTGATAAGCGGCGGGGGAGAGGGAGCGCAGCCAATGAGTGACGATATTTCCTTAATTTCACCCTTTCTGGACAGTTATCCTTATGGGCAGAAGCTGTTTTAATGTACATTCTATTCAATCATTTTTACTTTACTCCCCACCACAGTCAGGACAGCTGGAACCCGGACAATTTTCTGCTGTTGACTAAAAACGCTTAAATCTTATATATCTTTAAAAAAAAACAATAAAAACAACTAACCTTCTTACTGTCTTTTACTATTATGTCTATACTACGATGCTACTATACTTATACTACTACCTATCATGCTAATATGTCTATACTACTATGCTAGTATACTTACTCTACTACCCATCATGCTAACATGTCTATACTACTATGCTAGTATACTTATACTACTACCTATCATGCTAACATGTCTATACTACTATGCTAGTATACTTACTCTACTACCTATCATGCTAACATGTCTATACTACTATGCACTCAGAGTGTAACACTCAAGATCGACACTATTTGACGAATAATGCCACCTAGGCCTACCCTTAGCTTAGCTGAGAGGTACCCCTCCTGCTGACTTGTTGTTCACAATTTGTAAGTCGCTTTGGATTAAAGAGTCAGCTAAATGACTAAATGTAAAGGTCAAATGTAAATGTAAGGTCAACAGTATGTAAGGGGTTTTGGACCAGGGGCTGTGACCTCTCCTCACACATTAAACACGTTTGAACACTAAACCATATTTTATCTATATTACTAAAAGATTTGCATTACATCTCTGCCTCATTTTTGCATTTGTTGCATTTTGTACTTTAGTTTTGTATTGTATATTATTTTGTAGTGTTTGGTGACGGTCTTTATTCTTTTTACTGTATGAAGCACAAAGGGGGCTCATACAGAACCAAGCACTTCACTGTGTACTGTACCTTATGTGTGACAAATAAAACTAAACCTGACATTTTAAGCAGTAATACAGACGAGTTGCTACAGCATAAAGTTTTAGCACTGTTGTGCTACTGTCACATGTGGAAGCCAACTGCTACGGATCAGCACAGCAGTGCCAAGATCACAATATAACACTACCTTAACTGTGTTACTGCCATTACATAACCAATTTTACTCATAACACCCTCATATTTAGCAGTTTTCTACTGTATAATGGAATGTTGCAGTAACAATGGATATTCTCCTCTGTATCGGAGGAGGCATGTGGTAATCTACACCCTCCCCAGACCGACAGTAGGGCTAAGGGCAGCATGTGGTAGTCTACACCCTCCCCAGACCGACAGTAGGGCAGCATGTGGTAGTCTACACCCTCTCCAGACCGACAGTAGGGCAGCATGTGGTAGTCTACACCCTCCCCAGACCGACAGTAGAGCAGCATGTGGTAGTCTACACCCTCCCCAGACCAACAGTAGAGCAGCATGTGGTAGTCTACACCCTCCCCAGACCAACAGTAGGGCAGCATGTGGTAGTCTACACCCTCCCCAGACCGACAGTAGAGCAGCATGTGGTAGTCTACACCCTCCCCAGACCGACAGTAGGGCAGCATGTGGTAGTCTACACCCTCCCCAGACCGACAGTAGGGCAGCATGTGGTAGTCTACAGTACACCCTCCCCAGACCGACAGTAGGGCAGCATGTGGTAGTCTACACCCTCCCCAGACCGACAGTAGGGCAGCATGTGGTAGTCTACACCCTCCCCAGACCGACAGTAGGGCAGCATGTGGTAGTCTACAGTACACCCTCCCCAGACCGACAGTAGGGCAGCATGTGGTAGTCTACACCCTCCCCAGACCGACAGTAGGGTGGTAGTCTAAACCTTCCCCAATACAAGACCCAAGTATAAAAATACAAATCTGTTTTGTAAATATGTGGAACTTTTTTTTAATTCAAGTGAGTAAATCGTTTTTGTTTCAACTCTGCTACCTTATTACATGCCTCATATGGTTATGACCATCAACCTATGATTAGGGTTGGTTATCAAGAACCTAGTGGAACCAGTTCAAACATGGTCGATACTACCCAGAGTCCCAGACAGAATCATGCATGGCACCAAAATGAGCACTACGGCTACGTTCAGACTGCAGGCAAAATTGACCCAAACGCCCTTAGTGTTTTTCCTTTATTGAAAGACAGTAGGAAGGCTGAGAGGGAGACAGAGTAGGGGAGACATAGGAGAGAACCCTACTACACACCCTCAAGACCCCCCTGCTCTACATCTTCTGGCCGCCTCAGACCCACTCCTATCAGAGCTCCGGGGGGGTCATCAAAGAGAAGCCGGCTATTCTCGGCCCTCGCTCCACAATGGTGGAACAAACTTCCCACCACAGTCAGGACAGCTGAAACCAGCCCAATTTTCCGCCGTCAACTAAAAACGTACCTCTTCGATCAATATCTGGGGGCGACAGTGGATCAGGAGGTAGAGTGGTCGTCTGGTAATCAGAAGGTTCCCGGTTAGATTCCAGCAGCATGTTAGAAGTGTCCTTGAGCGAGACACTTAACCCCTAACTTCTCCTGAGCAGGTCGGCACCTTGCATGGTGGCCTCTGCCGTTGGTGTGTGAATGTGAGTGAATGGGTGAATGTGAGGCATGAGTTGTAAATCGCGTTGGTTAAAAGTGCTATATAAATGCAGTCCTTTTTCTTTTCTTCTTTTCTGAAAACAACTACTAACCTTCGTACTGTCTATTATGCACTTTACTACTACCCGGTAAGTAATCTTCCTTGCCTATATTACTACCTACTATGCTAACATGTCTTCTATGCACTCAAGACTGTTGCACTCAAGTTCAACATTGTTTGACCAACAATCTTACTGACCCTCAGCTGCCAGAGTTGTACCCTTCCTGCTGACTTGTTGTACAGAACTTGTAAGAAGTCACTTTGGATAAAAGCGGCAGCTAAACGACTAAATGCAAACATAAACGAGAGAAGGTTTCTGGCAGAATTCAACCTCGGGCCAGCAGAGGTTCCGAAGGCCGGGGGGGGTTCTTCATCACTACACAATCTCTGAGCTCAGGCACCACCACTCCTGTTGTCTACAGTACATACTGTGGGGTTGATACTAGGGGTGTAACGCTACACAAAAACCACGGTACGGTATGGTTAGGTACAGGTTTTCTGTACAGTGGGGGAACGTTTTGGCTTTCCATGTTCCACTCAGGGGTGATGGAGTCTGTGCAGTAACTAATTGTACTTGTAGGGCTGTCAATGAATATTCTATATTGAAATTAATAATCGACTTGTAAAAAATAATAAGAATAATTATATTAGATTGTGAAAAAAACAGCCCCCGGTGGGCGGTCGTTAGAAATTGGCCCCCTTCGGTTCGATCTGCTCTGACCATAATCGGCCCCCACGCTGTGTCGCTCACTGGCCCCTCCGGCTGCTGTGTTGCAGGGGCGCCCCAGAGGGCGGTGTACTTCCTCGGCATCATCGACGTGCTCACCCAGTACGACACGAAGAAGAAGGCCGCGCACGCTGCCAAGACGGTCAAACACGGGGTGAGTGATCAGCGACCTTTTGCACAGGGAAATGCTGACATTTTCAAATTGCGGTCTTTTATTTTTCTTGGCCAAGCGGTTTGTGGGTCGGGAGTGAGTTCACAGCGCGCCCCGCCGTTAGTCCCCGTGGTCCCTCACTCCGCTGCACTCTGCAAACCTTTGATTTGTGTTTAAAAGGTAGCCGCTGCGTATTGACTTTGTATCCCTGGCTGCCTGTAAATCCAGGTTAAAGACCTACCTGTTTACCCAGGCCTTTCAGCTTTTAAACAGTTTTTTTTTCTTTTTTCTGGATAGTCTTATCTCACACCTACCCTGTTTTGTTTTTTTTATCCACTTTTTCTCCTCTTTTTCTATTTTTCTCCCATCCCAATTCCACTGTGCCAATTCTTCCCTCCCGTCTTGAACGTTGCTCGCATATACGCCCCACTGGCCGGTTGTAGGGAGGATAGAAGGAGAAAGGTCGGAAAAAGGAGGGGGAAAAAGATAGTAAAAAAAAAAAAAAAAATATATATATATATATATATATATATATATATATATATATATATATATATATATATATATATATATATTTTTTTTTTATTATCTTTTTCCCCCTCCTTTTTCCGATTTTTCTCCCATCCCACTGTTAGTCGTTATGCCAATTCCCAACCCCCTTCCTGGTTGTTGCGCTCCTCCGACACATGTGCAGCCAGCCGGCAGCCAGCCTGGCAGCGCAGATTCTCACCGGGAGAGTGTAACGTGTGGAAGGTCACACTACCTTTCTCCAGATCCTACCCTCGCTGTGCAGGCGCCCCGACCGAACTGTAGGGGTCGCTGTCCACAACGCCCAGGACCCACCCCCGGCTTCCCTCCCCCTAACTCAGCCAAACGAGTTAGTATAGCGCCCAAGCCAAGGCAATGCTGACTCTCCGGGAGTTGAGACTGCAGCCTCTTGCATTGGTGACGAGCACAATCTCTGCTACGCCACCTGACCGCTTATATGTATATTTCTATTTCTTATATATTCATATTTACTTGTTGTCATATTTGTCATATTTGTATAGCTTTCTTTACCATGTTTTACTGTGTTTTATTATAGTGCCATTTATATGTACAGCACTTTGGTGCAACTACAGTTGTTTTAAATGTGCTTTAGAAATAATACGTACTTACTTTGTGGACTTATATAATGTTTATATATACACTCAAAATATATATACTGTACAGTACATTCTGGTTCAGACCTGTTATACTAGAATGTAAACGTAATTTGGGTGTGAGATCTCAACAAGTCAGTTCATTATCTATGGAGCAGCCCCACTATCTTTAGGTGAGTGTGGTGCATGATATGAACGGTCCCGGGGCACTGGAATAACAAGTAATTTCTTAAAATGGGTGGCGTTTCCCTTTAAGAAACACCATTCTAATTCACTTGAATGGAAGATAAGATAAGATATTTCTTTATTGATTCCCCCAAGGGATATCATATCTGTCTGAATATACCTGCATATAATCCTTCTATATACCTACTTATACACCTGTATATAACCCATATAACTCTGTATGATAGCATGTACAATAATGCTGTATATACCGTATATATATATACACACACACTACTCTGACTAGTTAGGCTGCAGGTCAGTATGACTATTACCATATTGTCATTATACCTGTATCACTGTACATATTAATATTACAACTCTGTACATACATATGATTAGCACTACACTCAGTAGTACTAATTTATATATTTGATACCCAGTTTAATCACCTGTACATTGTTTACTGTTACATTTGCACTCATGGATGTCAAACTTATTTTCATTGTTCTGTACTTCTGTTGTACTGCTGTATAATGACAATATATTTGAATCTAAATTTTAAATCAAAATTTGGGCATCATAGCAGTATGGGGGAGGGGGGAGGGCAGGTACCGGTATATACAGGCAATAACATTAGACCTGAATATAAACATATGAGAAGAAATAAACAGTGTAAGCAATATAATTAACTGAATATAAGAAATATGAGAAAAATAAACAAAGTGTAAACGAAGGTACAGCTGAGGGTCTGTATGCTCTATCGGTTATTATACGTTACAATAAATATAGGCAATAAAGAATTTTAATCTGAATACTGTACTGTGAGTAAGAGTGAAAGTAAACAGTAATAGAAGAGGCCTTTTGAGCACCAGCAGCCCCTAGTCAGGATGAGTCACGTTGTGCATTAGATTCATTCACCCAGTAACGGATCATTAAAAGTAAATCCCTGGGACTATTTTATTAGTTCTCTCAAAATAACTACTTTTCATTTGCTGAATATGCTAATCCCTGGTTCCACTGAAGCGCCCCGATCCTAACGGAGCTACAAAGTAGTTGTTCACCAAATGTGATTTTGCTGAAACGTGTGTTCTGACGACCCCGGGGGAATTGGCTCTCCGGGAAACAACAACAAAAAAAGCTTGTCAGCACTTTTGGTATTCTTTATGGAAACAGGGAGGGACCCCGCTAGCCACGGCAGCGATCTCATTAGAGCTGTGTTGACACTGCTGCTCTCTCTTTGTTGTGTTGTTTCTAATCCAGTGGTTTCTTCTCATGCGTCTCTCAGGCAGGAGCAGAGATCTCCACGGTCCACCCGGAGCAGTACGGTAAACGTTTCCGGGAGTTTATTGCCAAGATCTTCGCCTAGTTCACCTTCAGAGCCCGACCTGCCCACAGTCACGCCGCGCCGAGGGGGATTCGGCCGTGGAGCTGTCAGATCAACGCTGTCAGGAAATGTCAAATTCATGACTCATTTTCATAAAATACATTATTACTTTTTTGTTCAATAATTCCCTCTGTATTACACCAAGGCTACTTTCACACTGCAAGCTTTACTGCTCAATTCTGATTTATTGCTCAGATAAAAAAAAAAATTATTTGGCTGTTCACATTCTTTTTTAAATGTGGCCAATATCCCGCAGGCACAAATTAAGTTTGGCTTGTATACAAATATCACCCCCTCCCTGTCCCTCCACTGACCACCTCCATCACAGCTGTCTTCCATGTTTGTATTCACTAAGCGAATGCAAACGCCACAGAATTGTGATGAATGTCAATCTAGACTCAAGAGTGACATAAAAAAGTCGCATGAATTCTGACTTGACTGTTCAGACTGAGGTCGCATTGCTGAAAAATTCAGACCTGTATCTGATTTAGGATCACATATGAAAGTGGCCCAAATCAGATTTGAAAAGATCAGATTCCATGAAAAGAATCGAATCTGAATCACATATGAGCAAATAAATCAGATTTGGGCGATTTTTACCTGCAGTGTGAACGTAGCCCAAGTTGCGAGGTGTTTCATGGCCATGGGTGTTGAGTAGAAAACAAGATGGGATGGCTGGGGGATGAGACTGTTGGTGACTCTTTTGGTAGTGGATGATAATGGTCATGTTTTTGTGTGTTTGCATCTATGTGTGTTGGTATAATATTATTATTATTATTATTATTATTATTATTATTATTATTATTATTATTATTATTATTATTATAAATATTATTATTATTATTATTATTATTATTATTATTATTATTATTATTATTATTATTATTATTATTATTATTATTATTACCTTTGCCCAGGAGTATGTAATCAGTCAAGTTTGTGAGTCTTTAGGTCTGTAAATGAAAGAGATATCTCGAAATGTAATGACCAAAAATGTGCTGTGCATATGTATTATCTATTGTAAGATCTATTGATTTAGGTGACCCCTGACCTCTCGGCCAAACCTTCACTTTTTAAATGAGTGCATCTCTTGATGCATTAGTCACAGAATCTTCATGTGAACATTCAAGAGCCCTAAAGGACAGACAGAATAATTTGGGTCACCCCTTGCCTTTTGCTCTAGCGCCACCATCATATCTTGAAAAACTGTCTTCGGATTGCCATCAAATTTGCCAAAAATGATTGATTTCGCTTTGAGTATAGTTCTGTACTGTGGAGCCTTTATTATGATGTCTAAGCTCATTTGTGGCAAATATTTGTAGTTATAAAGTTCCATTGGTCCACGGGACCTTTACTTTGAAATCCGCTATGTAATCATGTTACTGTATATGAATGTGAAATGAAGCTTTTGTAAATGCTGATTTTTAAACCATGTCATGAACATAATGAATGTGCTATGAAATCCCTTTACAAAGGAAGTCTTACTAAATGGACCAAGTAGGTTGGCGCTCCAACGTAAGGGACAACTAAATAGAGAATAAATGTGAATTAATGTGAATTGAGTAATATTGTAGTGATATTGTATACCTTTCAAGCTTCATACGAATTAGATGCTTAACACTAGCACAGCCGACAAGGGGTCAAATGACCCTAGGCAATAAATGTATCCGCGTCACTCGGTCGAGCTCCACCTCTTTCACTCAATGACTTTTCCTAAAAGTACCCGTTTTATCTGGCACGGTTTCTGAAATTTCAAAATGACTTCAGGAAAATGTAATTAGAACGTTATTCCACTTATGGGCCGTTGGAACAGACGAAAGTCACAGCACTTTGCGAGCGTCTAGCGCAGGGGTGGCCAACCCGTGGCTCGCGAGCCGCATGTGGCTCTTTGCCCGTCAATGTGTGGCTCTTCCATCCAAAAAAATTCAAATAAAAGATTATAATATTTTATTTTTAAATTTTCCTTTTTATCATGTCACTCAAACGTACATTTCATTGTGGTAAACCTCATATTTTTATATTCAGAGGTAATTATATAGTTTGCACTGTTTATTTTTCTCATATAAGCTGTCGGGTCATCTGACTCCATGGCTGTGCTAGTGTTAAAGGTAGAATCTGTAATGTTGCCAAACAGTGACCTCTAGGTGGGTATAGGAGAGGGGTTGCTACAGTACTGCTGGCCACACCCCAGGCTCTGCCAAGAGAGGTCTGGTGAAATGCACAGTATAAATATGTTACTAAACATCAACTCACACATCAGACCAAAGCAAAAAACCATAATCGTGTCGTGTTACTTCACAGTACAACTACGTGAGTCCTCTGCTGTGGTTGTGAGTATCTTTATTGCTTAACTCCGTAGCTACATCACACGGGTGTGTCTCCCTTGCCCCTCTCGTGCCGACCCCTTGACCCCCGAGTACGGTGGCCTGTACACTGTGTCGTATAACGCACACACGTTAACATAACACCACATTGCCTAGAGGTCACTCTTTGATGGCATTACAGATTCTACCTTTAAGCAATAACTGGTGCTATATCATGGTTATTATTGGCACTGGTGAGAGTTATAACGATTTATAACCTTAGGGAGCACATCACTGTTTTTGGAAACCTCTCATTATGTCCAGTATCTTTTTTTTTTATCCACTTTTTCTCCTCTTTTTCAATTTTTCTCCCAACCCAATTCCAATGTGCCAATTCTTCCCTCCCCTGTCTTGAACGTTGCTCGCATATGCCCCCCATTGGCCGGTTGTAGGGAGGATAGAAGCCTTGTATCACGTGTCCTCTACGCGTGTATATTTTCCCTAACGCACTTTCACTTCCGCGTTCGGGTTCCGCGATCTGATTGGCCACTGACGTTTCTCTCAGCGCCAATCACGTTACGCCTAGTTATGCCTCTAACACAGCCTGCTAGCTAGCTAACGCCTAGTTCTATCACTGGTTAAGCTTGGCGACTCTTTCGAAGTTGGTTAAGGTTAGAGTTTGGAATCAGGGCTGGTGGTCTATCGCCCTGCTCTAAACCAAACTCTAACCTTAACCAACTTCGAAAGAGTCGCCAAGCTTAACCAGTGATAGAACTAGGCGTAACGCGATTGGCGCTGAGAGAAACATCAGTGGCCAATCAGATCGCGGAAGCCGAACGCAGAAGTGAAAGTGCGTTAGGGAAAATATACACGCGTCCCCTCCGGTACACGAGGAGGCAGCCTGTCACATCTTTTCACCTGCCAGCGCGGACTCTCATTGGCGAGGTGTAACGTGTGGGAGGCTCACACTACCCTCGCCATTTCCTGTCTCTGCTGTGCAGGCGTCCCCAACCGACCTGTAGGAGTCGCTGTCCACAACGTCCAGATTACCACCCATCGACTTCCACCCGCTACCTCTGCCAATTGAGATAGTATGACGACTGGCCCAAGCCGGAGGCCACGCCGACAGCCGGAGTTGAACCCGGTGTCTCTTGCGTTGGTGACGAGCGCCACTCAGCCGCCCTATGTCCAGTATCTTAACAGTCCTGACACAGAGTGGAAATAAACTATATCCACTACAGGTTAATGGCATAGATGTGTGTCTGTAAACTAGGCCACTGTTGATGCAGGCCAATGCAGGTTGTCTGTTCACCCTACGGGCGACACAAAGCTGCCAAACGGTCAATCGTTGCCAGCCACACTGATGCCTGGTGTTCACCCTTCAAGTGTTTGCTTGAGTGCCCTTTGGACATTTAAGCAATATCACACAAGAGAGAGTGCCGTTATACTGCACGGCTGTGATTATCTTCTGTACTTGGCCTGCGGCCTCGTACTTAGGACTGAATCACAGCCGTGCTGGGAAAGCAGGGTGGCCTAGTGGTAATAGAGGCCGGCCATGGCGGCCAGTAACCGGAAGGTCGCTGGTTCGATCCCCGGCCCCAACAGGAGGGTGTATTCCAGCTGTGAGCTGGTGACTGAATGGTGGATGATTTTACATCTACGGTGCCCACCACCCTGCCTAAGTGCCCCTGAGCAAGGCACTGAATCCCAAAACTGCACTGTGCTCTCGGCGACCCTGCGCTCTGACCTCTGATGAAATGCATATGTGCGGAGGACTGTATGTGTAACTAGGAGGGATATGAGGACTGTGTGTATGTGTAACTAGGAGGGATATGAGGACTGTGTGTATGTGTAACTAGGAGGGATATGAGGACTGTGTGTATGTGTAACTAGGAGGGATATGAGGACTGTGTGTATGTGTAAATAGGAGGGATATGAGGACTGTGTGTATGTGTAACTAGGAGGGATATGAGGACTGTATGGAGGGATATGAGGACTGTGTGTATGTGTAACTAGGAGGGATATGAGGACTGTGTGTATGTATAACTAGGAGGGATATGAGGACTGTGTGTGTGTGTGTAACTAGGAGGGATATGAGGACTGTATGTGTAACTAGGAGGGATATGAGGACTGTGTGTATGTGTAACTAGGAGGGATATGAGGACTGTGTATGTATAACTAGGAGGGATATGATGACTGTGTGTATGTGTAACTAGGAGGGGTATGAGGACTGTGTGTATGTGTAACTAGGAGGGATATGAGGACTGTATGGAGGGATATGAGGACTGTGTGTATGTGTAACTAGGAGGGATATGAGGACTGTGTGTATGTATAACTAGGAGGGATATGAGGACTGTGTGTTTGTGTAACTAGGAGGGATATGAGGACTGTGTATGTGTAACTAGGAGGGATATGAGGACTGTGTGTATGTATAACTAGGAGGGATATGAGGACTGTGTGTTTGTGTAACTAGGAGGGATATGAGGACTGTGTGTTTGTGTAACTAGGAGGGATATGAGGACTGTGTGTGTGTGTAACTAGGAGGGATATGAGGACTGTGTGTATGTGTAACTAGGAGGGATATGAGGACTGTGTGTATGTGTAACTAGGAGGGATATGAGGACTGTGTGTGTGTGTAACTAGGAGGGATATGAGGACTGTGTGTATGTGTAACTAGGAGGGATATGAGGACTGTGTGTATGTGTAACTAGGAGGGATATGAGGACTGTGTGTATGTGTAACTAGGAGGGATATGAGGACTGTGTGTATGTGTAAGGAGGGATATGAGGACTGTGTAGGCCTAATTGTGTAACTAGGAGGGATATGAGGACTGTGTATGTGTAACTAGGAGGGATATGAGGACTGTGTGTATGTGTAAGGAGGGATATGAGGACTGTGTAGGCCTAATTGTGTAACTAGGAGGGATATGAGGACTGTGTGTATGTGTAACTAGGAGGGATATGAGGACTGTATGGAGGGATATGAGGACTGTGTGTATGTGTAACTAGGAGGGATATGAGGACTGTGTGTGTATGTATAACTAGGAGGGATATGAGGATTGTGTATGTGTAACTAGGAGGGATATGAGGACTGTGTGTATGTGTAACTAGGAGGGATATGAGGACTGTATGGAGGGATATGAGGACTGTGTGTATGTGTAACTAGGAGGGATATGAGGACTGTGTGTGTGTAACTAGGAGGGATATGAGGACTGTGTGTATGTGTAACTAGGAGGGATATGAGGACTGTGTGTGTGTGTAACTAGGAGGGATATGAGGACTGTGTGTATGTGTAACTAGGAGGGATATGAGGACTGTGTGTATGTGTAACTAGTAAGGATATGAGGACTGTGTGTGTGTGTAACTAGGAGGGATATGAGGACTGTGTGTATGTGTAACTAGGAGAGATATGAGGACTGTGTGTATGTGTAACTAGGAGGGATATGAGGACTGTGTGTATATGTGTAACTAGGAGGGATATGAGGACTGTGTGTATGTGTAACTAGGAGGGATATGAGGACTGTGTATGTGTAACTAGGAGGGATATGAGGACTGTGTGTATGTGTAACTAGGAGGGATATGAGGACTGTGTGTATGTGTAACTAGGAGGGATATGAGGACTGTGTGTGTGTGTAACTAGGAGGGATATGAGGACTGTGTGTATGTGTAACTAGGAGGGATATGAGGACTGTGTATGTGTAACTAGGAGGGATATGAGGACTGTGTGTTTGTGTAACTAGGAGGGATATGAGGACTGTGTGTATGTGTAACTAGGAGGGATATGAGGACTGTGTGTATGTGTAACTAGGAGGGATATGAGGACTGTGTGTATGTGTAACTAGGAGGGATATGAGGACTGTGTGTATGTGTAACTAGGAGGGATATGAGGACTGTGTGTATGTGTAAGGAGGGATATGAGGACTGTGTGTATGTGTAACTAGGAGGGATATGGGGACTGTGTGTATGTGTAAGGAGGGATATGAGGACTGTGTGTATGTGTAAGGAGGGATATGAGGACTGTGTGTATGTGTAAGGAGGGATATGAGGACTGTGTATGTGTAAGGAGGGATATGAGGACTGTGTGTATGTGTAACTAGGAGGGATATGAGGACTGTGTGTATGTGTAAGGAGGGATATGAGGACTGTGTGTAACTAGGAGGGATATGAGGACTGTGTGTATGTGTAACTAGGAGGGATATGAGGACTGTGTGTGTGTAACTAGGAGGGATATGAGGACTGTGTGTATGTGTTACTAGGAGGGATATGAGGACTGTGTGTATGTGTAACTAGGAGGGATATGAGGACTGTGTGTATGTGTAACTAGGAGGGATATGAGGACTGTGTATGTGTTACTAGGAGGGATATGAGGACTGTGTGTATGTGTAACTAGGAGGGATATGAGGACTGTGTGTATGTGTAACTAGGAGGGATATGAGGACTGTGTGTATGTGTAACTAGGAGGGATATGAGGACTGTGTGTATGTGTAAGGAGGGATATGAGGACTGTGTGTACGTGTAACTAGGAGGGATATGGGGACTGTGTGTATGTGTAAGGAGGGATATGAGGACTGTGTGTATGTGTAAGGAGGGATATGAGGACTGTGTGTATGTGTAAGGAGGGATATGAGGACTGTGTATGTGTAAGGAGGGATATGAGGACTGTGTGTATGTGTAACTAGGAGGGATATGAGGACTGTGTGTATGTGTAAGGAGGGATATGAGGACTGTGTGTAACTAGGAGGGATATGAGGACTGTGTGTATGTGTAACTAGGAGGGATATGAGGACTGTGTGTGTGTGCAACTAGGAGGGATATGAGGACTGTGTGTATGTGTTACTAGGAGGGATATGAGGACTGTGTGTATGTGTAACTAGGAGGGATATGAGGACTGTGTGTATGTGTAACTAGGAGGGATATGAGGACTGTGTATGTGTTACTAGGAGGGATATGAGGACTGTGTTTATGTGTAACTAGGAGGGATATGAGGACTGTGTGTATGTGTAACTAGGAGGGATATGAGGACTGTGTGTATGTGTAACTAGGAGGGATATGATGACTATGTGTAACTAGGAGGGATATGAGGACTGTGTGTATGTGTAACTAGGAGGGATATGAGGACTGTGTGTATGTGTAACTAGGAGGGATATGAGGACTGTGTGTATGTGTAACTAGGAGGGATATGAGGACTGTGTGTATGTGTAACTAGGAGGGATATGAGGACTGTGTGTATGTGTAACTAGGAGGGATATGAGGACTGTGTGTACAGTATGTGTAACTAGGAGGGATATGAGGACTGTGTGTATGTGTAAGGAGGGATATGAGGACTGTGTATGCCTAATTGTGTAACTAGGAGGGATATGAGGACTGTGTGTATATGTAAGGAGGGATATGAGGACTGTGTGTATGTGTAACTAGGAGGGATATGAGGACTGTGTGTATGTGTAACTAGGAGGGATATGAGGACTGTGTGTACAGTATGTGTAACTAGGAGGGATATGAGGACTGTGTGTATGTGTAAGGAGGGATATGAGGACTGTGTATGCCTAATTGTGTAACTAGGAGGGATATGAGGACTGTGTATGTGTAAGGAGGGATATGAGGACTGTGTGTATGTGTAACTAGGAGGGATATGAGGACTGTGTGTATGTGTAAGGAGGGATATGAGGACTGTGTGTATGTGTAACTAGGAGGGATATGAGGACTGTGTGTATATGTGTAACTAGGAGGAATATGAGGACTGTGTGTATGTGTAACTAGGAGGGATATGAGGACTGTGTGTTTGTGTAACTAGGAGGGATATGAGGACTGTGTATGTATAACTAGGAGGGATATGAGGACTGTGTGTTTGTGTAACTAGGAGGGATATGAGGACTGTGTTTGTGTAACTAGGAGGGATATGAGGACTGTGTGTATGTGTTACTAGGAGGGATATGAGGACTGTGTGTATGTATAACTAGGAGGGATATGAGGACTGTGTGTGTAACTAGGAGGGATATGAGGACTGTGTGTATGTGTAACTAGGAGGGATATGAGGACTGTGTGTATGTGTAACTAGGAGGGATATGAGGACTGTGTGTATGTGTAACTAGGAGGGATATGAGGACTGTGTGTATATAACTAGGAGGGATATGAGGACTGTGTGTATGTGTAACTAGGAGGGATATGAGGACTGTGTGTATGTGTAACTAGGAGGGATATGAGGACTGTGTGTATGTGTAACTAGGAGGGATATGAGGACTGTGTGTATGTGTAACTAGGAGGGATATGAGGACTGTGTATGTATAACTAGGAGGGATATGAGGACTGTGTGTATGTGTAACTAGGAGGGATATGAGGACTGTGTGTATGTGTAACTAGGAGGGATATGAGGACTGTGTATGTGTAACTATGAGGGATATGAGGACTGTGTGTATGTATAACTAGGAGGGATATGAGGACTGTGTGTATGTGTAACTAGGAGGGATATGAGGACTGTGTGTATGTGTAACTAGGAGGGATATGAGGACTGTGTAGGCCTAATTGTGTAACTAGGAGGGATAGGCGAAAAGACAATTTAAATTGCCTTGTGTACAAAAAATTCCCTCAACACGAGCTGAAACTACTGGTCTTGGGGGGAGGGGCGGGGCGCACCGATTAATTGAAGTTATTAATAGAACACCTCACCTGTGCGGCAGAGTGATACAGTTAAAAGTCCCAGTGCTGTTATACTGAATATCAGCACTTGTGCATGGAATGCCTCTTGTCCAATCAAATTACTTCTAATTTGAACTAACTGTTGTATAAATGGCATTAATAAATGTTCTTGAGATTGATGAGATTGTTATCATGAAATATTTGCCAGCGCAGAGCGTGAGAAAAAAAGCTTAGCTCAACTTCAATCTGAAGATGCGCTTGTGTCCGGGACCTGCTGTCACCTTGCATGCCTGTCACGGAGCGCTGTGTGTCAGGTGGCCGTCTGCAGCCGTGCTGACTTCCATGAGAATCACTGATCTCCTCTTGCTTCGTAGCAGTCGTCTGAATGCAGCACCGGCGCCAGCATCTGTTGCAAGCCTGTCTGAAATAAATGAGAAAAAGGCTTCAATAACTCGTTCACAAAAACAATCCCAGGACCACAGCGTTCCTCACAGCTCACAAAACAATCCCAGGACCACAGCGTTCCTCACAGCTCACACTGACACGTGGACCACTGCTCTCACGGTGTGTTTTGACCCTTTCATAAATCTGCTGGCGTATAGACTCTTGAAATTCCCGTGAAGACAAAGAAAAGACTTTCACGTTGGACTGTAGTTTCTGCTGACAACAGAGGCAGGAGAGGAGCTAAATGAATGCAAGGTATTCTATTGTAAGTGAAAAAGATAAATAAAAATAAACTAACCTTTTACTATTTTGTACTACTATCTATTATGCTACTATGGCTACACTATTATTATCTACTATGTACTATGCTATTATTTATTACTATGCCTATACTACTATACTATTATTATATAATAATGTACTATGCCTATACTACTACCTACTACTACTATGTTAATATGTCTATACTACTATTATGTACTATGCTACTTCTATACCACTATCTACTATGCCTATACTACTACCTACTATGCTACTATGTCTATACTACTATTATCTACTATGTACTTTGCTACTATGCCTATACTACTACCTACTGTATGTTAATTATTATTATTATTATATATATATATATTTTTTTTTTATCTAACCCTAACTAACCTTACTGTTATGCACTTATACACTAACCTACACATAGCACTCAACACTTTGATGAATATGATACCTGATGACTTGTTGTACAGAACTTGTAAGTCGCTTTGGATAAAAGCGTCAGCTAAATGACTAAATGCAAATATAAATGTAAATAACACTACATACATAGAGATAGGAGGTGAACTATAAATGATGGCTGCAGACTAACCTTCGTACTTCAGTTATTAAAGGTAGCATCTGTAATACCGTGAAACACTGACCTCTTGGCAAAAGAGCTCTGCTTGGTATTACACTTTGCTTACATTTTTGTTTTGGTCTAATGTGGTGGGCATTTATTATAGTCATCTATTAAACTATGAATTTCTCCAGACCAGAAGAGCCTGCGGTCTGGCCAGCAATAGCAGCCCCTTCCCTACAGTATACCCACTCAAATCGAACCCACACATCAGACCAAAACTAAAAATGTAAACAAAGTGCCTAGAGGTCACTGTTTGATGGCATTACAGATTCTACCTTTAAGATTATTGTTAGAGTAATATCTTAATTGAAAATACAGTAGCCTATACCAAGAGGGAATGCCAGTTACTACTATCTTCTCAATCTAAATAGAGAAAATTACGTTACAGTTGTATGTCCTTTATGTAAGCTTATATCTTATATGCTCACCTCTTGATTTGCGAATAGGAGCTTTGGTACTCAAAAGGAAAAAAGCTTAAATATATCTTAACTGATGTCCCTGATTGCTCCTACGATTCTCTCATCACAAGAATGATTTGGCGATTATCACTCAGTCATTGATTTTTTTGCTACCGGGCAGTCCGGTAGAGAGAGAGAGAGAGAGGAGGAATGGGAGATAGATCGGGGAAGACATTCGGCAAAGATCACCGGGTCCGGGAGTCGAACCCGAGTCGGCCGTGTTGCACCGTAGTGCTGTATGCGGTGCGCCACTCGGGCGCCCCCTCATGCCCAATCTTAACCTTTAGCGCTAGGAAGGTTAACTGCTCATCAGATGTGGTGCATGATGCTCGTATGAGATGCCAGGTTTTTAGTGAGTCCCAATATCAGCAGAACTCCTTTTAAGTGAAATGTAGAGCCCTGTATACTAGACAGTAAGGTATAGTTGGGTGGTGCAGTGGTTAGCACTGCTGCCTCACAGCAAGAAGGTCCTGGGTTCAAACCCCAGCAGGGGGGTCTTTCTGTGTGGAGTTTGCATGTTCTCCCTGTGTTTGCGTGGGTTTCCTCCCACACCATAAAGACATGCATGCTAGGTTTCCTGCCGTTGCCCTTGACCAGGGCACTGGCATTACAACTGGAAGTTGTTCCCCAGGTGCCACACTGTGCGACTGCCCACTGCTCCTAGATAGTTAGGATGGGTCAAACGCAGAATTTCCCCAAAGGGATTAATAAAGGTTCAACTTGGTCACCACGGCCTGTATTTATCAAGCATCTCAAAGTAGGAGTGCTGGTCTGCGACCAGTCATAGTGAGGAGTAAATGGTAATGAGACCGGAGCAGTCTCTGATCTCACTAACTAACTATCGCCCGCCTCCTCACTAACACCCGGTCCCGCGAACACATCACTCCTGTCCTCCACTCCCTCCACTGGCTCCCGATCAAGGAACGCATCAACTTCAAAACACTACTCCTCACCTTCAAAGCCCTCCATAGCCTGCCCCCCCCCCCTGTCTGACTGACCTCCTTCTCCCCTACCGCCCCACCCGTTCCCTCCGGTCCTCTTCCACTGCTTCCCTCACTGTCCCGTCATCCAAACTTAAAAGTTTTGGTGACCGGGCTTTTTCACAAGCTGCACCCAGACTCTGGAACACGCTCCCTCAGACTGTCCGAGACTCTCCCTCACTCTCCACCTTTAAATCCTGACTCAAAACCTACCTGTTCTCCCAAGCA
This sequence comes from Notolepis coatsorum, assembly GCF_963971535.1. Taxonomy (NCBI): domain Eukaryota; kingdom Metazoa; phylum Chordata; class Actinopteri; order Aulopiformes; family Paralepididae; genus Notolepis; species Notolepis coatsorum. The sequence continues at coordinate 64,534,678 of NC_140170.1, forward strand.
TACAACCTTCCCTACCCATAACCACCCTCCTCGCTCCAACCTACCACCTCACTTTCTCCTTCCCTACTTTCTCTCCCTCTCCTGCCCCCCCCCCTCCCCTCGGTTTCCTTACTTCCCTGACTGTTCCCCTACTGGACTCTGTATCTGTTACTTGTTACCCGTGGTTGTATGTCCTGCGTATTCATACTGTTGCTTATTCCCTGTGGTTCTTTGTTTCTCTGTTCATTTGTTTTGCTCATTGTCAGCGTCTTTGGGTTCCTGAAAAGTGCGTTATAAATTAAATGTATTATTATTATCTTACTCCTACTATTAGATGTTTGATAAATATGGGCCCAGATCATGAGAAATCAAAGCAGCTGGCTAATCTTCTGACAAAATTTGGTGAATTAGCATAGGAAAATAGCATTAATACCTTATTTCCAGTATAAATACCATTCATATATCTTCTCTGAGTTGATAAACTCACATAAAAAATACATATACAAATATATTAAATAATTAGCATAGAAAATAGCATTAATACCTTAATACCAGTATAAATACCATTTATATCTTTCCTCTGAGATGATAAACTCACATAAATAGATACACATTTATAATATATACAAATATATAACATAGGCTCCAGTGTATATATATATGAAATATCATATCATCCACTCCCCAACCCAGAGAGAGAGAGACCATCAATAAAACATCACAGTATGAACATTACTAATTGTATTGACAGCTGATACTCAATCAATCAATCATCACAAATAATAATAAAAAAAAAAGTATAATTAAAAAGCAAAGGAAAGGGATGCTTACATCACACACATGTACAATAATATTCCAGGTTAACTTTGAGAAAATAAATAAAATAAAGAGACAGACAGACTACTACTTTTTATACCAGTCCTCACTGTGTTTTAGGTAGATTTTTGGCCGCTGTAAAAAATCGTCGTCACCAGACCAAGTTTACGATGTTGGAGCCTTTGCCAGGTTTTAAGACATTGGGTTTCACATAAATGCTTCCCTTGTTCAACTGGAATGATGTTAGTCTAAAAATAAAAAAAAACATGGGGGAAAAGAAACGTTTGAAGGTCTGGTAGTGCATTCAAAGCTGTATTAGGCTGCGTTCACACTGCAGGCAGAGTGGATTCTTTTTGCTCGTATGTGACTCAGATCTGGGGGTTTTCACGACAGTGTGAACAGCACAAATCACATTGAATCTGATCTTTTCAATTCAGATTTGGTGGCACTTTCATATGTGGTCATTTCATACAGATCAGATTTCCTTTGCAATGCGACCTCTGAACAGTCATGTGACTTTTACGTTTTACGTACGTTTGTAAAAAAAATTCACGTCCATCTTCTTTATTGTTCATCTGCGCATGGGGGTCAGTTCAGGAGCGTGTGACCAGTTCACACTGGAATCTGATTTTGGCAACATTTAAAAAATAACGTAAAAAATAAATAAAATCTGATCTGAGCAATAAATCTGAATTGAGCACTAAAGGCTTGCAGTGTGAACGTAGCCATACATGGATATCTACATTACACAAGTTAGTATTTTAAATCATGAAATCAAACCAGCTGCTTTTTGGAACCTCTTGTGGAGTTTCATAACGTCGCGTCCACATTACATTCAGTCTAAATCAAGGCATTTCATTTGTTCATATACATTTCACGTCTAGCAGTGTATACTAGCCAAGACATGGGGCTGCTATGGGAATCATTCTCTCTGCAAGCGTCGATGCACTCTGTTTGAATTTAGCATCAACTAATCCTATACAAACCTTATGTCATACACACAGACACACACACACGCTCGCGCGCACACAAACACGCGCGACACACACACACACACACACACACACACACACACACACACACACACACACACACACACACTTATTCAAATATACATTACAAATCTCATCAAAGACTTTTGATGTTCAAAGACTTTTTAAATAAAAGGAATAAACTGGCTGTCAGAAGGAAACTCGACGAGTAGTAAATCTCTGAGTGGCTATAAGTAACCCCTTTGAGTCTCACAAAGAGAGCCTACCATACACATCAGAACGCACAATAACAATCTTTAACATGAAGCACGTCTTAATATTCATAACTATAGCAATAGTGTTTTTTTTCTTTCTTTTTAATACATTTTTGTACAATTGTTATAACTTTTTTTTTCTTCTTTATTTTAATCTAATAATGTATAAACCCTACTCACAGTAGAGTGCATTAAAATGAATTTATGTGTAACATCAGATGAGCGTGACTTATAGTAGCTGGATGACAGGCCGTACGGAACACAAGTCACAGTTTGTTCATTTTGAATTATGAACACATTAATTATTCTCTGCCAATAATAGAGACTGTCTTTGATTTGCTTAACAATAGAACTCCAAGCGCACGCACACACAGACACGCGCACACACAGAGAGAGAGAGAGAGAGAGAGAGAGAGAGAGAGAGAGAGAGAGAGAGAAAGAGAGAGAGAGAAAGAGAGAGAGAGAGAGAGACAGGGCAAGACTTGAATACAGAAACATCCAGTCGTCTCACAAATAAGTAAAATTATTGCAGTTCTTCTCGGCTCCGTCGGTTCCATCGTACAGCGCTCTGTGTCGCTCTGGAATGAGGTCTTTTGGGGGAATCGGTCCGTTTGTCCGTCTTGTGTCCAAAACAGAAGTGTTGGCAAATACCCCGGGTCCCTTGAGAGTTATCGATAATCCAATCCCAGTGCACCTTGTTATGTACGTGCCGTCATCAGCCGGGGCGTGGTGACCTACTGTAATAGCCTCATCTCTCACACGCGCCCCCCCCCCGTGCAGAAACCTCCCCCCCTCTGGCTCTAGGTGTGACAGATCTGCCAGCCTGTGCATCAGTCCTGCTAGTCTGGTGCTGCAATCAGACACGGGTACTTATCGGGGACAGTAGGAGGCAGGGCCACTTGTTCAATATTAGTGCGTGTGTGCGCAGACACACACACACATACACACACACACGTGTTTTTAATTATGACACTGCTCGTCTAGAGCCGCTGTGACTCAAGCTGGTGGCGCCGCGCATATGAGAGATGTGTGGCGTGGTGGCAACAGATAGGCTGGGCGTCATGGCAACAGAGAGGCCGCCGGGTGTTGTGGCTATGGAGAAGCCGGCTGCCGCGGCGACGGAGGAGGGGGCCGGCGCTTCGTTGGGGCAGCCGTACTGGAGCAGAATGTCAACACACTCCTGGCTGCCGGCGCGACGCGCCAACGCCAGCGCCGTGTGCCCCTGCACGTCCCGACACCTGACGTCACAGCCGTACTGCGCGCCACAAGGAAGACACGGGGGAGGAGAGGTTAGATTTGGTGAAAGGTGCGCTTCAACAACAACAACAGTATCTTTTTTGACATCAGGTCAGAGTGATAAACCTCAAGAAGAAATATTGTATGTAATAGAAACATTTAGCATATGAATGGCAGATAAATCAATGTTTTAAGTGCAGGATATTAGATAATAGGCTAGCCTACTACGTTTTTTGATTATGCTACTGTACCTTTTCCTAGATTTGGTTTTAAATGGCGATGTAACTAGGGATGTACGATATTATCTGCCGATATTGGCATTAAAATGTAATATAAGAAAATATTGGTATCGGTTTTCAAAAAGAAAACCTTTATTTACCCAGGCAAGCAAGTAAGAACTAATTCTTATTTTATTTATTGTCAAAAGTATGCATAATGTGTTAATTCCATGACAAGAGATATGTAATGTTAATTACCTGAAATTATTCCGTTTTTTGGGGGGGATCGGTTGATATCGGTATCGGAAATTAAGAGTTGGACAATATCGGTATATCGGATATCGGTAAAAAAGCCAATATCGAACATCCCTAATTAGAACACAACACACATTTATACAAGTCCATCTATTTTAGAATAAAACAACATCGCTGTTCTCAAATGATCTTTTTCAAAATCGAGTAGCAAATGTAAAAAAAACAATTAAAATAAAACACTAGAGGTATATGTGGAGCGATGTGAAGAGATATACAGGATATCTGCGGGGTATTAAAAAGTCTTAAAAAGTATTAAATTCATACTTCCATACGACCATCATCCGGCCGCACCCCAACCCCGTCACGAACGGCTTTCCTCACCGACCGGAGCCGGCTATCCCGGGCCAACTTGAGATCCACGGCGCTACGGTATTGTTACGTTTAGAGGGGATTCTGACTTAGAGGCGTTCAGTCATAATCCCACAGATGGTAGCTTCGCACCAGTGGCTCCTCAGCCAAGCACATACACCAAATGTCTGAACCTGCGGTTCCTCTCGTACTGAGCAGGATTACTATTGCAACAACACATCATCAGTAGGGTAAAACTAACCTGTCTCACGACGGTGAATGAATTAATGATGAATGAATGAATGAAAACTTTATTTAACAGATTGCAGAATGGGTACAATGCAGTACGGCTCAATACACACAATTGTTAAGGGGATGCAGACCAGAGAAAGACGTTTGTCTTGTTTACATCAGGGTCCCCCATTCAAGTAGTTTTTTGCGGGGCTACCGGGAGCTTGGTGCGTCTGGCGAGAGCTTGTATGGACCACGCAAGAATTTTAATTGGCACGCAAATGCAGCCGCCAGTTCAGTGTCGCTATGTGTTGTTTTGTTTTGCTAGTATGGTCGTGAAATTGATATAAAATGTAGCTCTAAGTGGTATTAAAAAGGTCTTAAAAAGTCTTAAACGTAGCTTGTTGAAACCTGCAGATACCCTGTATATAGGAGTAGCGTCCAGCTGCAACACCGGAGCGATCCCCTCACTAGGCGCTGTGGCAGCCACAGAGAGCGCGCGCTGATTGGCGGAGAGTACGGAAGTTTCTCTACCACAGAGAGCACGCGCTGATTGGCGGAGATCACTCCACATTGGGCCTAGCCCCTCCCCCTTGACCAAGCTCGGTTGAGACGTGCGGTTGGAGAGAGGGTCGCGGCCAGGAATTGATGGATTGAAAACTTTATTAACAGATTGCAGAATGGGTACAATACAGTAAAATACTTCCCCAACCCTAACCCTAACCCTCTATGGTTGAGGGCCTATATGTTGCTTTGTTACAGGAAGGATTACCAGCCCTGGCTGTCACTCTAACCTTAACCTCTCTTAGATGAGAGAAACTTCCGTACTGCAGCTGGAGGCTATTGGTATATAGTGTGTAAACGTACCCAGACGAGCAGCTGCGTCATGACGACGTCAGCCAGCTGACAGGCGGCGTGGAGGGCGGAGCTGGGCAGCCTGTGGGCCGAGGGAGAGCAGGGGACGAGCGCCGGGTTGAAGACGGGAGCGTTGAGCTCCTCCTTGGTGCCGTGGGCCAGGAGGAGGAGCAGCCGGGGCAGGTTGTGATCCATCACCGCCAGCAGCAGGCGGCCGGAGAGAGCGATGGCCGCCCCCTCGCCGGGGCTGGGAGGAGGCAGCGGGGCCACGAACATCCTCTGCTCGTATTTGGCCCGGATCCACGACTCCCGCTCCTCTCTGGGGGACGAGAACAACAGGGATCAGGACTGTCAGTCATGTAGGCGTAGATTTAGGGGGTGGGGGGTGCAGGGGACATGCTGACAATGTGTTGCATTGTTAACTAGCTAACGTTTGATATATCGGTTGATGTATTTCCTCAGATAGCTGGTATGTTTAGAATTTTAATACAGGCTTTTAGAGGTCCTACTATTTGGAATTCAAAACCCTCCATAATAAAAATGTGCTCATCTATTTCATCACTCAAAAAGTCAAATCCAAGCTTAAATGTACATTATTAAATGAATAGTTTCAATCTCATAAAACCATTAATGTCACTTTGTTTAACAGTTTCATGTTAATTTGTTTAGACTAATTATTAATGTTGTTGTTTTTGTTATTATTGTTATTATTATTATTATTATTATTCTTCTTATTATTATTATTATTATTATTATTATTATTATTATTATTATTATTATTATTATTATTATTATTATTATTATTATTATTATTATTATTATTATTATTATTACTTTGATTATTATTGTTATCATTATTATTATCTTATTATCTTAATATTATGAAAATCGTTTTATGAACTTATTTCACTTTACTTTTGTTCTTGTTTTTTTTTTATCCAAAAAAAAAAAGTATTTCCTCAGATAGATAGATAGATAGATAGATAGATAGATAGATAGATAGATAGATAGATAGATAGATAGATAGATAGATAGATAGATAGATAGATAGATAGATAGATAGATAGATAGATAGATAGATAGATAGATAGATAGATATATTTAGAATTTTAATACAGGCTTCAATAGAACTGGCACCAAAGTCTGGCACCAAGCAGAGCGTAGAACGTTGGTGTTATGACGTGATGACCCTTCCTTCTTTTATAGTGTCCTTGAGTCAATGCAGGAAGTGGGTTTTTATTTCCAATTAGAATATTCAACAACCAATCGAGCGCTCCGCCCACGAGGGGATGAAGTGTGACTCTGGTAAGCGGTTACGGCGCTCCGGTTCAACGGGTGAGTCTTCAGTCACTCGGGAACCGGTGTTGGGCGGTAATGTGGTACTGAGTAGAATAATGGTGATGGAAGCTCATTTCAAGGCCACACTCGGTAGACTTTGTTTCCACCACAGCTGACATCTGGACAGCGGGCAACGAGTAACGTAACTAGTGACATAACTAATTACTTTTACACAAAGTAATCGGTAAAGTCATTTTTGATAACTTTTTAAAGGAGTAATCGGTAATAAGTAACTAATTACACTTTCTGAGTAACTTGCCCAACACTGCTCAGAACGGTTGGATTCATCAGATATGAATGCTAACAAAAGGCCATTTCTATTCAAATGTGATCAATCAACCCTGGAAGGCGTCGTACATGAGAGGAGGTGTGAAGGTCACTGAGATGAGACTCCGCTCTCTCTTCTACTGTTGTTACCGCAGCTGCATCGCCAATTCAGCAATATCTTTCTACTACAATCCGCTCTCTCAGATTCCCACACTGCCACTGACTAAATATGTAAATTCAACACTGAATCGGTATGTATTTGGTTCCAAAGTTTCAAATGTATTCTCGTCGGTCTTTATCAGTGCGCTCGAGTCCAGGAATTTAAACGGCTGATTAGGTGACTTGAACTTGGACTTGGACGTACTGGAGACTTGGGAATCGAATTGGGGACACGGAGATACAGTAAGGTGACTTGGATTTGGGACCTGTTGACTTGAGATTGGGTTTGTAGTTACAGTTACTGTAGGTGACTTGATTGCAACACCGATTCTTCAAATATAAAGTTCTCTGTTGCAGAGTTTAAAACCTTGATGTCCAACCTTTGTCAATCAGGTTGTACTTGTTTCAATTGATTTGTTATCCTTGCTTTTTGCCTCGTCTTGTTGTCTTTTTGTTATGATTCTATATGCTGTGTGATTTGATAGGCTTTTTTTGTGTGTGCTTATTTCTATACACTCGACGTGACTGTAAATGAGGGAAACCTCAGTTGCCTTTCGAGTTTAAATAAAGGTTTGAAGTAGGGATGTTCGATATTGGCTTTTTTACCGATATCCGATATACCGATATTGAAAAAAATATATATATATATAAAAAAAAAAAAAATCGATACCGATATTTTCCCATATTACATTTGAATGCCAATATCGGCCGATAATATCGGCCATCCCTAGTTTGAAACGTTGACTTTGTACACTAACACCCGTCCTCACCGCGTGGCGTCGGGGGACGGTTTATGGCGTCCCAGCGTGCGTCCCTCCCAGATGCCGTTGACCAGCTGGTTGCCGATGGCGCTGAGGACCAGCGTGAGCTCCCGCGGCAGGTCATCCAGGTCCAGGGAGCGCACGCGGGACAGGTGTGTGCCCAGGTTCCTGTGGATCCCCGAACACTCGATACATATGAGAGCGCCCAGGTTCAGGCTGGCCCAGGTGGGATCTGAGGAGCAGAATCAGAAACAGCTCGTTCGCAAAAACAATCCGTCTTGTTGACAATAGAACAAAGCAATAGTGTGACACACATAACACAAAGTACAATGACACACACACACACACACATGGTACACACACACACACACACACACACACACACACACACACACACACATGGTACAATGACAGAACAGAACTATAAAAACTGTGCACAGGGACAGCGAGACACAATGGCTGTGTTCACACTGCAGGCGAGAGTGGCCCAAATCATTATTCATAATCAGCTGATAAAATCAGCACAAATCACATGGAATTTGATCTTTTCAATTCTGATTCTGGGCCACTTTCATTATGTGGTCCGAAATCAGATACAGGTCAGACTTTCTTTCACATTCCTGTTAGTTCAGGAGCGTGAGCGGTTCACACTGGAATCTGATATTGGCCACATTTAAAGGGGAACTCCAACATTTTGGGAAATTAGCTTATTTAACATCTTCCCTGGAGTTAGACAAGAAGATACATACCTTTTTTGTATCTGTGCGTGCATTTTAGCTTTGGGAATAGACGCTCCGTTAGCATAGCTCATGGAAGTGAGGCAGGACAGTAGCCTTACAGTGCCTTACAGTGTATTGCAAGGTCTGACATTGACCAAACTTGATATGCATGACCTTGGTGGGCTCTAGGTCAACTCCTGAAAAGGGGGTCAATGTCAGACTTTGCAATCAAAGGTTAGGGGGCTAATAACCCTTGCCATAATTTCAGTGCGCCCCCTAACTTTTGATTGCAAGGTCTGACATTGACCCCCTTTTCAGGAGTTGACCTAGAGCCCACCAAGGTCATGCATATCAAATTTGGTCAATGTCAGACCTTGCAATACACTGTAAGGCACTGTAAGGCTACTGTCCTGCCTCACTTCCAGTGATGAAGCTAAGCTATGCTAACGGAGCGTCTATTCCCAAAGCTAAAATGCACGCACAGAGACAAAAAAGGTATGTATCTTCTTGTCTAACTCCAGGGAAGACGTTAAATAAGCTAATTTCCCAAAATGTTGGAGTTCCCCTTTAAGAAATAATGTGAACAGCCAACAAAAGTCACTTTACCAGGTGCCCAAGCAGGTTAATTTTTCTATTATAAAATGTAATCTTTCTGGTAATATTTTGGAATCCATGGTCAGACTGGTTCTCTCTCCTGATTGGTTCTCTCTCCTGACTGGTTCTCTCTGCTGATTGGTTCTCTCTTTCCTGACTGGTTCTCTCTCCTGACTGGTTCTCTCCCCTGATTGGTTCCCTCTCCAGACAGGAAGAACTCCAGGTTCATTCCTCTCATCCAAGAGCAGATTCCAGGAAGCAGGTTAGCCATAACATCCTGGCTGTGAGGCTATGAAACCGCCCCTCCACACAGCCATGTGCACGACAAGACAAATAAAGAGCTACCACTTGACATGCCGAACTTGGGTACATGAGCGTTCATATCAGAGCGAGTGAATAACCTTTTGAATGAGCACATGAAAAAAAATATATGAAAGGAATATGATGGTATTATTTGATTGACATGCATGTATGTCATTAAAACAAAAAAGAAAGAAATTAGACTAAAAGAGGACAAGTGTAAGTGAATAATAGAAGAACCAAGAAAACTATAAAAGAAGGAAGGGTCATCGCATCACTGTGTAGCGCGTGAACGCACATTGGTGCCAAGTGTGAAAACGTTCAGTTTGACCGACATTGAGTTAAATGGCAACGCCATCTCCTCATTTATGATCTGTCATTTAAACAGATTATTACCTCAGATGTCAGAATCATCTGCAATTTGTTGCATTGTTAACTAGCTAACGTCTGACGTAATGACTCCTTCTTTTATAGTTTCCTTGAGAAGAACAAGGAATTAGGCCTATCTCATACCACGCCCTCTTTTATTGATCTTCCAATCACAACTGTTACAACAGTTGTAACAGTCGTGATAGGAGGATCCAGAAAAGAGGGCGGGTTTGGGATACATGTAGGCCAATGAGAAGGTGTCACTGACTGGGAGCTTCACAATCGACACAGAAGTTGTTTCCCTTGGCGTGACGGATGGCCTGCAGCGCCACCACCTGGCTCTGGCTGTTCCTGCGAGCCTGTGGAGGAACACATAAAGGGTAAATGATGTCACAAGATGACTGACAGGTGTAGGCTACTAAAGTGGGGGATCCGGCTTTGACCCCACGTTGTGCTTGTTTGTAAACATGAAGATGAAAACGATTGGGTTTCCAAGTGGGCGGGGCCCAGGCCCCACCAGCAGCTAGCTACGCACCTGCAGTGTGGTCAGAAGATCAACGGACCTATCTCAAACCCTGCCCTCTTTTCTTGATCCTCCAATCACAACTGTTGCAGAGGGCGGGGTTTGAGACTAAACAAACTGATGGTGGGAGCATTCTGACAAGTCGTGTGGTGGACTCATATTTTAATTTAATTTCTACTTACATGCACAAATTTGTCACACACATTTTCTAACATCTAACCTCCCTCAGGACGGCATTGAGAAAGGTAATGTTTATTTACGTGCTCTTGAAAAAAAATTACAATTTACACATAAAACTCATTCACCCAAAACCCCAAAAAGCTAAATGCTGCATTTCTTGTGTAAAGAATAAACCATTTCACACTCGATTAGCTAAACAAATGCATCATAATGAGGCCCAGTGATGTATCATGTGCAGCTGCTCCATAGACAATGATGGAGCATTGATTCTGTGGGTCCAAACGATGTTTGTGTGAAGCTCTTATACCAACATGAGGCTTACACTCTGGCTCAGTCATGTTAGCAATACTAGAATGTAAACATCATTTAGGAGAGAGAACTCAACACAACATTGTACTACTGTGGTGCATAAATAGAGATGAGTGCAGTGAATATCTTGTCAGGACTCTGTGGCTCATGTTATGCCCTTTAATGAACACGGATGGGATCCTATAGTGCTGTACGATTGTGATGCAAGACCATGTGGGCTTATTTACGGCTATTGTTAACCCTTTGTTTTCGTGGCAGTGAAGGGGTTAACCTTCTGTATTGTCACGGTGAAAGGGTTAACCCTTGGTTGGTAGTATGGTAGTGAAAATGGTTAAAATGGGTGGCGTTCCCCTTTAAGTGAAGTCAGATGTGATTATTGCCCCACAGTGCGGCTGACATCGTTAGCATGCCGTCTAAAAAACCACTGGACGGCTGATAACGATGGGGGTTTGTCATCCTGGAAGATGCAGCTCTCATCAAGAAATAGATCACGGGATTATGGCGATAACTCAGAGATGTTAGAGGTGATTATCGTTCGCCTTGCCCTCCCGGGGATGATTGGATTACTTCCGTGCCAGGAATTGCATCCCACCCACACACAGATGCAGAACAACCCCCTCAGCATGTTACCTTCATTTTGACCACAATGCCCATGCAAACATACAAACATTTTAAAAGCTTTATTTATGTCCACATAAATACAAAGTACATTAAGGACATAAACATTAACAGTGCAATTAGCTCATTGGGAGTCATTCAATTACGTTTGTGACTGTGCAGCACCCATCGTACACATACAATATTGACACAGATGATGTATCAAAAGTGGGTTAACAGATACAATAGCATTTCCGTAAAACTATATCTACTCTATGGGTACAAAAAGTAACGGCGTCTCCAAATAGAACAGCTACCAATAAGTAAGGGATAATGTATAGCTACGAGGTCATTGTCGCAAAATAATTGACCGACACAGAGTTTAAAATACCGAGCCGCCTCGGCGAGGTGTTTTAAACGTCAGTGAAGGTCAATTATTTTGCGATGATGACCGAGTATAGCTATACATTATCCCGCTTATTACATGGCTAACTTACTAACAATATACCTAATTCATTTGACAAATCGCAGTTGTTCTGTGGCTCTGTCAGCCTAAATAAAGTGATTATTATTATCACGGGCAGCCCGGCAGGTGTGTCTGATTGGCTGCAATGAAACAGTGTGTGTCAGTGGGGCTTGATTACTCCAGCTGCGAAAAACAATAATCACCGGTGGTTATCGAAAAATAATTCACCGCTGTCGGGGGCTATTGACCAATCACAAGCAAGCATTTCGGCGAATGTGAAAACGCCATGTAATAATAGCAGATATGGAGCAATACCTTGCTAACTGTTTAGCCTTTCTCTTGGAGATGTGGGCCATCTGAAGGCCCCTAACCACCAGCTTGTGAACATGACCCAGGCTGCCAAAAATGAAAAGTAAAAGTTGACACTTGTGAGCCCAGTTGTGAGATGTTCAGCTTGAGCGGCTTCCTCCAGGCTGTGGTCGAAGGTACAGCCAACCTCTAGAATAAACACCTCTCTACTACTCTCATTAACCACCACAACGTCAGGGGTGTTGGCTGAGATGTTACAGAGCACCTCTGAATCATTATCACACAGGCCAAACATGCTGGGCTTATGGGTGTAGACTAATGGGGATCCAGATAATAAACAAATAAACAAACACACACACACACACACACACACGCACATACATATACATTTTTCGAGAGAAAGTAATTAGGATCAAACCGAAATGACACTTCACATCAGCATTTGACTGTTTGTGTGTACAGTGTTAGTGTGCGTGTCTGCGACACCGCCGTGTCTTGCCTTGTTTTTGTTGCTCTCACAGAGCTGCAGGCTGGCCAGGATCTGGCTCTCGATGGCCTGCACCCAGGAGTCCCTCTCCTCCACGCTCTGGGCCTCGAAATGCCACGTCTGGCCCGTGCTCGACACCACCAGGAAGTCAAAGTTCTCCTCGTCTGTTGGAGACACGCAAATAAACGGTGTCATTTCTAAGATTCCCCCCTCCACAAAAAAATTAGGCCCTATGTTCCCACAGCCCAATGGTCCCACAGCCCTATGTTCCCGGACGAGCCCTCCACTACCAGAGGACAATTGGATAATAGGTTGGGTGTAATTGGCTACCAAATTAAGAGAAAGTGGGATAAAATCAGATAAAAATTTATGAAAAAAGGAAATGTGGGAACATAGGGCTGTGGGAACATAGGCACGCTCCCTCACAGACATGTGAATGTCAACACGTCACAGCAGACATTTGAGGCAGATGATTCAGAGGGTTTTCTGTTGGAATGAATGTGTCACGTAAATTAAAACCTAATTTATACAAACCAACAGACCATATATTGGAACTGACCAGTCGTCTGGATGGGTATAATGAACGCCATGAACCATGGTATCAACAATCCGTAAATATATATATATATTTTTTTAATAGAATAGGTAAATGCTAAAGATCCAACATTAACCGTCTGCAGTGTGGTAGTGAAAGGGTTAACCTTCTGCAGTGTGGTAGTGAAAGGGTTAACCCTTTATCGTGTGGCAGTGAAAGGGTTAACCATTCTGTAGTGTCGCAGTGAAAGGGTTAACCATTCTGTAGTGTGGTAGTGAAGGGGTTAACCCTTTATCGTGTGTCAGTGAAAGGGTTAACCATTCTGTAGTGTCACAGTGAAAGGGTCAACCACTCTGTAGCGTGGCAGTGAAAGGGTTAACCATTCTGTAGTGTGGTAGTGAACGTGTTAACCATTCTGTAGTGTGGTAGTGAAAGGGTTAACCTACTGTGGAGACCACGTGCCTAAACCTCACCTCAACCCGTCACAGTACCGGTGGATGAAGTCGATATACTGAGAAGAATATCCGTTGGCTCATGGAGATATGATGGTTTGAATGTAGCCATGCTAGAACAGCAGGTCAGTATGGTGGCCGTATCATACTGTAACGTTACAATAATGATACGCTGCCATACGACAACAGCCAGACACACGAAAACAGCAAGCCAGGCAGACATCTGGACAGGGTCAGTGGGCGGGTTGTTAGAGGACATGCAGACGGAACAGCTGACGAGGCTGATAAACGGCTGACGGATCAGCATTACCTGTTTTGTTTATGTTTCTTAAGCTACCAAAGCTTTTTAGTTTCCACATTCTGCGCTTGGCTACGGAGCACAAGAGCATATTTCCCAGAAAGAGAGAGAGAGAGAGAGAGAGAAGACAAACAGCAGAGACAGACTGTGTGAAAATAAATTAAAAGTGATACAAGGCAAAGGTATTCCCTTCATGAGAGTTCTCCGTAAAACCTTCTCTTTGAGTAGTCTTTTAGTCAAAACTATGCTGACAGTAAGGGTACATTATGTCCCTGAAACACCCCCCGGTCGTCAGGGACTGGCCTCCCTCCCACTCCAAGTAACTAGGCCTGGGTATTGTTTGAAACTGTTCAATAGATTTACATTTAGTCATTTAGCTGACGCTTTTATCCAAAGTGACTTCTTACAAGTTCTGTACAACAAGTCAGCAGGAAGGGTACAACTCTTTCAGCTGAGTAACAATGTTTGTCAAACAGTGTTGAGCTTGGGTGCTACAGTCTTGAGTGCATAGTAGTATAGACATATTAGCATAGTAGGTAGTAATTGGCAAGGTAGATTACTTAGTAGCAATTTCCTATTTATTTTATTTGACCTTTTTTGTGTTTTTAATTTAGATTTTTCTAAATGTCTGGCCTATTCATTGCAGCGTGGGCCTGTCGACAATGACACTCTTTCCCCTCGAGGAGATGATGGTCTTGTCTTTTATTTCTCCCACTCTCAAACAAGATATCTTGTATCTTGTATTGTATATATTGATTCAAATAACTACCAAGTACTTTGGTCAATATACTGCATGATTGGTGCAAGGTACTACAAATGCTTGCTTGCAGGTGAGGGCAGGCATCCAAGGCAATATCTAAACAGCATGTACCCAAAGATCTTTGTGTTGACTTGTCAATGAATTCATGTTGAATACAGTACGCTTAGTAGTGATAGCCTGTGAAAACAATCTATTTCACAATTAAAAGAAAAGTTAAAGTTGAGCTTGTCTCCACATTTTTCAATACCAGGTGGTATTAATATACCTTTGATGGTATTGATTGTCAATACCCAGCCCTACAAGTAACACATCACTTCCGTTTTTCTTCTATTGGATCTGAGGGGTCATAGGGTTTGGCCTATCAATCTATCAAATCATCCCATTGATGAGTATTAAGTAGGATGAACATATATTTGTGAAGTTTGGTGCAAATTATTTAAAACAAGTGTGAAAATTGAAGTTCTACTGGATCTGCCAGTTATACAGCTTGGTCTATCAACTATATAAAGGGCATATTTAAAGATATTGGTCCCTATAAGCCACACAACAAGCGTTGTGAGAATCAAGTGAGCAGCCAAAGGAAGCTAGTGGAAAAAACGTGATTTTTCAAACATTCAAAATGGTGGAAAATCGAATATGACGGACTTCATAGCTCTTTATGGAAAATATTACTTTCATGACTGTACAACAAATAGAGTCAGGGGTTTGTCCTGATGGCGGCGCTAGAGGACAAGCCATGTGGTCACTGAAATCAATAAGGCTCTTCCCGTAGGGGCCATGAATGTTCACAGCAAATTTGGAAATTTGGAAGAACAGAAATCCTTTCAGTTATCGTGTCCACGCGAAGGATCTATCGCGGTAGCAGTTCGGGTGAATCCATACCATCCCCGACACTGTCGTTTTGGGGGTAGAATCACTCTCACATTACTTGTCACCCTCATCATCATGGACTTTTTTATACAATGAAATAGTGCAGATGAGACCGAACGTTACCATCTGCTTGGCCGGGGGCCGCGTCCCCTTTCTGATTCATGCTCTTCTTCCTGCGATGCTTCTTCCTGTCCGTCACCGGGGAGACGGGGCCGACGTCTTTAGTCGAGGAAGAGCTGGACACGCCCTCAATGGCCAAGTCTAGTGATGGAATTACAGGAATAATTAATCACAATCAAATGAATGTGGTGTTCTGTATTTAAACACAAGGGTGCATATTTCATTTAATTTCATTTGTATTTGTTCCGTTCATGTTAATGCACATGAACAAAAGCATTACAGCCTAATTTCATAATAAAAGCACCTCTCAATTTGTACATTCCATGAGCGAAAAGGAGCAGGGAGAAGAAAATCTTATTTTGCCTGCCCCCTTACTCAAAACAATAAATAAACAATAGAAATAGATGGTCTACTTACAATAATGAGAAAAAAAATAATAATAATAATAATAATAATAATAATAATAATAATAATAATAATAATAATAATAATAATAATAATAATAATAATAATAATAATAATAATAATAATAATAATGATGATGATGATGATGATGATGATGATGATGATGATAATAATAATTATAATTATAATAATTATAATTATAATAATTATAATAATAATAATGATGATGATGATGATTATGATGATGATGATGATGATGATGATGATGATAATAATAATAATAATAATAATAATAATAATAATAATAATAATAATAATAATAATAATAATAATAATAATAATAATAATACAAAAATAAATGTTCATAGGGAAAGCTATTACCCCTCAACTTCATGACGTCTAAATGTCCTTTCTTTATACATTTTCTTGAACTGAAAGATATTTGTACAACTCTTTAAATGATTCTGTAGAGAATTCCACAGTTTTACGCCACATGTACTGAAGTCTGCTTTACAGTAGTCCTACATACTGATGCTTAAAATTACATTTCCTTCAAACACAATAACCTTCTTTGTTTGTTTCCCCCGTGGACCTGATGTTTCTCACCAATACTCTGGGCCTTGTTGGAAAGCGTGGAGGGGCATCGCTGCACCGTCCTGCTGCCCCGTAAGTAGAGAGCGATCCCCACCCCGTCTCTGTCCTCCACCTGCAGGATGCTGCTGCCGCTCACGGGGACTGCGGAGAAGAAACGGCGTGAGCGTTTTAATTAACACTCTGTGGGAGAAACGCTGAAACCGATCCAGGGAAGTGCGTTACTTGTGGTGTGATGCAGCTTATTTTCACGAACGCCTGAAAGGAATAAATCAGATACTTTCCAGACACGGGGGAATTTAGATTTTGTTGTGCAATATTTTAGCCTTCACGCTGAATGTTTCAGTGTTCTCTTGCAAATCACTTTCATCCCCCCCCGCGAGCGCTTGAAGGCCCCGTGGGATGGCGGAAAACGCAAGGCAGAGTTTGCAGAATACTAGTTTCTCTGAAACCCTCATGAATGAATGCTGTCCCTGCATGCGATTGTTGTCCCAAACCGTTTTTTCCACTCACAGGATATCTGATGAGATGTCATCAAAGCCTTACTTAGTTACAAAGAAATCTAGATATGCTGGAAAACTCGGATCAACAGCATTCTCGTAAACAACAACTCTGAAGGCCCTCCCATAGTCGAGCGGACCATACACGGAGCAGACTCCCGCGGGCTCAAAGCTGACCCAAAGGGTACTCAAAGCATTGATTGATTGATTGAAAACTTTATTAACAGATTGCAGAATGGGTACAATACAGTACAGCTCAATACACACAATTGTTAAGGGGATGCAGACCAGAGAAAGACTTTCGTCTTGTTTACATCAGGGTCCCCCATTTTCAATTCATCAGGACATATATGACATACATGACATACAGATAGTCAGTACTGCTACATCTATACATTTATGACATACCAGATTTGCAAATACAGTACTGTTTGTGATACAGAAGGAGTCAGGAAAAGGGAGTATATACATTTGACGTAGAAACTGTACACTGGGATATTGACAACCATACTGGGTAATCTACATTGGAGGTGGTTGGGGGGGGGGGGGCACACTGTATAAACAAGCAAAACTGTACATTGAGGGGGGGGGGGAGACACTGTACAAGCAGACCCACAGCAGAGTGCGAAGCTCCTATTTTCTGACGCGCGGACGTCCGCGGCGCCGACTTGGTGTCACACAAACTGGCGCGAGGTGTAAACTGGTGTAAACTGGCGCGAGACATGTAGGAAATTGGTCCGCGGAGATCCGCTCGACTATGAAAGCTCAAAGAGTCCAGTGGACCTCCGCAGAGTCCAGTCCGTGTACAGTCCGCTCGACTATGGGAGCACCTTTAAGGGTATCCAAACATGGGACGCAGAGTCTACACCTTGGGAACCAAAATAAATGACCTTCCCGTCCTTGTCTTTCAATCAGTAAAAGCAGTAATAGCTCAGCAGGTATTATATAATAAAGGGCACTGGGAATGGTACTTGTTATAAATAAAAACTGACATGTAACCTTCACTATGACCTATGTCTGTCCATACAGGCCCATACTGTATGTCTAGATAACAATGTCCATGTCAAACCTATTTCTACTATGTATTATAGTTGTAGTTGTTTTAATGAATTAAAATTGTTTAATTGATTTGACCTTTCTGTTTCTATATTGTTTTTGCTTTATGTACTTGTACCTCTCGACGTTATTGCAAATGAGAGCTCGCTCTCAATGACCTTTCGAGATTAAATGAAGATTGAATGAATGAATGAATGAATTAATAATTCACTATGTATTAATCCCCCACGGCCATGTTGGTGATACTAAGTCTTAGTCCAATAAATATTTTTAAACTGCCAAGAGAGAGAGGCGTGTGTGTGCGGTCATCACATTCCTCTTCCAAACCAACCAATCAGAGACGACTCTGACAGTACTCCGTGTCCTGCGTATATAATAAAACATCAGAACCCATATGGCTGAGCCCTCAGGAAAACGATCACATTAAAGTTGAACTGCGATCACTCTGGACACCAGAACCCAGAACCAAATGTTCTGCGGTGAAGAACAGAAAATCTCCCCGTCGCCGTTAACCATCTGCACCGTCTCGCCCCCCCAGGCCTCCCAGGCAGCCTGTTTCCACTGGCAGGCGGCGCTCAGCCACAAGCTGTTTCCCCTCGGCAGGAGAGCCGTGTCCACCAGGGCCTGCTGCAAACCAGGACCATCACATGGACTAATGGTAACATCTATATAGCAGATTTTATCCAAAAAGCGCTTTACAACTTATGCCTCACATTCACTCGTTCAATCACACATTCAAACACCGATGGCGGAGGTGGCCGCGCAAGGTGCCAACTGTAGGGCGACAGGGGCTCAGGAGGTAGAGAACGGTCGTCCGGTAATCAGAAGGTTCCCGGTTCGATTCCTGCTCCTCCCGGGCAAGACACTTAACCCCCAATTGCTCCCGATGAGCAGGTTCGCACCTTGCCTCTGCTGTCGGTGTGTGAATGTGTGAGTGAATGGGTGAATGTGAGGCATACATTTTAAAGCGCTTTGGATAAATGCACCATATGCCATTGACCTACTCATCAGGAGGGGTTAAGTGTCTTGCTCAAAGACACTTCGACATGCTGTCAGGAGGAGCCAAAATCGAACCGGGAACCGTCTGATTACCAGACGACCTCCTGAGCCGCTGTCACCTCCATCACCACTGATTACCATCAGCCTTCTGCATCGCCTCGTCCACTTGCTGCCCGTTCCTCTGAGAAAACAACCCCTCGTCTCACAGTGACACCACTCTCATCTGAACCAGTTCACCCGGTTTGCGCTTCGTTTGTAAGGTTCAAGGTTCAAGGTTCAAGGTTCTTTAGTGTAATTTCTTTGTACTCGCACACTTAACCCTCCAGTCACCCTTGTTGCAATTCTGGTCAAATAGCCTTTTTTTCCACGTGTGTTTGTGGATAGCGTTGGCTAGATTTTTATGTATATGCCAAAAAAGTAGCTCAGTATCACATCTTGGACTCACATTACAATAATCCATGTTGGTTTTTTTAAAACAATCACTATTAAGCGCGTGAACAACAAGTGTCACACCTTTCACCCTAGTCGCAGAAATGGACAGGTTAACCCCCTAACCCTAACCCCAACCCTAACTCTAACCCTAACCCTAATTTAAGAAATGGTTAAAATCCTGAAAATGAATAAATGTTCGATATGTATGGTGAGGACTGAAGTTAATAATGATATTCATGAAAAAAATTGCAACAATACATGAAAAGGATATGTTTTACTGAGATCGCAGTTTCGGTCACTAGGGAGACAGGTAGTGGGTTCTTTAAAGGGTGACTGGAGGGTTAAAAACAAAATGTTGTTCTCCGGCGTTACAGGGATAAAGTTGAACTTCAGTTTGAACAGGCTGACTCTAGAGGCATGTGGCAGGGCCTCAGAACAATGACAGACTACAAAGGCACCCCCCTCAAACTGAACAGTGACATCTCCTTAGCAAATGATCTCAATTCCTTCTATGCGAGGTTTGAGGCTGTGAATAACAACACCAGCCTACAAACCACGGCAATGGGGGGGGGGGGGGTCTGCTGATGGAGACTCAGTGTTCAGGGTAACAGAGCATGAGGTGAGACGGATCTTTAAAAAAGTGAATATCAGGAAGGCAGCAGGACCGGACGGCATCCCCGGCCGCGTCCTAAAAGTCTGTGCCGACCAACTGGCCCCGGTATTCACTGACATCTTCAACCTGTCCTTGGAACAGGCTGTCATCCCCACCTGTCTGAAGAAGTCCACCATCATCCCTGTACCCAAAAAATCTACGCCCGCTTGCCTCAACGACTACCGCCCTGTAGCCCTCACCTCCATAGCCATGAAGTGCTTTGAGAAGCTAGTGAAGGGCTACAGCTGTTCCTCCCTCCCCATCAACCTGGACCCTCTGCAATTTGCATATCGCCCCAACAGGTCCACGGAGGACGCCATAGCCCATGTGCTGCACACAGCAGCATCACACCTGGACAAGAGGCAGGGGAACTATGTGAGAATGCTGTTCATCGACTACAGCTCAGCATTCAATACCATAGTCCCCTCCAAACTCATAGCCAAGCTCAGGGACCTGGGCTTGAACTATGACCTCTGCCAGTGGGTCTTGGACTTCCTGACGGGCAGACCCCAGGTGGTAAGAGCCGGCAACTGCACCTCCTCATCCATCACGCTCAACATAGGGGCCCCCCAGGGCTGTGTTCTGAGCCCCCTCCTCTACTCCCTGTACACACATGACTGCGTAGCACAGCGGAACAACAACACCATCATCAAATTTGCTGATGACACAGTAGTGGTGGGCCTGATCTCTGCCAACGACGAAAGGGCCTACCTGGAAGAGGTAGAGAACCTGTCACAGTGGTGTCAGGAGAACTGCCTCTCCCTGAATGTCAGCAAAACAAAAGAGATGATTGTGGACTTCAGGAGGTCGGGGGTCAAGGACTACAGCCCCCTCAGCATCGACGGGGCACCGGTTGAGAGAGTGAACAGTTTCAAGTACCTCGGAGCCCACATATCCGAGGACTTGACATGGACCACACACATTGACAGTGTTGTGAAGAAGGCACGACAACGCCTCTACTTCCTCAGGCGCCTAAGGAAGTTCCAAGTCAGTCAGAAGATCCTTAGGAACTTCTACTCATGTACAATAGAGAGCATCCTGACCGGCAACATCACCTCCTGGTTTGGGAATAGCACTGCACAAGACCGTAGCAGACTACAAAGAGTGACACGTTCAGCCGAACGCACAATTGGAGGGGGGCTTCCCACCCTCCAGAACATTTACAACAAGCGGTGCAAGGGGAAGGCTAAGAGAATTATTAAGGACTCGAGCCACCCGAACAACTGCCTCTTTGAACTGCTGCGGTCAGGCAAGCGATACCGGAGTCTTAAGGCGAGCACAGAAAGACTCAGAAGAAGCTTCTATCCCCAGGCCATCAGGCTGCTAAACGAACAATAATCGCTAAACGAACAATAATCACTATGCAACAACCATCAAATGCACACAGCACACACACCCACACGCACACACTCACTCAAACAAACAACACACTGCAGCACCCACTCTCCACACTTTAGATCACACAAACACACTTACACTTTATATTTATTGATAAAGGATTTGCACTACAACTCGTACACCTACTGTGAATTGTACCTAAATTGCACCTCGTCCCATTTCTCCATTTCTGCCTTGCACTATATAGTATTGTATATTAGTACACTGCACAGTATTGTATATTGTATGGTAACTATGTCTATTCTGCATCGAACATTGTACATATGTCTAAACTGAACACTGTGACCTCATTTTTTTACTTCTAATTTTACTATGTTATTTTATTTCATACTTATCTTGTCTTGCACAGTCTCTGGAGCGCAACAGTAAGAAGCATTTTGTATAAAAGTATTCTGTACTTCTGTATGACAACTATTAAAGAAACTTGAAACTTGAAACTCCAACACAGTGCAAATAACAACAATCAACAGACAATCAAACAATATAAAAAGGATAAAGCAACACATAGTGTAGTTCACGCTTCAGATTAAAACGACCTATGAAAACTGCCCAGTGTTAATCACATGATAATGAGTTCATGAATAATAATATAAAATAAATGAATACAGTGCCACAGTATGCATTGCATAGAGAGAGAGAGAGAGAGAGAGAGAGAGAGAGAGAGAGAGAGAGAGAGAGAGAGAGAATGAGTGTCTGGTACGGTTCAACTCATAACTGCACCAGCCATTCATCAACCAGACTGGTGGACCACAAAGTGAATGCAGGACAGGGTGTGTATTGTTCTTATTCTACCTGGGCTGGTCCCGTCAGGTCCCTGGTCCTTCACCAGGCCGTTGAGGTCAGCGGGGGGGCAGGCGCGAGGCGGTCGTTTCCCCGGCACCTTCACCGTCACCCGCAGCAGGTCCATCTCCTTCCCCGGAGCGTTCTGCATGTAGTCCTGCCGAGGGAACACCAACCATCACTCATTATAGCTACCGTAGGTACTGGAATTTACGTGATTATTATCATTTATTCGTTTTAAGTAGGGATGTCCGATATTATCGGCCGATATTGGCATTAAAATGTGATATCGGACAATGTGATATTTTTATTTTTTACATTTATTTAAACTTTATTTACCCAGGCAAGCAAGTAAGAACAAATTCTAATTTTATTTATTGTCAAAAGTATGCATAATGTTGTGTTAATTCAACAACAAGAGATATGTAATGTTAATTACCTGAAATTATTCAGTTTTAAGTATTTACTTTTACTTGAGCAAGTTTTACAATGGTAAAAGAGTACAATGACATCTGTCATTTATTGCAAAACACCACAATACCTTGTTAATTGAATAATAATAATACAAATAATACGATTAATTAAGGAAACATCTTAAAGGCTGATATGGACCCGTCAATTTCTTTGCAAAGACCACAAGGACCACTCAGCTAATTACAACGTTGTTAGCTGCACAGAATCGCAATGATCATTGTACGAAAGTAACAAAATACTTGAGTACTATACGGCGTGCTACTCTTTACACAAGTAACTTTCGAGACAAATACTTGACCTCCAACTTAGATACAAACTCACTGAAGTGACAGGACTTTTACTGGAGTCATTTATTGCAGCTCTCTTTCCCAACTTTTCAATTTAATTTTATTTAACCTTTATTTAACCAGGCAGGTCAATTAAGAACAAATTCTTATTTACAACAACGGCCTGGCGAGAAGAAAAAAGGGCTTCTCAAAGGGCAACAGGGAAAGGGGACAAAATTATTCAATAAAATAGAAAAGAGACAGACGATACATCACAGAGGTAAGGGAAATAATTAAAACATGCATCAAACGAATAACCAAATAAAATGACACGGTATGTAAATACACGAAGCAGAACCGACTCAACTCTGACAATTACAACCCGCCCCCCTCCCTGAGACTTCAAACAGCTAGAGTGGATCATTCTGACAGCTGTCACTCACGTTGACGCTGGAGTGGTAGGACAGCGTGCCGTTGTTGGACAGAGTGACGTACTTCTTCTTCCACTCCTTGTTGAGTGAGTTCCCGCTGCGCTTCAGCAGGATGCTCTGCTCCACAGGAAGAGAAGAGAAGAGAATAGAGATCCTTTATTTATCCTGAGGGAAATTCAGCACTAGAGGAGAACAAGGGCACAGAGTGTCAAGGATGCAGATGGACGCGTGAGCCAGTGTTGCAGTCGAGTCACTAAATCTCGAGTCAGAGTCGAGTCTCGAGTCCCCAGTGTTCGAATCCGAATCCGAGTCACCAAAGAAGAGCCCAAGTCGAGTCAGAGACGAGTCCCCATTACCCTATAGTCCGAGTCCAAGTCATCAAGGTTGAGTCCACTCCACTCTGGCAGTCAAAGAGTTGACTTACAAATAAAAAAAGGTCTACATTAACCCTTTCACTGCCACACGACAGAAGGTTAACCCTTTACTATCACACAACCAACGGTCGCCGCAGTTTTAAAGTTGGTCCTTGGCTTTACATGTTTCATGACCCTAGGACTCATGAAATCCATTCAGAACCTCTTCAATGAGTGGGTGTTCATATGAAAACAAGGGTGTTTTTCATCATTGCTGAACATTCCTGAGTCCATAATATATTATTCACAAAAACCTCTCAAAGTGGGCGCACTGCTCTACAGTGAGTTCCCCTCTGTTAGTTTGAATAAGGTTTTAAAGACGAGTGTTCCTGTCGCTGACCCCAGGTCAGCACTCCTCCTCTGGGAAGCTCTGGGAACATGAGCCCTAATTCAGGGACAGATCTGACAGCAGCTCTAAGGGGAATGTTGCCATGTAAGTAAGTAAGTAACGTTAAGTTAACATTAAAGGTCCCATGCATTATAAATGGCTTTTCCCAGTATTTATCATGGTTTTATAGTAATAGGGGTTAGTATCAATGGGTCTGTGTCTCTAATTACCATATTGACTCGTCAGTCTAGTCTCGAGTTCACGAGATCTTCCCTCACTCAACTAAGCTGTTCTGATTTGACGGTTTTGCTGATGTGAATATAGCACTGATTTGCATAACTAACGCCCCCTCTATGGTTGACCGCGACAGCAGAGCCAGTGGAAAATCTTCACTTCCTCAAACAGAGCGAGGCAGATAGTGTAACCCGATACTTCCTCAAACGAGAAAGTGCTCGACTGCAACTCTGCGAGGGAGAGAGAGAGATAGAGGGAAAGAGGGAGAGATAGAGAGGGGGACCCGTCTTCTCTCACACACAGCGTTTACACAGTGCTCCATGCCTCCGTGTGTCCCTCTCTCTCTCTCTATCTCTCTCTCTCCCTCTCTATCTCTCTCTCTCCCTCGCAGTCGAGCACCAGCATATCACTGTAATATCTTTGCGCATGCTCCCACGCGCACGCCCGTATTCCGATCCGTACAATAATAATCACAGGGGTATATATTGTCATTTGAAACAAGTTACCAATGCATTGTCCCGTGGGATTATGCCCCCCCCCCCCCCCCGCGCGCGGCGAAATGAATTAGTATCCCCCTCAGTCTATCTCTATCTCTCTCTGTGCCAGTCGCAGACTGTGTGGATGACTGTCACTCAAAGTGCTTATGGGCGGAGCCAGGCCAACACAGCCTGAAATCCAAAGTGAGAAAAACTTTTGAGTACTTGATTAGAAATATAAAACAATGAATTTTTTTAAATAAAAGCTTACAGATGTGTTCAATAGACTCACAGGAATTGTGTAAAGTTGCCCAAATAGTGCTAGGAATAGCAATGCATGTCCCCTTTAAGAAAACAGCTGAAATGACTGCGACCCACCTGTTTAATAGGGATGGAGCGCCCACTGCCAAAGTCCCCCTTACAGTCTACGCTGCGTCTGTTTGAGTCACTGCCCCTTCGGCTCTGAGAACAAAGGAAAGACACTACGTTGATCAGAGAGAGAGAGAGAGAGAGAGAGAAAGCGAGAGGGGGAGAGAGAGAGAGAGAGAGAGAGAGAGAGAGAGGGGGGGGGAGAGAAAGAGGGAGAGAGACAGACAGATACAGAGACAGAGAGACAGAGAGAGATAGAGAGAGGGAGATAGAGATAGGGGGGAGAGAGACAGAGACAGAGAGAGAGAGAGAGAAAGAGAGGGAGACAGAGAGAGACAGAGAGAGGGATAGAGCGAGAGGGAGAGATTACAGTATATATATAGAGAGAGAGGGAGAGAGAGAGAGGGGGAGAGGGAGATAGAGAGAGGGGGAGAGACAGAGACAGAGAGAGGGGGGGGAGAGAGAGGGGGGAGAGAGAGACAGAGACAGAGAGAGAGAGAGAGAGAAAGAGAGGGAGACAGAGAGAGACAGAGAGAGGGATAGAGCGAGAGGGAGAGATATACAGTATATATATAGAGAGAGAGGGAGAGAGAGAGAGGGGGAGAGAGAGATAGAGAGAGGGGGAGAGACAGAGACAGAGAGAGAGAGAGATGGGGGAGAGAGAGAGAGAGGGAGAGAGAGAGAGGGGGAGAGAGAGATAGAGAGAGGGGGAGAGACAGAGACAGAGAGAGAGAGAGAGAGGGGGAGAGAGAGAGGGGGGGGAGAGAGAGACAGCAGTGAAGAACACATACTGTGAAGCGGGAGGTGCGTTTCCGGGGGCCACTGCGCAGGGTCCCAGGGGCGGCACCGCTGATGTCTTTGTGACTAATCACTGGGGTGGAGGGCAGGGAGGAGGAGTAGTCGCTGCTCTGGCCACCATTACTGGTCTGGAGGTGGAGAGAGGGAGGAACAACAGGTAAGACCGCCATCTCCTCGAGGGGAAAAAGTGTCGTATAGTCGATAGCACCACGCTGCAATGAATAGGCCAGAAATGTCGAAAATGTTCATTAAAAACACAAAAAATATCAAATAAAATAAATAAGAAATTGCTACTAAGTAATCTACCGTGTCTATATTACTACCTACTATGCTCATATGTCTTTACTACTATGCACTCAAGACTGCAGCACTTAAGTTCAACACTGTTTGACAAACAATCTTACTGACCCTTAGCTGCCAGAGTTGTGCATGTTGTACAGAACTTGTAAGTCACTTTGGATAAAAGCGTCAAGCTAAATGACTAAATGTAAATGTAAATGTGAGAAATAAAAGCTAAAAATGATATAGACAAATGTGCATTTGACTAATTGTGACTAATTGTGTACAAGTGAACAGGTGGCTACTGATATGTACAGAGTAACGTGTGATATATATATATATATATATATATATATATATATATATATATATATATATATATATATATATATATATATATATATATATATATATATATATATATATACACAGTAAACAGATAGTGTGCATATAATACAAACCAGGCTACTGGTATTCTGAATCTGATGCATATGTCCAATTATGCACACATAAAAATATACATATGGAAATTATATATAGTTACCGGTATTCATATTTACAGACTGATGTGTACTGAATTTTGCACTAGGCAATAAGCACATTAACAGTGTAATTTGCCACACCAGCCATGTACTGTATGGGATAAACAGGCAGACAAGTGACAAGAGGAAAATAGTTGAACTAACTAAAATACACAATAGAACTAAAATCAACGTGGTTCTTTTTTTTAAAAACTTTGACCAGTCAGCTGGTTCTATGACAGAAGCAGGCTGAAAGGGTTCAGATGGGGGGGAAGACACTCTGGGAAAGGCACGGCTGCCGTCCGGGATTCGAACGCGCTCAGCCCCAGATCCGTGACGAGCACGGTTGTCCACGGCGCTGAAATAGCACTCGCGGTACGTGGTGAGCTACTGGAGCTCCCCTATCAACGTGGTTCTTGATCCTCCAATCACAACTGTTGCTCCCCTCTGACAAACTCTGACAAACGAGGCCATACTGTAGATCTGTACAGAGTCCTTTAGATCCCTGGGCCCCGTTCCCCGTACCTGGCTAACTGAGTTAGCCGGATAATTTCCAGCATAGCCTGACTTAAACCAGACCTTTCCATTCCCCGATGCTCGATTGTCTAAATCACCATGACAACAGATCAAAAAGTTTGAGCCTGGTCGGGAGCAGGGTTAAGTTCAGTTAGCTGGATGAACCATGGCCACGCCCCCGCAAAGAAATGCCAGCTCGCTTCCAGAAATATTTCTCTCACAGTCTAGATCCCATTATACCATTCTGAATTATGTTTTTGTGCTTCGTTTTCCTAGAGGGGGCTTTTGAAATGTATAATAATAGAACTAAATGCTGATAATAAATCATATTGAGCCTATAGATTTACTTTGTCCTAAATAAAATAATGCATGTCATATACGGCGCTCGGAGTCGCGATACACACTGCATGTGGTTATTTTAATAACGGCGCATTGCAAATGTGAATCCCGCGGGGATATTTTTAATGAATGAAACCTATCGGCCGTTTGGCTCTGATTAGTTTCATATATTCTCCGCTGTAGATTTGCTTAACGGAGCGCCCGGATTGTGTTTCATTCAAGCATAAAATTGAAGTGTCTATGCGTGGATTGTGGTTTTTGTGTGATATTGTAACTGGGATTAAAATGTCTGATGAGATGCGCTGTTTGACGGATTTGAGAAATTGAATGAGCCGTTGACGTCACATTAATGCATTTGAGAATAAAGAGATAAAACTTCATTCAAAAGAAAAATATTCGAAACACGGGTTTCTTGTCCATTGATGGATACACAATGAATATATCCCGTCTGGCACAGTGGTGCAACGGCTAGTGCCAAATCCTGTCAACCGGGCGACCCGAGTTTGAAACCCCGCGTTTCCAATATAATTTTTTTGGAATATAATATTAATGATTATACGCAAAAGTAGCCTAGTTTTAAGTTAAAATATTATAAATCTACATGCATTGAGGATGTCATTATTTATATAGCTCTCAACGTGCACCAAAGTATTTACATTGCAAAAAGAAGAAAAAGACTAGAAGGAGGGGGATTCGAACGCGGGTCGTCTGCGTGAAAGGCAAAAGGACAAACCGTCACACCACAGTGCAGATAAGTAAAACATCCACCATACATCAATCAATGGATAAGAGAGCCGTATCCTTATTCTGAAACAGTTGAACTAATTATTTTCGCTAGCAAGATCTCATTTGATTATTCAATCCATAAACCTACTGCCAGCAGGAACGTTTAAAGAAATATAATCTGATTGATTGGGGTAATGAGGGATTTAAAATTAGCCTATAGATTATGCATTTAACTTGTCGGCGAGGCTATTGAGCCGCCTGCAATCTGTTAATAAAGTTTTAAAACAATCAATCAATCAATCAATGCCGTTAGAAGATCAGGATTTCTGCTATCGACACCTGCTGTCTTTTCAACTGAAGCGGCCGCGCGCAATTATCCAGAGTCTCAAGTCTGGTTCGAGTTAACGAGACTGAATCCACCTTCGAGGAACAGGAAAATCCCGGCTTCAAACATCGGGTTAATTGAATCTGGATAATGGGACTCTTGATCGACTTAGTTGAACCAGGTACGGGGAATAGGGCCCAGCACATTGGTGCCAATAAACCACCACAATAGCATGACCTTGAGTATGTTGTTAGTTTTATAAAACATTTTGAAATTTTTCAAACACAAGGTGCTATAGATACAAAATAAATACTAATAGAAAAAGTAATAATAACGGCAGTATAGTCATAATCAGTCATAATCAGTCATAATCAGTCATAATCAGTCATAATCAGTCATAATAATAATAATAATAATAATCATAATAATAACAGTCATAATAATCATAATAATCACAATCATAATAGTATGCATGGTGTATATATAGTAGTAGCACATTGTGCCAGAGTCCATGCAGTGTTTAGTAATTAAGAGTCAGAGATGGTTTTAACACTTCTCAAGTTCTCCAGCTATTGGCAGCAGTCCATGTCTGATACCTCCTGGAACAAAGGACTGGCTGAGGCTATTTGTGGCATGTCGGGGGGTGGGGGTGGGGGGTGGGGGATAAGTCTATGGCTGAATGACCCACACTTTAATTTCATCCTTTATCAACAATTATTTAGTTCCTTGTTGCTAAGCAATGTAAGGAACACTGCAGGTATAAGCACTCGTGAAATGCCTCTCATCTTGGGGTGTAACGATGCATCGATTCTAATGTGACGATTCAACTGCATCGATTTGAATATGTTAGAATCCATTATGATCGAGAAAAAATATATATATGTTATGTTTTTTTGTGTGTATTGTTTTTATTGACCTAGTCCATTCATGCTGAGTGAATCAGTTCCCCCAGCCACATTTTGTGTATACATTTTTTTGGGGGGAATTAACTGATAAGAAAATTAATAAAAAATGTATCGAATCGTGGTCAAATGAAGAGATTTCATGATGCATTGAATCGTTGCCTGAATAATCGTAACCGAAATTAATCGTTGTGTCGTCGCATCGTTACACCCCTACTCTCATCCGATCACGGTGCGTGTCGTCAACATGTGAGCGTTTTACCTGCCCGGGAAAGACTCCCGACACTGGGGTGGAGCCTCCGGAGTGACTGGGAGAGTTGGGGAGAGACTTGCAGGAGGCCAGCAGAGCGGCTTGCTTCTTAGCCGTCAGGATCTTCTGAGCAGCTGTGTTAGAGGGGAAATAATAGGATTACACTAAACAAAGGCATGTTTTATATCTTGACATCACCAAGGTCATTATGTTCTATTCTCTTATGATCTGTACCCAGCTGCATACTGTAAAACCACTCGAGCTACGGTTTCACTTATTATAATGGGATTGGAGCATCACTTATTAAGTCACGTACAGTACAGACACGCTTTCTGACATTGTATCTTGCAGCTAAGTGAACACCCTAATAACATAAAACACTGAGACACTAAAGTAGTAATCTATGTTGTTTTATACAAGCAGGCACAGTGGCTTTGAAAGTCGGTCACCCAAGACATCCATTTTTACAGTATGCTTGTGTCCATGCTGAACGAGTTATTTCCTGAATAATTACGAGTACGTCTCTGGTAAGCTCTAAATGTAAATAGGTCATTTTGTCACAGCTGTGACAACCTGCTCCTCTACTGTACTAACCCTGTCTCCCCCTCTCCCCCTCTCCTCTACTGTACTAACCCTGTCTCCCCCTCTCCCCCTCTCCTCTACTGTACTAACCCTGTCTCCCCCTCTCCTCTACTGTACTAACCCTGTCTCCCCATCTCCTCTACTGTACTAACCCTGTCTCCCCCTCTCCTCTACTGTACTAACCCTGTCTCCCCCTCTCCTCTACTGTACTAACCCTGTCTCCCCCTCTCCTCTACTGTACTAACCCTGTCTCCCCCTCTCCTCTACTGTACTAACCCTGTCTCCCCCTCTCCTCTACTGTACTAACCCTGTCTCCCCCTCTCCTCTACTGTACTAACCCTGTCTCCCCCTCTCCTCTACTGTACTAACCCTGTCTCCCCCTCTCCTCTACTGTACTAACCCTGTCTCCTCCTCTCCTCTACTGTACTAACCCTGTCTCCCTCTCTCCTCTACTGTACTAACCCTGTCTCCCCCTCTCCTCTACTGTACTAACCCTGTCTCCCCCTCTCCTCTACTGTACTAACCCTGTCTCCTCCTCTCCTCTACTGTACTAACCCTGTCTCCCTCTCTCCTCTACTGTACTAACCCTGTCTCCCCCTCTCCTCTACTGTACTAACCCTGTCTCCCCCTCTCCTCTACTGTACTAACCCTGTCTCCCCCTCTCCTCTCCTCTACTGTACTAACCCTGTCTCCCCCTCTCCTCTACTGTACTAACCCTGTCTCCTCCTCTCCTCTACTGTACTAACCCTGTCTCCCCCTCTCCTCTACTGTACTAACCCTGTCTCCCCCTCTCCTCTACTGTACTAACCCTGTCTCCCCCTCTCCTCTACTGTACTAACCCTGTCTCCCTCTCTCCTCTACTGTACTAACCCTGTCTCCCTCTCTCCTCTACTGTACTAACCCTGTCTCCCTCTCTCCTCTACTGTACTAACCCTGTCTCCCCCTCTCCACTACTGTACTAACCCTGTCTCCCCCTCTCCTCTACTGTACTAACCCTGTCTCCTCCTCTCCTCTACTGTACTAACCCTGTCTCCCCCTCTCCTCTACTGTACTAACCCTGTCTCCCCCTCTCCTCTACTGTACTAACCCTGTCTCCCTCTCTCCTCTACTGTACTAACCCTGTCTCCCTCTCTCCTCTACTGTACTAACCCTGTCTCCTCCTCTCCTCTACTGTACTAACCCTGTCTCCTCCTCTCCTCTACTGTACTAACCCTGTCTCCCCCTCTCCTCTACTGTACTAACCCTGTCTCCCCCTCTCCTCTACTGTACTAACCCTGTCTCCCTCTCTCCTCTACTGTACTAACCCTGTCTCCCTCTCTCCTCTACTGTACTAACCCTGTCTCCCCCTCTCCTCTACTGTACTAACCCTGTCTCCTCCTCTCCTCTACTGTACTAACCCTGTCTCCCCCTCTCCTCTACTGTACTAACCCTGTCTCCCCCTCTCCTCTACTGTACTAACCCTGTCTCCCCCTCTCCTCTACTGTACTAACCCTGTCTCCCCCTCTCCTCTACTGTACTAACCCTGTCTCCCCCTCTCCTCTACTGTACTAACCCTGTCTCCCCCTCTCCTCTACTGTACTAACCCTGTCTCCTCCTCTCCTCTACTGTACTAACCCTGTCTCCTCCTCTCCTCTACTGTACTAACCCTGTCTCCCCCTCTCCTCTACTGTACTAACCCTGTCTCCTCCTCTCCTCTACTGTACTAACCCTGTCTCCACCTCTCCTCTACTGTACTAACCCTGTCTCCCCCTCTCCTCTACTGTACTAACCCTGTCTCCCCCTCTCCTCTACTGTACTAACCCTGTCTCCCCCTCTCCTCTACTGTACTAACCCTGTCTCCCCCTCTCCTCTACTGTACTAACCCTGTCTCCCCCTCTCCTCTACTGTACTAACCCTGTCTCCCTCTCTCCTCTACTGTACTAACCCTGTCTCCCCCTCTCCTCTACTGTACTAACCCTGTCTCCCCCTCTCCTCTACTGTACTAACCCTGTCTCCTCCTCTCCTCTACTGTACTAACCCTGTCTCCTCCTCTCCTCTACTGTACTAACCCTGTCTCCCCCTCTCCTCTACTGTACTAACCCTGTCTCCTCCTCTCCTCTACTGTACTAACCCTGTCTCCCCCTCTCCTCTACTGTACTAACCCTGTCTCCTCCTCTCCTCTACTGTACTAACCCTGTCTCCCCCTCTCCTCTACTGTACTAACCCTGTCTCCCCCTCTCCTCTACTGTACTAACCCTGTCTCCTCCTCTCCTCTACTGTACTAACCCTGTCTCCCCCTCTCCTCTACTGTACTAACCCTGTCTCCCCCTCTCCTCTACTGTACTAACCCTGTCTCCTCCTCTCCTCTACTGTACTAACCCTGTCTCCCCCTCTCCTCTACTGTACTAACACTGTCTCCCCCTCTCCTCTACTGTACTAACCCTGTCTCCCCCTCTCCTCTACTGTACTAACCCTGTCTCCCTCTCTCCTCTACTGTACTAACCCTGTCTCCCCCTCTCCTCTACTGTACTAACCCTGTCTCCCCCTCTACTGTACTAACCCTGTCTCCCCCTCTCCTCTACTGTACTAACCCTGTCTCCCCCTCTCCTCTACTGTACTAACCCTGTCTCCCTCTCTCCTCTACTGTACTAACCCTGTCTCCCCCTCTCCTCTACTGTACTAACCCTGTCTCCCCCTCTACTGTACTAACCCTGTCTCCCCCTCTCCTCTACTGTACTAACCCTGTCTCCCCCTCTCCTCTACTGTACTAACCCTGTCTCCACCTCTCCTCTACTGTACTAACCCTGTCTCCTCCTCTCCTCTACTGTACTAACCCTGTCTCCCCCTCTCCTCTACTGTACTAACCCTGTCTCCCCCTCTCCTCTACTGTACTAACCCTGTCTCCCTCTCTCCTCTACTGTACTAACCCTGTCTCCCC
The DNA here is from genome assembly GCF_963971535.1 of Notolepis coatsorum. NCBI lineage: Eukaryota > Metazoa > Chordata > Actinopteri > Aulopiformes > Paralepididae > Notolepis > Notolepis coatsorum. Next base: position 64,568,234 of record NC_140170.1, read on the forward strand.
CTCTCCTCTACTGTACTAACCCTGTCTCCCCCTCTCCTCTACTGTACTAACCCTGTCTCCCCCTCTCTCTCCTCTACTGTACTAACCCTGTCTCCCCCTCTCCTCTACTGTACTAACCCTGTCTCCCCCTCTCCTCTACTGTACTAACCCTGTCTCCTCCTCTCCTCTACTGTACTAACCCTGTCTCCCCCTCTCCTCTACTGTACTAACCCTGTCTCCCTCTCTCCTCTACTGTACTAACCCTGTCTCCCCCTCTCCTCTACTGTACTAACCCTGTCTCCCCCTCTACTGTACTAACCCTGTCTCCCCCTCTACTGTACTAACCCTGTCTCCCTCTCTCCTCTACTGTACTAACCCTGTCTCCCCCTCTCCTCTACTGTACTAACCCTGTCTCCTCCTCTCCTCTACTGTACTAACCCTGTCTCCTCCTCTCCTCTACTGTACTAACCCTGTCTCCCCCTCTCCTCTACTGTACTAACCCTGTCTCCTCCTCTCCTCTACTGTACTAACCCTGTCTCCCCCTCTCCTCTACTGTACTAACCCTGTCTCCCCCTCTCCTCTACTGTACTAACCCTGTCTCCCCCTCTCCTCTCCTCTACTGTACTAACCCTGTCTCCCCCTCTCCTCTACTGTACTAACCCTGTCTCCCCCTCTCCTCTCCTCTACTGTACTAACCCTGTCTCCTCCTCTCCTCTACTGTACTAACCCTGTCTCCCCCTCTCCTCTACTGTACTAACCCTGTCTCCCCCTCTCCTCTACTGTACTAACCCTGTCTCCCCCTCTCCTCTACTGTACTAACCCTGTCTCCCCCTCTCCTCTACTGTACTAACCCTGTCTCCCTCTCTCCTCTACTGTACTAACCCTGTCTCCCCCTCTCCTCTACTGTACTAACCCTGTCTCCCCCTCTCCTCTACTGTACTAACCCTGTCTCCCCCTCTCCTCTACTGTACTAACCCTGTCTCCCCCTCTCCTCTACTGTACTAACCCTGTCTCCCCCTCTCCTCTACTGTACTAACCCTGTCTCCCCCTCTCCTCTACTGTACTAACCCTGTCTCCCCCTCTCCTCTACTGTACTAACCCTGTCTCCCCCTCTCCTCTACTGTACTAACCCTGTCTCCCCCTCTCCTCTACTGTACTAACCCTGTCTCCCCCTCTCCTCTACTGTACTAACCCTGTCTCCCTCTCTCCTCTACTGTACTAACCCTGTCTCCCCCTCTCCTCTACTGTACTAACCCTGTCTCCCCCTCTCCTCTACTGTACTAACCCTGTCTCCCCCTCTCCTCTACTGTACTAACCCTGTCTCCCCCTCTCCTCTACTGTACTAACCCTGTCTCCCTCTCTCCTCTACTGTACTAACCCTGTCTCCCCCTCTCCTCTACTGTACTAACCCTGTCTCCCCCTCTCCTCTACTGTACTAACCCTGTCTCCCTCTCTCCTCTACTGTACTAACCCTGTCTCCTCCTCTCCTCTACTGTACTAACCCTGTCTCCCCCTCTCCCCCTCTCTACTGTACTAACCCTGTCTCCTCCTCTCCTCTACTGTACTAACCCTGTCTCCCTCTCTCCTCTACTGTACTAACCCTGTCTCCCCCTCTCCTCTACTGTACTAACCCTGTCTCCCCCTCTCCTCTACTGTACTAACCCTGTCTCCCTCTCTCCTCTACTGTACTAACCCTGTCTCCTCCTCTCCTCTACTGTACTAACCCTGTCTCCCCCTCTCCCCCTCTCCTCTACTGTACTAACCCTGTCTCCTCCTCTCCTCTACTGTACTAACCCTGTCTCCCCCTCTCCTCTACTGTACTAACCCTGTCTCCCCCTCTCCTCTACTGTACTAACCCTGTCTCCCCCTCTCCTCTACTGTACTAACCCTGTCTCCCCCTCTCCTCTACTGTACTAACCCTGTCTCCCCCTCTCCTCTACTGTACTAACCCTGTCTCCCCCTCTCCCTCATTGTGTGTCCTTGTGTGTTTCTCCTTGTGTGTTTCTCCTTGTGTGTTTCTCCTTGTGTGTCCTTGTGTGTTTCTCCTTGTGTGTCCTTGTGTGTTTCTCATTGTGTGTCCTTGTGTGTTTCTCCTTGTGTGTCCTTGTGTGTTTCTCCTTGTGTGTCCTTGTGTATCCTTGTGTGTTTCCCCTTGTGTGTCCTTGTGTATCCTTGTGTGTTTCCCCTTGTGTGTCCTTGTGTCCTTGTGTGTTTCCCCTTGTGTGTCCTTGTGTGTTTCTCCTTGTGTGTCCTTGTGTGTTTCTCCTTGTGTGTCCTTGTGTGTTTCTCCTTGTGTGTTTCTCCTTGTGTGTCCTTGTGTGTTTCTCCTTGTGTGTCCTTGTGTGTTTCTCCTTGTGTATCCTTGTGTGTTTCTCCTTGTGTATCCTTGTGTGTTTCTCCTTGTGTATCCTTGTGTGTTTCTCCTTGTGTATCCTTGTGTGTGTCCCCTCGTGTGTCCTTGTGTGTTTCTCCTTGTGTGTCCTTGTGTCTTTCTCCTTGTGTGTCCTTGTGTGTTTCTCCTTGTGTGTCCTTGTGTGTTTCTCCTTGTGTATCCTTGTGTGTTTCTCCTTGTGTATCCTTGTGTGTTTCTCCTTGTGTATCCTTGTGTGTTTCTCCTTGTGTGTCCTTGTGTTTCTCCTTGTGTATCCTTGTGTGTTTCTCCTTGTGTATCCTTGTGTGTCTCCCCTCCTTGTGTGTTTCTCCTTGTGTGTCTCCCCTCCTTGTGTGTCTCCCCTCCTTGTGTGTTTCTCCTTGTGTGTCTCCCCTCCTTGTGTGTTTCTCCTTGTGTGTCTCCCCTCCTTGTGTGTTTCTCCTTGTGTGTCTCCCCTCCTTGTGTGTCTCCCCTCCTTGTGTGTTTCTCCTTGTGTGTCTCCCCTCCTTGTGTGTTTCTCCTTGTGTGTCTCCCCTCCTTGTGTGTTTCTCCTTGTGTGTCTCCCCTCCTTGTGTGTTTCTCCTTGTGTGTCTCCCCTCCTTGTGTGTTTCTCCTTGTGTGTCTCCCCTCCTTGTGTGTCTCCCCTCCTTGTGTGTCTCCCCTCCTTGTGTGTCTCCCACGTACAGTCCCTTCTCCCTGTATGGAAAATAACATATAACACTGTAGAGTGCTAATGGAAAATATTATATGTTTCATTCTATTACAATTATTTGTACAGCTTACGCCCAGTAAGCTGTACAAATAATTGTAATAGGATTAAACATATAATATTTTCCATTAGCACTCTACAGTGTTATATGTTATAGAAAATGTCATGTGTTCTCTGTTAAATACATATTCTCTGTACAGCCTTGACTAGTTAATATAGTTAACTAGTATACAGCTACTCAGACACTAGGACAACAGTCTAACACAGTGTTCTTAAAGCAACAATGACATTATTTCCAGAAAAACACATCTTGTCCTTTGCAATCTTTTGTCAGATATGACAAAACCCCTAAACCCATCTTTGTTTTCCATTTTGTCATCTTTGTTTTCCATTTGTTTTCCATTTTGTCATCTTTGTTTTCCATTTGTTTTCCATTTTGTCATCTTTGTTTTCATTTCTCATTCCAAACTGGTGTATTTAATTGTAAGTCTGACCAGACCTCTTTCTCACTTTCTGGCCAGACGCTCGTACAATCACTTGTCTTGTCTCTGTCTGAAAACTGAGGATACTTTCTGTGGCCAAAGAAAATAAACAATTTTCTTTGGAAATAGCTTGACTCGATCTGAATTTCTACAGTTCACTGTCTTGGCTAATTTGAAATATTCCATAACAGTTTCACCAGCTGTCTTCAATCAGTCATCACCCACTTTTGTATTCAGTATTGTCTTCCCCCGGTTAGTCAGTAGTACGCTTGTTCGTCAGTCCGTGTTCTCCAGAGTTCCTCTACCTGTCCTGTACCTGCCTGCCTGGTTCATCGTTAAATCATTTACATCTGTCTCCTGTCTGCACTTGGGTCCACGTCCCTGCCTGGTTGTTACACCTTTTGCACAATTGCACATGATAAACACGATTAAATCAACTAATTTAGAGGCAGGTAGGGAGGGTAGAGGAGCCAGAGACAGAGACAGAGACAGAGAGGCAGGTAGGGAGGGTAGAGGAGCCAGAGACAGAGAGGCAGGTAGGGAGGTAGGGAGGGTAGAGGAGCCAGAGACAGAGACAGAGACAGAGAGGCAGGTAGGGAGGGTAGAGGAGCCAGAGACAGAGACAGAGAGGCAGGTAGGGAGGGTAGAGGAGCAGAGACAGAGAGGCAGGTAGGGAGGGTAGAGGAGCCAGAGACAGAGACAGAGAGGCAGGTAGGGAGGGTAGAGGAGCAGAGACAGAGAGGCAGGTAGGGAGGGTAGAGGAGCCAGAGACAGAGAGGCAGGTAGGGAGGGTAGAGGAGCCAGAGACAGAGACAGAGAGGCAGGTAGGGAGGGTAGAGGAGCCAGAGACAGAGAGGCAGGTAGGGAGGGTAGAGGAGCCAGAGACAGAGACAGAGAGGCAGGTAGGGAGGGTAGAGGAGCAGAGACAGAGAGGCAGGTAGGGAGGGTAGAGGAGCCAGAGACAGAGACAGAGAGGCAGGTAGGGAGGGTAGAGGAGCCAGAGACAGAGAGGCAGGTAGGGAGGGTAGAGGAGCCAGAGACAGAGACAGAGAGGCAGGTAGGGAGGGTAGAGGAGCAGAGACAGAGAGGCAGGTAGGGAGGGTAGAGGAGCCAGAGACAGAGAGGCAGGTAGGGAGGGTAGAGGAGCCAGAGACAGAGAGGCAGGGAGGGAGGGTAGAGGAGCCAGAGACAGGTAGGCAGGTAGGGAGGGTAGAGGAGCCAGAGACAGAGAGGCAGGTAGGGAGGGTAGAGGAGCCAGAGACAGAGAGGCAGGGAGGGAGGGTAGAGGAGCCAGAGACAGAGAGGCAGGTAGGGAGGGTAGAGGAGACAGAGACAGAGACAGAGAGGCAGGTAGGGAGGGTAGAGGAGCCAGAGACAGAGAGGCAGGTAGGGAGGGTAGAGGAGACAGAGACAGAGACAGAGAGGCAGGTAGGGAGGGTAGAGGAGCCAGAGACAGAGACAGAGAGGCAGGTAGGGAGGGTAGAGGAGCCAGAGACAGAGAGGCAGGTAGGGAGGGTAGAGGAGCCAGAGACAGAGAGACAGGTAGGGAGGGTAGAGGAGCCAGAGACAGAGAGGCAGGTAGGGAGGGTAGAGGAGCAGAGACAGAGAGGCAGGTAGGGAGGGTAGAGGAGCCAGAGACAGAGACAGAGAGGCAGGTAGGGAGGGTAGAGGAGCCAGAGACAGAGAGGCAGGTAGGGAGGGTAGAGGAGCCAGAGACAGAGAGGCAGGTAGGGAGGGTAGAGGAGCCAGAGACAGAGAGGCAGGTAGGGAGGGTAGAGGAGCCAGAGACAGAGAGGCAGGTAGGGAGGGTAGAGGAGCCAGAGACAGAGAGGCAGGTAGGGAGGGTAGAGGAGACAGAGACAGAGAGGCAGGGAGGGAGGGTAGAGGAGCAGAGACAGAGAGGCAGGTAGGGAGGGTAGAGGAGCCAGAGACAGAGAGGCAGGTAGGGAGGGTAGAGGAGCCAGAGACAGAGACAGAGAGGCAGGTAGGGAGGGTAGAGGAGCCAGAGACAGAGAGGCAGGTAGGGAGGGTAGAGGAGACAGAGACAGAGAGGCAGGTAGGGAGGGTAGAGGAGCCAGAGACAGAGAGGCAGGTAGGGAGGGTAGAGGAGCAGAGACAGAGGCAGGTAGGGAGGGTAGAGGAGCCAGAGACAGAGAGGCAGGTAGGGAGGGTAGAGGAGCCAGAGACAGAGAGGCAGGTAGGGAGGGTAGAGGAGCCAGAGACAGAGACAGAGAGGCAGGTAGGGAGGGTAGAGGAGCCAGAGACAGAGAGGCAGGTAGGGAGGGTAGAGGAGCAGAGACAGAGAGGCAGGTAGGGAGGGTAGAGGAGCCAGAGACAGAGACAGAGAGGCAGGTAGGGAGGGTAGAGGAGCAGAGACAGAGAGGCAGGTAGGGAGGGTAGAGGAGACAGAGACAGAGACAGAGAGGCAGGTAGGGAGGGTAGAGGAGCCAGAGACAGAGACAGAGAGGCAGGTAGGGAGGGTAGAGGAGCCAGAGACAGAGAGGCAGGTAGGGAGGGTAGAGGAGCCAGAGACAGAGAGGCAGGTAGGGAGGGTAGAGGAGCCAGAGACAGAGACAGAGAGGCAGGTAGGGAGGGTAGAGGAGCAGAGACAGAGAGGCAGGTAGGGAGGGTAGAGGAGCCAGAGACAGAGAGGCAGGTAGGGAGGGTAGAGGAGCCAGAGACAGAGAGGCAGGTAGGGAGGGTAGAGGAGCCAGAGACAGAGACAGAGAGGCAGGTAGGGAGGGTAGAGGAGCCAGAGACAGAGGCAGAGAGGCAGGTAGGGAGGGTAGAGGAGCCAGAGACAGAGAGGCAGGTAGGGAGGGTAGAGGAGCCAGAGACAGAGAGGCAGGTAGGGAGGGTAGAGGAGCCAGAGACAGAGGCAGAGAGGCAGGTAGGGAGGGTAGAGGAGCCAGAGACAGAGACAGAGAGGCAGGTAGGGAGGGTAGAGGAGCCAGAGACAGAGACAGAGAGGCAGGTAGGGAGGGTAGAGGAGCCAGAGACAGAGACAGAGAGGCAGGTAGGGAGGGTAGAGGAGCCAGAGACAGAGAGACAGGTAGGGAGGGTAGAGGAGCCAGAGACAGAGAGGCAGGTAGGGAGGGTAGAGGAGCCAGAGACAGAGAGGCAGGTAGGGAGGGTAGAGGAGCCAGAGACAGAGACAGAGAGGCAGGTAGGGAGGGTAGAGGAGCCAGAGACAGAGACAGAGAGGCAGGTAGGGAGGGTAGAGGAGCCAGAGACAGAGAGGCAGGTAGGGAGGGTAGAGGAGCAGAGACAGAGAGGCAGGTAGGGAGGGTAGAGGAGCAGAGACAGAGAGGCAGGTAGGGAGGGTAGAGGAGCAGAGACAGAGAGGCAGGTAGGGAGGGTAGAGGAGCAGAGACAGAGAGGCAGGTAGGGAGGGTAGAGGAGCCAGAGACAGAGAGGCAGGTAGGGAGGGTAGAGGAGCCAGAGACAGAGACAGAGAGGCAGGTAGGGAGGGTAGAGGAGCCAGAGACAGAGAGGCAGGTAGGGAGGGTAGAGGAGCCCCAGCCAGAGAGGCAGGTAGGGAGGGTAGAGGAGCCAGAGACAGAGCCAGAGAGGCAGGTAGGGAGGGTAGAGGAGCCAGAGACAGAGAGGCAGGTAGGGAGGGTAGAGGAGCCAGAGACAGAGAGGCAGGTAGGGAGGGTAGAGGAGCCAGAGACAGAGACAGAGAGGCAGGTAGGGAGGGTAGAGGAGCCAGAGACAGAGGCAGGTAGGGAGGGTAGAGGAGCCAGAGACAGAGAGGCAGGTAGGGAGGGTAGAGGAGACAGAGACAGAGAGGCAGGGAGGGAGGGTAGAGGAGCCAGAGACAGAGAGGCAGGTAGGGAGGGTAGAGGAGCCAGAGACAGAGAGGCAGGTAGGGAGGGTAGAGGAGCCAGAGACAGAGACAGAGAGGCAGGTAGGGAGGGTAGAGGAGCCAGAGACAGAGAGGCAGGTAGGGAGGGTAGAGGAGCCAGAGACAGAGAGGCAGGTAGGGAGGGTAGAGGAGCCAGAGACAGAGAGGCAGGTAGGGAGGGTAGAGGAGCCAGAGACAGAGGCAGGTAGGGAGGGTAGAGGAGCCAGAGACAGAGAGGCAGGTAGGGAGGGTAGAGGAGACAGAGACAGAGAGGCAGGGAGGGAGGGTAGAGGAGCCAGAGACAGAGAGGCAGGTAGGGAGGGTAGAGGAGCCAGAGACAGAGACAGAGAGACAGGTAGGGAGGGTAGAGGAGCCAGAGACAGAGACAGGTAGGGAGGGTAGAGGAGCCAGAGACAGAGACAGAGAGACAGGTAGGGAGGGTAGAGGAGCCAGAGACAGAGAGGCAGGGAGGGAGGGTAGAGGAGCCAGAGACAGAGAGGCAGGTAGGGAGGGTAGAGGAGCCAGAGACAGAGACAGAGAGGCAGGTAGGGAGGGTAGAGGAGCCAGAGACAGAGAGGCAGGTAGGGAGGGTAGAGGAGCCAGAGACAGAGAGGCAGGTAGGGAGGAGAAGAAAGGGATGGGCAAGAGGGAGTAATTCAGAACTGTAATTGTTATATAATGTACTTTAGAACGGGGGAAAAGGCAGAGTATATGAGAAAGACCTATGGCTCTGACGCTTAACATCTAAAATACTGCTGTGCTGAAGCACTTTGATTGCTGTAGGCCTACTGTAGATGATAACTATTTTATTGCACTGCACTATTGCATTATTTTACTCTTCTATTACGGTCTATTTTAAAATTGCCATAGAACTGTCTGAGTTGATTGAATATTTCCTGCCGTGTGAACTCTGTACCTTAAAACGGGGGAAAAGGCGGAGTATATGAGAAAGACCTATGGCTCTGACAGCTCTAAACGTCTAAATGTCTATTTTATAGTGTGTATCAGTGACAATCAAACCGTAAACAAAGAGGCCTATTAAGATGTTAGATCCTAATATGAATATGTAATTTAATGTTCAATGCCTTACCTTGACTTTGTCCTTTTAGCTGCTGTTTATTTTAAGCTCATTGTATGTTTATTTTATGTCTGCACTTCATGCATTGCTCTTGATCTGGTGATTTTGTGCTAACTTGATGCCTGTCTTTTTTTTTTTTTTTTTTTTTACTGCTGTGAAGCACTTTGAGCTGCAATTCTTGTATGAAAAAAAAAGTATTAATATGAATTGATTAGTCGACAAATCCTTTGACTATAACAGGGTATCTGCAGGGTAAGACTTTTATTTATTTTTTATTATGTTTTTGGTAGATTTTTTTATTGTTTTTCTCTGGGCAGTCCGGCAGAGAGAGAGAGAGGAAGTATGGGAGATAGAGTGGGAAGACATTCGGCAAAGGTCACCGGGTCCGGGAGTCGAACCTGTGAGACTTTTTAAGACCTTTTTTTTTAAGACCACTTACTGTAGAGCTACATTTTATACCAATTTCACAACCATACTAGCAAAAAAACACATAGCGACGCTGGCGGCTGCACAAAGCTCCTGTATTCAACGACTTGAAAACAAACACATTTCATATTTAATATTATTTCATCTCCCGACAAAAAAAATTAAATACCTGTGCAAATGAAATCTAAGACTTTTTAAAACCTTATTGAGAATTCTGAATTTAATACTTTTTAATAGGCTGCAGATACCCGGTATCAGTCAATCTTTTTCTCCCATCCCCCAATTTAGTTTTTTTTTAACAATATATTTATTGGGTTTTAGTTTGCAAATTACAACATGTATATCAGCAGAGCAGTATTCAGCAAACATTTTCACCCCGTTCTCCCTCCCCTAACCCCACCCCACACAAAATAATAATTAACTTCAAAAACAGGTTCACATAGGAAGGATACAGATTTAAATAATAAAAAATAAAAGATAAACGTAAATAAATAATAATACAACCAAAATGTTTTACACATTAAGTAAAGGGTGTTTCTTGTCGTTTTTACACAATAATAAGAGTTGTCCCACAGTACTCCCCCTAATCCTGTTCTTGTTGAAGCAAGTTCCCAACATTCGAATTATGCTTTAAGAAGTACACAAATGGTCCCCAAGCATTATCAAAAATGTTTTGTTTACGTCTAACAATATACACCATCTTTTCCATTGACATATTTGAAGCCATTTCTTTAATCCACATACCAATTCTTGGTCCATCAACATTTTTCCAATTAAGAGCTATTACACGTTTTGCTTGTAATATGCACATATCTATAAATCTAAACTCTTTGCGTTGTAGATGTGGGGTGGTAGGATATAAACCAAGAATAAAAAGCTTGGGATTCAATGGCAACTTCTTTGATAAAATTTGATCGATCAGATCAATAACATCTTGCCAGAAGGTTTTCACTTTCACACATTCCCATATGCAGTGGAACAGTGTCCCCCTTTCCTCACTACACTTAATATAAGTATCTGGAATATTATCATTAAACTTATGCAATTTAACAGGAGTTATATATGTACGCATCAGCCATTTATATTGTATACGTTTTAGGTTGCTACTGACTGTCTGACTCTGTGCCTCTTTACATGCCACGCTCCATTCTTCTAAAGATATTTCCTCCTCTATGTCTTCGTTCCATTGATTCAGTTTTGATTCAGATGATTCATCTGAACCAGATACAAATAAGTCGTATAGCATTGAAATTAGACCTTTACCATAACAGTGTCTAGTGACTGCTACCTCTAAGATGGAAATGTTCGGTATATCCAATGAATGGTTCTGAGATGATATAAAACTCCTTAGCTGAAGATATTTAAAAAAGTTATGTTTCGGAATATCATATTTTGTAGATATTTCCGCAAAGGACATGAATACTTCATCCTCCTCCCTGTATACGTCCTGCACTTTCCTTAACCCCTTTTCAGCCCATACTTTAAATCCACTATCGTTTTGCCCTGATTTAAAATTGGCATTGCCCCAAATAGGACTGAACCCGGATCGGGACGTATTTATATTCAAATATTTGAGTGTGTCAAACCACACATCTATCATGTTTAAAATAATGGGGTTGTCTGTATTTTTCTTCAGATATTTACGGTCTCCAGAATACAAATACAGGTGCAAGGGTAAGCTCCCCAATTTAGTTGTTATGTCAATTCCCTTCCTGGTTTGTTGCGCACGCTGTCCTACTGTCGGTCTGGAGAGTGTTTAGACAACCACATGCTGCCCTACTGTCGGTCTGGGGACTCGGAGGGTGTAGACGACCACATGCTGCTCTACTGTTGGTCTGGGTAGACGACCACATGCTACTCTACTGTTGGTCTGGGGAGGGTGTAGACGACCACATGCTGCCCTACTGTTGGGGGGGGGGGGGTGTAGAACTACCACATGCCTCCTCTGATACATGTGGAGTCACCAGCTGCTTCTTTTCACCTGCCAGTGAGGAGTTTCACTGGGGGAACGTAACGCATGCAGAGGTTCACGCTATCTCCCCAAGATCCCCTCCCTGCTGAACAGGCGCCCCGGCCGACCAGTAGGAGTCGCTATTGCAACAACCGTTCATAGGGACAACTGACCAAGCCAGAGGTACCACTGACAGCTGGATTCGAACCCAGAGCCTCTGCGTTGGCAGGCGAGTGCTTAGACCTCTACGCTACACAGCCACCCCTCAACTAGGAGCCTTCGGTGGAGGAGGGACTGACGTACCGTCGGTGAAGACTCGGTTGACGTTGAGGCCGTAGGTGGCGCAGGTCTCATAGTAGGTGCAGCGCCTGACGTCGGCGCAGAGCTGTCTGGCCCGGAGGTCGTCGATCACACGGGGGTTGCTGCTGCTGATCTTGTCTGGACGACACACGACACTCAGTTCAGTTCATGTTTAACAGCTTTATGTGGCGCACGATCCCTCACGTGAGGTAGAGTTTTGAGAACTTGAACGTTCAAAATACATATGTGTTTTTGTGTTGGTGCGTTGTTTCGTGTGTGTGTTTGTGTATGAGTGTTTTTGTGTGTCTGTGTGTGTTTGTGCATGTGTGCATGTGTGTATGTATGTGTGTGTGTGTGTATGTGTATGTGTGTGTGTGTATGGGTGTGTGTGTTTGGGTGTGTGTGTGTGTGTGTGTGTGTGTTGTGTGTGTGTGTGTGTGTGCATGTGTGTGTGTGCATGTGTGTGTTTGTATGTGTGTGTGTGTGTGTGTGTGTGTGTGTGTGTGTGTGTGCGTGTGTGTGTGTGTGTGCATGTGTGTGTTTGTATGTATGTATGTGCGTGTGTATGGGTGTGTGTGTATTTGTGTTTGTGTGTGTGTATGTGTGTGTGTGTGTGTGTGTGTGTATGTTTGTGTGTGTTTGTGTGAATGTGTGAGTGTTTTTGTGTGTCTTTGTGTGTGTGACTTTGTGTGTGTGTCTCTGTGTGTGTGTGTGTGTGTGTGTGTGTGTGTGTGTGTGTGTGTGTGTGTGTGTGTGTGTGTGTGTGTGTGTGTGTGTGTGTGTGTGTGTGTGTGTGTGTGTGTGTGTGTGTGTGTGTGTGTGTGTGTGTGTGTGTGTGTCTTACCCTGTGTGCCCACTACTATGAAAGGGATCTCTGTAATGTTGCGGTGAATACTCAGCTGGCTGTAGTTTCTGTAGACCTCCTGGAAGCTGGCTTCATTTTCAAGACTAAAAACCAAGATGACAGCATCCACCCAGCTTGCAAACTGAGGAGAGGAGAGGAGAGGAGAGGAGAGGAGAGGAGAGGAGAGGAGAGGAGAGGAGAGGAGAGGAGAGGAGAGGAGAGGAGAGGAGAGGAGAGGAGAGGAGTATAGAGGAGAGGATAGGAGAGAGAGGGGAGGAGAGGAGAGGAGAGGAGTAGAGAGGAGAGGAGAAGAGAGAAGAGGAGAGGAGTAGAGAGGAGAGGAGAGGAGAGGAGAGGAGAGGAGAGGAGAGGAGAGGAGAGGAGAGGAGAGGAGAGGAGGGGAGGAGAGGTGAGGTGAGGAGAGGAGGAGAGGAGAGGAGAGGAGAGGAGAGGAGAGGTGAGGAGGAGAGGAGGAGAGAGGAGAGGACTGGGTTCTAGACAGATATGTCTAAGGCCCAGATCTACTAAAACCATCTATGTGCAAATCATTACTAAACACATGAACAAAAAAGCAGACACAGCTGTCTCCCATTCTAAGATAAGATAAAATAAGACATTCCTTTATTGATCCCCTTGGGGAAATTCTGGCGCCATGGCAGCATGGGGGAGGGGCGAGGGGAGGTACAGGTATGGGCAGGGTAATAGTAGAAAGACATAAATATAGGCAATACAATTTTATCTGGATAAATCCTGCGCCCAATTTACTTTACTGCGCCCAATTTATTTTATGAACTGTCGTGCAAATGAGGTCAGTGTTGCTATGTAGAACCTGAGGCTCCTACATGAGCTGCTGAACGTTCAGACATATATAGGACAGCCACCCTGAGGTGAAGGATAACTCCTGCAGGCAAAACAAAGGTTGACCTGTTTAACCGGATGCTTGATGTGACAGGAGGCCAAAAGCTGGCTCCCATCCTTATGTTTGTTTTTTAATCTTTTTGTTGGGGCTTTAGACGGGACATTCTGGTGGTTTTGGGTTCGAATCCGGCCTAGAACCGTTGTTGCATGTCAATCCCCCTTCTCTCTAACCCTGATTTCATGTTATCCACTGTCCTATTCGCCTTTAGATAAGGCTAATAATGACTAGGTTATTTCATCATATTATAATGATTTATTACATGGCGTTTTCACATTCGCCGAAATGCTTGCTTGTGATTGGTCAATAGCCCCCGACAGCGGTGAATTATTTTTCGATAACCACCGGTGATTATTGTTTTTCGCAGCTGGAGTAATCAAGCCCCACTGACACACACTGTTTCAGTGCAATCAGACACACCTGCCGGGCTGCCCGCGATAATAATAATCACTTTATTTGGGCTGACAGAGCCACAGAACAACTGCGATTTGTCAAATGAATTAGGTATATTGTTAGTAAGTTAGCCATGTAATAAGCGGGATAATGTATAGCTATACTCGGTCATCGTCGCAAAATAATTGACCTTCACTGACGTTTAGAACACCTCGCAGAGGCGGCTCGGTATTTTAAACTCTGTGTCGGTCAATTATTTTGTGACAATGACCTCGTAGCTATACATTATCCCTTACATATTCGTGTAAACAGACAGTTCCGTTGACTGAAGTTGTACATGTGCCTTCTTAAAGGTGCACTATGCAGTTTCGGGGGAGGGGTATTTTTTTTGCAGAGCCTGCAAAAGACATGTACTGTAATTCTTAGATAAATTACAACAAAATAATTTGTAGGTACTGTGAACCAAACGTGAGCCTAGAATAATATTTGTTAACTAAATTGTGAGCCCTGCCTTTGTAAACAACAACAGCAATGAAATAGTATTGTTTCAGGAAGCTTTCTAGCTTCAAGCTGTGTTCCAGGGATACAGGTTTCCTCTGAGGACAGTTTGAAAATTGAGTATTCACTTCCCTGACTCTTACAAAACTACATAGTGCACCTTTAATAATACAATAATAAATAAAAATAAATAATGAAAGGTCTCGTATTATGGAAAAACGGGTCTGAAGCGATAGATCCTTCTGTCGTGTGGTAGTGAAAGGGTTAAGTCCTGACCCACCTGTGCATCTGGGGGTGCCATCTCTTCTGTGATCAGTAGCAAGTGGCTCTGTCCATCAACAAGCACCTCCTTCTTATACTGGCCCCCTAAGGGACAAAGGAACAGACCAGGGCTATTACCAAACCTCTCGCACCAAGCTGGCACATCACCTTGACAACAAGACTCTACGGCAGCCAGGTTATGGTGAAACGGTGAAAATGACCGTTCAAAATTGTAGATTTGGGAAGGAGTGGATTGGTTTGTTTGTGGCTAAGTAGCCCGAGTTAGTATGAGGAACAGCATGGATTGTACTGAGGAAATATTCTACCAATTGACACAAACAACACAGGGTTCCAAAAATCTGAACTGTCCCTTTAAAAATAGTGGCGTAGTGGGCAAGGCGCTCGCCACGAAATGCTGGAGACACTGGGCTCGTCAGTTCGAGCCCAGTGCTCCACATTTGCTTTCAGTTTAGCTGGTCGTCCGTACTAATACACATTGGCCGTATTAGGGGGTGGGAAACTGATGGGTGGGGATCGGGCGTTGTGGACAGCGACTCCTACAGGTCGGTTGGTGCGCCTGCGCAGTAGAATCAGGAAGTGTTGGGGGCAGCGTGAGCCTCCCACACGTTACTCCTCGCCACTGAGAGATCGAGCTGCGCAGGTGAAAAGATGCGACTGCTGTTACCTCAAGTACCGGAGGGGACTTGTGCTATGTATGACTTAGTCCACATTGCAGCCGGCTTGTGGGAGGCAAGAAACAGCGTCCGTGACAGGGGAGGGTTGAATTGGATGATACGAAATTGGGATGGGAGAAAAATATAGAAAATGGGAGAAAAAGTGGATAAAAAAAAAATAGTTTGTTAAACGAACATGTTTAACTAACCTTGAGGATTCTCCAGAGGCTGGTAACTCCCAGTCAAATGTCTGTGGATCAGGGCAGACTTCCCACTGCACACACCTCCTAGAACACCCTGGAGACCACACACACACACACGCACGCATGCACGCACGCACGCACGCACACAAACACACACACACACACACACACACACACACACACACACACACACACACACACACACACACACACACACACACACACACACACACACACACACACACACACACACACACACACACACACAATAACACAATATTGAGATAACAGCTCATTCTGCTGAACGATCTGTAAAGAGACGTCTAGTTTCTTACCAGATGAAGCTCTTGGATGATTTGGCTAAAGGTCCATTCTTGACTGTTGACACACGCGGCTGGAACCAAAACAAAGCAGACGGAGGGAGGAGGGAGGAGGGAGGAGGGAGGAGGGAGGAGGGAGGAGGGAGGAGGGTGGAGGAGGGAGGAGGGAGGAGGGAGGAGGGAGGAGGGTGGAGGGTGGAGGAGGGAGGAGGGAGGAGGGAGGAGGGAGAGGAGGGGGGATGGAGAAGGGAGGAGGGTGGAGGAGGGAGGAGGGAGAGGAGGGGGGATGGAGAAGGGAGGAGGGAGGAGGGTGGAGGAGGGAGGAGGGAGAGGAGGGGGGATGGAGGAGGGAGGAGAGAGAAGAGGGAGGGGGAAGGAGAGAGGATGGAGAATGGAGGAGAGAGGAGGGGGAGGAGAGAGGAGGGATGAGGGAGCAGGGAGGGGGAAGGAGAGAGGATGGAGAATGGAGGAGAGAGGGGGGAGGAGAGAGGATGGAGAATGGAGGAGAGAGGGGGGAGGAGAGAGGATGGAGAATGGAGGAGGGAAGAGGGAGGGGGGAGGAGAGAGGATGGAGGAGGTGGGAGATGAAGGGGAAGGGGCGAGGGGGGAGGGGGGGGGGGGAAACACATTTATAATGAAAGAAAATTAAATCAGTGCTGAGATTAGTTCTTCCTGCCCTGACAGCCTGTTACACAGTAGTGGAGGAACAGCTGTGATCTGCTATCTGTCTTTGTGGCTTTCAATCTGCACAGCAAATACAAATATCCATCTTAACCAGTATGTCAGTGTTGTATTGAATATCATTTTCTTTTTTTTTAATCAAATTTGAAAATCTTTTTCTGAAGAAACACAACAATATTATGGGAAATGCGTTTACCGTTTACCGCGTTTACCTTCTCCAGAATCAGACAAGAAGATAGATATCAATTTCCTTGCTGTGAATTTTGTACATGGCTGACATCATACCTCAATGACCGCTCCTACCAAGTGTCATGGAGAGGGACCCTGTCTGCCACCCGCCCCCTGTGGACGGCTGTCCCCCAGGGACCCCTTCTCTTCTCCCTCTACACTAAATCTCTGGGTAACATTATCACCTTCTCGTATCATTGGTATGGCGATGATACTCAACTCTTCCTCTCCTTCCCTCCCTCAGATATCCTCGTCTCTGAGCGGATCTCGGCCTGTCTGTCTGACATCTCCACCTGGATGAAGACCAACCACCTCAAACTGAACCTAAGCAAAACCTAATTGCTCCACCTGCCGGCCAAATCCTCCCCCCTGACCAACCTTTCCATCACAGTCGAGAATGCAACTGTGACCGCGTCCCCGGCCGCCAACAACCTTGGTGTTGTCCTTGACGACCAGTTGAACTTCTCCGCTCACATCGCAGCGACAACCAGAACCTGCAGATTCCTCCTGAGCAACGTCAGAAGGATCCGCCCCTTTCTGACAAAAGAAGCCACCCAACTCCTTGTCCAATCAACAGTCATCTCCCGCCTCGACTACTGCAACGCACTGCTCGCTGGCCTCCCGGCCACTGCCACTAAGCCTCTTCAACTCATTCAGAACGCAGCAGCCCGCCTGATCTCAAACCTACAGAAGTCAGCCCATGTCACCCCACTTCTTAGGGACCTGCACTGGCTCCCCATTTCCACACAAATCCGCTTCAAGGCCCTCGACCTGGCATATCGTGCAGTGAAGGGAGCGGCTCCCGCCTACCTCCGGTCACTACACACCCTCAAAACCCCTACACTCTGCATCTTCCGAGCTCCGGGAGGGTCATCAAGGAGAAGTCGCCTATTCTCGGTCCTTGCCCCACAATGGTGGAATGAACTTCCCACCACAGTTAGGACAGCCGAAACCCGTCCAATCTTTCGCCGTCGACTAAAGACGCACTTCTTCAATCATTATGTGAAATTCAAAAAATTATAAATAAATAAAACTCTAACCCTAACTAACCTTACTGTCATGCACTTGTCCTAATACCTAAGCACTCAACACTTTGATGAACATTGTTACTCAGCTGATAGAGTTCTACGCTTCCTGCTGTCTTGTTGTACAAAACGTGTAAGTCGCTATGGATAAAATCGTCAGATAAATGACAAAATGTAAATGTAGTAGAAAGCTATCCGGCTGCAAGTTAGCCTAGCTTAGCACAAATGAATGGAAGCGGATACAGAGCAGCTAGCTAGGCATTCGTTTTAAGCTAGGCTAGCTTGTCTGACTCTAAAGTAGACACATTTCCCATAATGTTGGCATGTTCCTAAAAGAATATGCAAATGGTATGAATGATTTGACTCATTTCAATACAATGGAATGTATGGAGTGAGTGGCTCAGTGGCTCAGGAGGTAGAGCAGTTATCTGGTAATCTGAAGGTTCCCAGTTTGTTTCCGACTCCTCTCGGCAGCGCGTCAAAGTGTCCTTGAGCAAGACACTTAACCCCTAACTGCTCCCGATGAACAAGTCGGCATCTTGCATGGTTGCCTCTGCCTTCGGTGTGTGAATGGGGGAATGCGAGGTATGAGTTGTAAAGAAAATCCTTGAAGCAAAGCTGAGCTGTATTGAAGCAAGAGGGCTTTTCCTCTTTCTCTTTATCTCCTCCCACTTGTTTCAACCGGAGTCTCATGGCCAGAGAGACTCAGATGGAGCTTCTATCCCCAGGCCATACGGATGCTCAATGACTCTATGCAACACTAACCCATCCATTCTACATTCATTGCACACACACTTTAAAATGTTTAACACTACACCATATTATTTTTTTTAACTTTTATTTATATTTATTACTAAAAGATTTGCACTACATCTCTACCTCATTTTGCATTTTTGTACTTTGTATATTGTATATTTTGTATAGTGTTTGGTCTTTATTATTTTTACTTTTTTTTTACTGTATGAAGCACAATCTTAGGGGGGCTCATACAGAACCAAGCATGTCATTGTAATGTACATGTACCTTATATGTGACAAATAAAACAAAACGTGAACTTGAACTTGAAGAAAAACGAGATCTCGAGACAAGATTGAATTAACGGCTGAGATAGCTAAGATAAATAATGTATCTGCTGTTATAATGTGGTATATTGCTCCATTCTGAGGGACAGCAGCTGCTTGTGATGCAGTGTATAAGCTCCCCTACATGTCCTGTCGCCGGTCCAGATGGTGCAGAGCAGAGGTAAGGAACAGAAGGGCACAGGTACTGAGTGAGAGAGACAGACAGGAGGGCACAGGTACTGAGTGAGAGAGACAGACAGGAGGGCACAGGTACTGAGTGAGAGAGACAGACAGGAGGGCACAGGTACTGAGTGAGAGAGACAGACAGGAGGGCACAGGTACTGAGTGAGAGAGACAGACAGGAGGGCACAGGCACTGAGTGAGAGAGACAGACAGGAGGGCACAGGTACTGAGTGAGAGAGACAGACAGGAGGGCACAGGCACTGAGTGAGAGAGACAGACAGGAGGGCACAGGTACTGAGTGAGAGAGACAGACAGGAGGGCACAGGTACTGAGTGAGAGAGACAGACAGGAGGGCACAGGTACTGAGTGAGAGAGACAGACAGGAGGGCACAGGTACTGAGTGAGAGAGACAGACAGGAGGGCACAGGTACTGAGTGAGAGAGACAGACAGGAGGGCACAGGTACTGAGTGAGAGAGACAGACAGGAGGGCACAGGCACTGAGTGAGAGAGACAGACAGGAGGGCACAGGTACTGAGTGAGAGAGACAGACAGGAGGGCACAGGTACTGAGTGAGAGAGACAGACAGGAGGGCACAGGCACTGAGTGAGAGAGACAGACAGGAGGGCACAGGTACTGAGTGAGAGAGACAGACAGGAGGGCACAGGCACTGAGTGAGAGAGACAGACAGGAGGGCACAGGCACTGAGTGAGAGAGACAGACAGGAGGGCACAGGTACTGAGCGAGAGAGACAGACAGGAGGGCACAGGTACTGAGTGAGAGAGACAGACAGGAGGGCACAGGTACTGAGCGAGAGAGACAGACAGGAGGGCACAGGTACTGAGTGAGAGAGACAGACAGGAGGGCACAGGTACTGAGTGAGAGAGACAGACAGGAGGGCACAGGTACTGAGTGAGAGAGACAGACAGGAGGGCACAGGTACTGAGTGAGAGAGACAGACAGGAGGGCACAGGCACTGAGTGAGAGAGACAGACAGGAGGGCACAGGTACTGAGCGAGAGAGACAGACAGGAGGGCACAGGCACTGAGTGAGAGAGACAGACAGGAGGGCACAGGTACTGAGTGAGAGAGACAGACAGGAGGGCACAGGTACTGAGTGAGAGAGACAGACAGGAGGGCACAGGTACTGAGTGAGATAGACAGACAGGAGGGCACAGGTACTGAGTGAGAGAGAGAGACAGACAGGAGGGCACAGGGTACTGAGTGAGAGAGATGGGGCGTCCCTGTAGCCCATCGAGCTAATGCCTAATTTATACTCGGACGTCAAAGTGGTTTGCAGAGGTTGCGGCCAGCCTGCCCGTGTTCCCACGAGACTCCCAGCGACGCCTACAAGCAGCTGGCTAAAAATGTAACGCCGCGTTAAATCGTGCTGACGTGGACAGCGCAGAGCTGTGATTGGTCACTGCACTGGGCTGGGCCAGGCAGTGTACGTGTTCCTCTGACATACTATACCATTTATCATCTCGGGATTGAAAAATAGACATGTCCTCCCTCCCACCCTAAAGACAATAAAGATATAATATTTATAAACAGTACAAAATTGGTACCACTGTGATACATGACTTTTACCATGCCAGTCCCATGGTAGATTACAATGGCGGGTACCCTGGTAGAACTGTTTTTGGACTCACAAGTCACAACTATGTCAGGAACCCTGATGTTCTCCTGGTCATGGCCAGGTGGTTATGGTGATGGGTCAAGGTAATGGTAGACAATATGATGTTTAGGAAACAACCAGCTGGCTAAATTCCAATTTGAGCTTAATGTCAACCATTTGCACCAGTACTGTATGTATTAATTCAACATTTTGGGTTTGAATCCAGCTCCCCTCTACAGTAGGCTGTCCAATAAAACAGAATTGCGTTGACCCTTACAGATAAGATAAGATAAGATAAGATAAGATATTCCTTTATTGATCCCCTTGAGGAAATTCGGGCGTCATAGCAGCATGGGGGAGGGGGGTACAGGTATGGGCAGGGTAATAGTAGAAAGATTATAGGCCATAGAATCTGATCTGAATATAAAAATATGAGAATAATCAACAGTGTAAACAATTTATATTCCTTTACACGGGGGTTTGAGAGGGTCATGTATATTCATGAGCAGCACAGGGGTTGTGATAGCTTCACAGGTATGGGTAGGGTAATAGTAGAAGACATACATATAGGAAATAAAATGATAGTAAAGATATAGTAAAGTGTCTTTTTTAGGGGGGGGGGGGGTCTGCATTATGTATGTTCCCAGGAGGACCAGAGCACAGGAACACCTATGGGAGCAGTGTCGTGTGAAAAGACACTAGTTTGACACGACAGCCGTGTCATCAGGGAACAAACCTGTGACCTTGCGGAGTCTCTTTAACCAAAAGGGCCGGTCTTTGATACAACTGACACATCCATAACTCCTCGTAATGGCATCCCTGATCAATAGCACATTTGTCCAGAGGCAGCATTGAAATCTGTGATGGGGAGATGGTATAATAAAGCCTATTCACTGGGTTTCTAGGCAACCAGGGCACGGGCAACGTGCTGCTTGTGTGATTCCACTTCCCATGTGCATACAATCTAAAAAGGTATATACGCCTTTAAGGTCTGTCAGTTTTGAAGGACAAACAGGCGACTAGTTATTTTTCTTGGCAATTATCTTAGTCACATTATCTTAATTATCTTTTTTATTTTATTTGTACCAGGAAGATTAGATTAGATTACATTAGATTATATTCAAATGTATTATCAGCACAGGTACAGTACAGTGAAAAGAAGTTTGGCATCAAACCAAAGTGCAAATGTTGTAAGGTTTGGTTCTTTCCCCACCACAGGCTTCTTGAAGTACTGTGATGATTGGTCCGCTGCTCTCCCACTCGCTCTGTTCCTTTAAGCCTACTCGCTTTCGTTTTCTGTCAATCATTGCATTCCCCTATTCACACGCTTCTTCCCATAGACGTCGTTGATTGGTGCTCCCCCAACCACACGCTTGTCAATCACATCCCTCAGCTGTCACTGCTTGTCAATTAAGCATTCCCTGATTATTTATACCCCGTTTCCCCATTCAAGTTTTGTTGGATCGTTTTGATATTTCAGTTGCATTCGCCGTTCCTGCTGCCTGCTGTTGTTTCCCTGTGCTTTGCCTCCAGGATATTCAAGAAGCATTCCTCTTGGACACCCTTTCCCCGAGGCGACGCGCTCGCTCCATTCTGTTCCAACGCTCTTTACGCACAACGCCTGGGTGAGTTTTTTATGACTGTCTTTGATCAAATTCCGTTTTTCGTGTGTTTTTATAACACTGAAGATTTCCAGCTTTTTATCAGACAGTCACTCACCCAGCGTTTAGCCTTTTTTGGATTGTTTCATTGGGATAATATTTTGGCCTAACATCTCCCACTGTGTGTTTACACACCGAAGATATTATCACATTGGATTTGTACTTCGCTCACAGTGTTTATTTTGCACCGAAGATATCTATCACTTGGGATTGTGTTTTGAACGTTACTCACAGTGTGTATTTACACCGAATATTCAGTCACTTGGATAACTCTGTTTTCGGGTACAAGTCACCTCTCCTGTTCACCTGCTCTGTTCCACCTGCATTCTGAGTTAACTCGCTCCCTCTCTCTCTCTCGGTCCCGCAACCACCTCGGAGATTCTGCCGAGAGAAGTCTGCAGAGCGGCTCTGACGTCAGCGTCTGCTTCCCCTGACTACCATCCCGGGAGAGGCTGCAGAGCAGCAACATTCATCCTAGCTTGTATTCCAGTCTTTGTTTGAACTCTTCCCAGTCTGTGCTGTTTATTTAGTCTTAATAAACAAGCCCTTGTTTTTGGCAACTCTGAATCCTACTCTCTTGTGTCGTTGCGTTTGGGGTCGGTGTCAAACCATAACATTACGATCCAACCAATATGACGACCCCAGCCGACACAGAGAGAGTCGTCACCTTGGGCATCGAGGGGGTGGTAAGGCGTGCCCTACGCTTCCATCGCGCTCCAGGCAATGTACCGGTTCATCGTCTCTTTGTCCCCAACTCAGTCCGGTCCCGGGTCCTCCAGTGGGGCCATACCAGCCGGTTCGCCTGCCACCCGGGCGTTCATCGCACGTTCTCCTTCCTGGCTCGTCGATTCTGGTGGCCCACCATGAGGAGCGACGTCAAGGAGTTCGTACTGGCCTGCGCGGTCTGCGCCCGCAAGAGAGTCAGCACAGCAGCGGCAGTCCAGTTAGAGTCAGCCAGGGAATACAGCCTACAGCTAGATGCGGCTGCGGCAGCTGTACTGGAACTCAGGGAGCAGGTCCAGCTTATTCAAGGGTCCCTGGCCGCTCTGGCAGGACAACAATCTGGTATTCTCGTTCAGCTTCACACGCTGTGCGACACCGTTAACGCTTTACTTCCCTCACTTCCTTCAGGAGCATTCCCCGCAGCCCCAGCAGTTCCCACGCTTCCCGATCCCGCACCTCGGGAACCCCGTCTCTCCGTCCCACGGCTGTTCGACGGCAATCCCGAGGAGTGTGCCACATTCATCATGCAATGTGAGTTGGTTTTCCGTCATCAACCAAGTCGATTCACTTCTAGAGGGGCCCAAGTGGCCTATATGACAAACTTGCTTTCAGGCCGGGCTGCCCAGTGGGTCACTTCCTCCTGGGCAATGGATGCAGATTTTGTTTTCTCCTATCCAGACTTCGTGGCTGAGCTCCGCAGGGTGTTCCACCATCCAGCCCGTGGTCTGGACCCTGGAGCCCGGTTGGGTACCTTCCGACAGGGGAGCGGCGGGGTAACTGACTACGTCCTGGAGTTTCGACTGGCGGCGGTGGAGAGTGGTTGGAGCGACCCAGCACTTCGCCTAACCTTCATGAGGGGGCTCAGTGACGCAGTCAAGGACCAGCTCGCGACCCGGGAGGAGCCTAACTCCCTCGAGGACCTGTTCAGCCTCGCCATTTGCATCGACGGACGCCTCCAGGAGAGAAGACGTGAGAGAACCCGACGGGGACCCCCAGACGTACCCCCCGAGGACCACGACCTCGAGGAGGATTTCAGTACCCCAGACGTACCCCCCGAGGACCACGACCTCGAGGAGGTTTTCAGTACCCCAGACGTACCCCCTGAGGACCACGACCTCGAGGGGGTTTTCAGGGAGTCCAGGGCTCAGGTCTTTCCGCCTCGCCGGCCTTACGACTGTGCCATCGACCTCCGCTCAGGGGCTCCCTTTCCCGGCGGCCGCCTCTACAGTGCTGACCGCCCTGCCCCCTCCGTGACTGGTGGGTTTGTTCCCTCCCGAGCCGTGACCGAGGAGGAACCCATGCAGCTGGGACGCAACCGTCTTAGCCCGGCCGAACGGGAGTCCAGGCTCTTCTCCGGCCGTTGCCTCTACTGTGGCCGGGATGGACACCGTGTCTCCAATTGCCGTGCCCGGCCAAGAGGACCAGGCTCGCCGGGACCCCGGGAGATCCTGGTGAGCCGTCTTTCCTGTTCCCCCACCCGTGCACCACCCAACCGTCTGGCGGACGTCACCCTAGCCTGGGCGGACCAGCGGGCGACGGTGGGTGCACTCATGGACTCTGGTGCTGATGGGAGTTTCATGGACGTTGGGTTTGCCACCCGGGCCAACATTCCACTTGAGGACCTCGAGAGGCCCTTGGAGGTCTTCGCAATGGGTCATCGCCGCCTGGCTGACGTCACTCAACGCACCTGTCCAGTCCTTCTCACCGTTGCTGGTGACCACGTTGAGAGGCTCCAGTTTTTCATCACCAGCTCTCCTCTTGTCCCTGTGGTCCTGGGCAGGCCCTGGCTCGCGCTGCACGAGCCCCACATCGCCTGGTCCTCCGGTACCATCAAGGGGTGGAGCCCCTCCTGTCGTGCCCGGTGTCTTCGGGTGCCGTCCAGCCCCCTCACCGGGTCCCAGTCCCCGTCTCCGGCCTCCCTCGCCGGTCCTCTGTCCCCGTGCCCGGCCTCCGCTGTCGGGCCCCAGTCCCCGTCTCCGGCCTCCCTCGCCGGTTCTCTGTCCCTGTGCCCGGCCTCCGCTGTCGGGCCCCAGTCCCCGTGCCCGGCCTCCGCTGTCGAGTCCCAGTCCCCGTCTCCGGCCTCCCTCGCCGGTCCTCTGTCCACGTCTCCGGTCCCCCTCTCCGAGCCTCTGTCTTTGTCCCCCTCTCCAGTGCCCCTGATCGCCGGCTTCCTTGGGTCCCGTCCGGGCAGGCCGGGGCCGAGTGGGTCGCCGGGTGGCTCCCGTGGAGGGGGGGGTACTGTAAGGTTTGGTTCTTTCCCCACCACAGGCTTCTTGAAGTACTGTGATGATTGGTCCGCTGCTCTCCCACTCGCTCTGTTCCTTTAAGCCTACTCGCTCTGTTTTCCTTTAGTTTTCTGTCAATCATTGCATTCCCCTATTCACACGCTTCTTCCCATAGACGTCGTTGATTGGTGCTCCCCCAACCACACGCTTGTCAATCACATCCCTCAGCTGTCACTGCTTGTCAATTAAGCATTCCCTGATTATTTATACCCCGTTTCCCCATTCAAGTTTTGTTGGATCGTTTTGATATTTCAGTTGCATTCGCCGTTCCTGCTGCCTGCTGTTGTTTCCCTGTGCTTTGCCTCCAGGATATTCAAGAAGCATTCCTCTTGGACACCCTTTCCCCGAGGCGACGCGCTCGCTCCATTCTGTTCCAACGCTCTTTACGCACAACGCCTGGGTGAGTTTTTTATGACTGTCTTTGATCAAATTCCGTTTTTCGTGTGTTTTTATAACACTGAAGATTTCCAGCTTTTTATCAGACAGTCACTCACCCAGCGTTTAGCCTTTTTTGGATTGTTTCATTGGGATAATATTTTGGCCTAACATCTCCCACTGTGTGTTTACACACCGAAGATATTATCACATTGGATTTGTATTTTGGGACTTCGCTCACAGTGTTTATTTTGCACCGAAGATATCTATCACTTGGGATTGTGTTTTGAACGTTACTCACAGTGTGTATTTACACCGAAGATTCAGTCACTTGGATAACTCTGTTTTCGGGTACAAGTCACCTCTCCTGTTCACCTGCTCTGTTCCACCTGCATTCTGAGTTAACTCGCTCCCTCTCTCTCTCTCGGTCCCGCAACCACCTCGGAGATTCTGCCGAGAGAAGTCTGCAGAGCGGCTCTGACGTCAGCGTCTGCTTCCCCTGACTACCATCCCGGGAGAGGCTGCAGAGCAGCAACATTCATCCTAGCTTGTATTCCAGTCTTTGTTTGAACTCTTCCCAGTCTGTGCTGTTTATTTAGTCTTAATAAACAAGCCCTTGTTTTTGGCAACTCTGAATCCTACTCTCTTGTGTCGTTGCGTTTGGGGTCGGTGTCAAACCATAACAAATGTAACAGAAAAGTGTAATAGTAATATACATTGTACAGGTGATTAAACTGGGTATAAAATATATAAATTAGTACTACTGAGTGTAGTGATAAGCAGATGTATGTATAGAGAGTTGTAGTATTAATATGTACAGTGATACAGGTATAAAGACACTATGGTAGTAAGTCGTACTGGCCAGCAGTGTAACTAGTAAGAGTAGGCCAGGCATGTACAGATATAGATATAGTATCTACTAAAAAGGATTATATGCAGGTATGTACAGACAGATGTCGATAGATAGATATACTGTATATATGATAAGAATATATATTTAAGCATTACATCACGCGCAGGAGTGGTTTGTGAACAATAAACCATGCCTAGGGGTGGTTGTTAGGCCCGAGGCGCAGCCGAGGGTCGTTAGACCCCCCTAGGCATGGTTTATTGTTCACAAATCACGACTGCAAGTGGTGTAAAGCTTTTATACAACTGCCACATTCATCCAACCTTATTGCTATACAATAAACACACATTAATCGAAGATTTATTGAAAAAACCATCCGCCAGAAAAAGTAGTTCCCACAACTACAAAAAAGACAATTTGCCTCCATGTGGAAGCAGCTCGGAAGTGCATCCAACCAACTAACACATCCAACTGTGTATTATTGGAATGATTGATTGAACATTTTATTACCAGATGCAGAATGGGTACAATACAGTACGGCTCAATACACACAATTGTTAAGGGGATGCAGACCTACTTTCTATAGAACTTCATTCTTAGATGCTTCTATAGAAAGTAGGTAAAACAAATTAAAAAGTTTTCTTTGCCCTATAGGAAAAAAAAGTTTTCTTCGCCCTATTTTTTTATTTATTTTTTTAAACCTACTGTAGAGGGCCTAAACTTAACCAGTTGGAAACCAAGCGTACAATAATAAAATTAGCAATCAATCAATCAATCAATCAACTCAATAGGCCATGCTCACTTAGAACAGCGCAGCACCCAGCTCTCTCTCAGTCTGACTATTCCCCGCGTTGCAGACAGGAGTGTGTGTGTGTGTGCGTGTGTGTGTGTGTGTGTGTGTGCGTGTGTGTGTGTGTGTGTGTGTGTGTGTGTGTGTGTCTGTGTGTGTGTGGGGGTGGGTGGAGACTGAGCCAGCGTCGGACAGTGTGAGAGTGAGGGCTGCAGTCAGAGAGAAGGAAAAAGAAATTGAAAAGAAATGGCAAATTAATCAATCAATCAATCCGCGATTTTTCTTTTGTTACACAATGATTCAAGACCCATCAATTATATCATCCAACATTGTTTAAAGGACTAAGACATTCGCAGTGACAGAATCGCTTGATATTTAGTCGTTTAGTCGTTATCAACATATCCATTTATTAAAGATTATTGTCCGCCATCTTGTGATCCGGCGGAGTGATGTGATGTGATTCGGTTGTGGGCGGGTCCTGGGCCAGCAGCGTGGAATTGTGAAGAATAAACACGTGTAAAATGACTGTTTCAGCCAATCAGAATCGAGAAATTTGCATGCCGTTGTATAAATATATATATACTGTATATACAGCATTATTGTACATCGTTTTTGCATCACATAAATCAGGTGTATAAGTGGGTATATAGAGGGATTGTATGCACAGGTATATTCAGACAGATATGGATATATATATATCCATATTTATATTATATGCTGTAAATCTAAATATATAAATGTATATAAACGGTATACACAGCACTATTGTACATGCTATCATACAGAGTTACATGGGTAGACTAGTGTAGTATGATGGGTCGATTGTTATGACTACTATGATTACAGTGCAGGGCAGTTGTAGACAGTGAAAGCAGTAGGTAAGTATAGTCCCATTGTTCCATTGACATAAACATCTCTTTTTACAAGAGATCCCTGGCCAGGGTAGCAGTCGTGCCGAATCACAACATCTCAAGAAGAGACATAATACAACACGATGGGCAAAGGATCCACAGTAATACGGAAGAGCAGCTGTCTCAGACACAGCAGCCTCTCCAGGAAAAACAGACACATGCCTCAGACACTACGGTCTTTATGATGCATGACGAGGATATAAATGTTGAAGTGAGTGAATAAATGATTCATTCAGTTGGAGAACATCCGCGCTAGTTGGCGTAATTGCCAGGAAGTTCCGCGGACGGAAATAGAACGACAATATGAGGTAAAGGTGGGTGCGTGAGAAAGTGACAGACTAAGGTGAATACCAGCCAGACGTGTGGTATAAGATAAGATACGATAAGATAAGATACGATAAGATAAGATACGATACGATAAGATACGATGAGATAAGATAAGATAAGACACGATAAGATAAGATGAGATACGATAAGATAAGATATAATACGATACGATAAGATAAGATACGATACGATAAGATACGATGAGATAAGATAAGATAAGACACGATAAGATAAGATGAGATACGATAAGATAAGATATAATACGATAAGATAAGATATGATAAGATAAGATACAATACGATAAGATAAGATACGATACGATAAGATAAGATATGATAAGATAAGATACGGTTTGAATCCAGCTCCTCTCTACAGTAGACTGTCCAATAAAACAGAATTGCTTTGACCCTTACAGACAAGATAAGATAAGATAAGATAAGATACGATAAGATAAGGTTTGAATCCAGCTCCTCTCTACAGTAGGCTGTCCAATAAAACAGAATTGCTTTGACCCTTACAGATAAGATAAGATAAGATACGATAAGATACGGTTTGAATCCAGCTCCTCTCTACAGTAGGCTGTCCAATAAAAAATTGCTTTGACCCTTACAGACAAGATAAGATAAGATAAGATATTGCTGTATTGATCCCCTTGGGGAAATGCAGGCATCATAGCAGCATGGAAGAGGGGGAGGGGAGGTACAGGTATGGGCAGGGTAATAGTAGAAAGATTATAGGCCATAGAATCTGATCTGAATATAAAAATGAGAATAATCAACAGTGTAAACTATTTATATTCCTTTACACAGGGGTTTGAGAGGGTCATGTATATTCATGAGCAGCACATGGGCTGTGATAGCTTTACATTATTACCTCAAGGCCAGAGCGCTTGAAGGGGAACTACGGACGTTTTCAGAATTTATATATGTTGTTCCTATGCTATGAGACAGTCCGGAAATATTAGTCTATTAGTCTCTCCTAAATCACCAAACTAGAGCACTAAACATCAAACGTGTGATGTCATCAAGTATTAAGTATGAAACTGCTCCATAAACAATGAATTGTTAAATATGACACAGAGCAAGGGAATGTTTAGAATGTATGGGTACATTTTCTTATGGTTTATATTTTTTTATTAGAAGAATGTATGCAAATGTATACATTCCAGTTCTACATTCAAATTATACATCTTCCATTTCATTCCCCATTCCTATCCCTGGCCTAACCCCACCACCTCCCACCCAAGGAGAGGGACAACAAACATAAACAATTAAAATAATTAAACATAAATACAGATGTGACAAAAAAATTAAGTAAAATAAAAAAAAATAATAATAAAAAAAAAAGAATAAAAAAAAGAAAGAAAAACAGTAATAATAATATATTATATAAGTAATACTCTCCATTCTGGTAGCATGTTTTCCAGAGAGTTAAAAAAATAAATAAAAAAATGTGTATGGGTACATTTTCTGTTTCAGAACTGAGAACACTAATAATAGGATGTGGGTCGACAATATCAGTCCCCCATTCATTATGTCCGCGACTCCGCGGTCAAATGCTGCCACCGAGACTATTGCAGGGGGTCAGCACAGAGACAGTGCAACACTAGAGACAGTTGGCCACGCCCTTCACCCCAGCATGCTTTGTGGTTGCAGCGGCATGTGTGGTTATAGTTGTTTTACAAGTGTTGCAAATGTTATAATTGTGTGGTTTATTGTCTCTTTCTATGTTATAGTGTGTTTAAAGTAACCCAGTTACAGTTATTTTTGTGTTTTAACCATGAGTGTGAGTGATTTGCCGGTTGGACAGTCAGAGTATCGTTTTGGAACACTTCCCGTTTGAAAATTCGCAGATCATTTCACAATTTTCTCAGCAACCGAGCAACTGAGCAGCAAGCAGATCTTTTAGAAATCATGATTTACGCATGAGACTGTTCCCCCCCCCCCCCCCCCATAATTTATCTAACCAGGCTAATCACATTGATGTTTAAATGGTAAATGGCTGCATTTATATAGCACTTTTATCCAAAGCGCTTTACAATTTGTTCCTCACAATTTGTTCCCGGTTCGATTCCCACTCCTCCCGGGGAGCGTGTAGAAGTGCCCTTGAGCAAGACACTTAACCCCTAATTGCTCCTGATGAGCAGGTTGGCACCTTTACATGGTTGCCTCCGCCGTCCTTACAAATACATGCAAAAATAAACAGTGCCAGAGGAGATTAACAGGCTTAAACAAGCTGTAGGCAGATTCCTGGGGTGACGCTGATCAAACAAATACACACACATGCACGGTAATATGGACATTATGCTTACAAGCTCTCTCTCCCTCTCTCTCTCTCTCTCTTTCTCTCACACACACACACACGTACCATGCACGCACACGCACGCACACGCACACACACACACACACACACACACACACACACACAACATGACAACATGAGTGCGCCCATGGTAAAACTATAAAAGTGACTGAAGTAAATCAGTATTAATGGCCTGTGAGAGAATAGCTATTCAGACAAGCTATAAAGCCACCCTGCAGTATGTTGTCCTGCTCTGTGCACTGACCACACCTCACTGACAGTTAGGGATGGGTACCGAATTAGGTACTTTTAAGGGTACCGACCGAATCACGTCGGTATCACGTCGGTACTACTGAGTACCGATTCACGTGAGATCCGCTGGTGGCACATTTCAGTACTGTTAAAAAAATTATCTAAAAGAAAAAGATTTATAATTTTTTTTTTTTTTTTTAAATTCGATGACATCAATGTTTCGTTTACCGCGAAACGAAATCTATGAAGTGTGCCGCACGTTCACGTCAATGTTCACACGCACAATACACGCTTACCTAGGATTTGACTTGATTCAACAACAAAGCAGTCGGGGCAATGGCAAGTCGAAAACGGTCGCAAGTGTTGTTACACTTTACAAAGCTAGATGCAGACAACGCTCGCTGCAATATTATATATTATATATGATAATAAATTATTTGAAGTTTGGATTATTTTTTTTTTTACAACTGAGGTAGGTAGATTACATTTTTAGAGACTAAACTAAAGTACAGAAAAAAGGTAACGTTGGGTACCGGTATCATTTCAAATGATACCGCTCCCGCCTACCTCCGGTCAATGGTCTCTAACTACACACCCTCAAGACCCCTACGCTCTGCATCTTCTGGCCGCCTCAGACCTACTCCTATCCAAGCTCCGGGAGGGTCATCAAAGAGAAGTCGCCTATTCTCAGTCCTTGCCCCACAATGGTGGAATGAACTACCCACCCCAGTTAGGACAGCCGAAACACGTCCAATCTTTCGCCGTCGACTAAAGACGCACTTCTTCAACCATTATCTGAATAAAAAAAAAAAAAAAAAAAAAAAACGAACTAACCTTACTGTCATGCACTTGTCCTAATAAACTAACCTACACTGTAGCACTCAACACTTTGATGAACATTGTTGCTCAGCTGATAGAGTTGTGCCCTTCCTGATGGCTTGTCGTACAGAACTTGTAAGTCGCTTTGGATAAAAGCATCAAGCTAAATGACTAAATGTAAATGTAAATGAAAAAGGTACACTGTAAAAAATGTATGTTTTTTCATGGGAATTCACTGTATTATTTTACAGATTACTTTTGTTTTTCTACTTTAAGTGTAAATGCCATAAAAATACAGTAAATTACCTTTTATCAAAATATTAACCGTTAAATAAAGGTTGTAATCTGTAAATGTATTTGATTTTACTGTAATTTGACAGTAAGTATTTGGAAACCATTGATGCCAGACATTTACCGTTTTCTTTTTTTCTTACAGTGATACTACACCTCACTGACAGTATGGTGCTCTCTGCTCTGCTCTCTGACCACACCTCACTGACAGTATGGTGCTCTCTGCTCTGCTCTCTGACCACACCTCACTGACAGTATGGTGCTCTCTGCTCTGCTCTCTGACCACACCTCACTGACAGTATGGTGCTCTCTGCTCTGCTCTCTGACCACACCTCACTGACAGTATGGTGCTCTGTGCTCTGCTCTCTGACCACACCTCACTGACAGTATGGTGCTCTGTGCTCTGCTCTCTGACCACACCTCACTGACAGTATGGTGCTCTCTGCTCTGCTCTCTGACCTCACCTCACTGACAGTATGGTGCTCTGTGCTCTGCTCTCTGACCTCACCTCACTGACAGTATGGTGCTCTGTGCTCTGCTCTCTAACCACACCTCACTGACAGTATGGTGCTCTGTGCTCTGCTCTCTGACCACACCTCACTGACAGTATGGTGCTCTCTGCTCTGCTCTCTGACCTCACCTCACTGACAGTATGGTGCTCTGTGCTCTGCTCTCTGACCACACCTCACTGACAGTATGGTGCTCTCTGCTCTGCTCTCTGACCACACCTCACTGACAGTATGGTGCTCTGTGCTCTGCTCTCTGACCACACCTCACTGACAGTATGGTGCTCTCTGCTCTGCTCTCTGACCACACCTCACTGACAGTATGGTGCTCTCTGCTCTCTGCTCTGCTCTCTGACCACACCTCACTGACAGTATGGTGCTCTCTGCTCTCTGTGCTCTGACCTCACCTCACTGACAGTATGGTGCTCTCTGCTCTCTGCTCTGACCACACCTCACTGACAGTATGGTGCTCTCTGCTCTCTGCTCTCTGCTCTGACCACACCTCACTGACAGTATGGTGCTCTCTGCTCTCTGCTCTCTGCTCTGACCTCACCTCACTGACAGTATGGTGCTCTCTGCTCTCTGCTCTCTGCTCTGACCACACCTCACTGACAGTATGGTGCTCTCTGCTCTCTGCTCTCTGCTCTGACCACACCTCACTGACAGTATGGTGCTCTCTGCTCTCTGCTCTCTGCTCTGACCTCACCTCACTGACAGTATGGTGCTCTCTGCTCTCTGCTCTCTGCTCTGACCTCACCTCACTGACAGTATGGTGCTCTCTGCTCTCTGCTCTGACCTCACCTCACTGACAGTATGGTGCTCTCTGCTCTCTGCTCTGACCACACCTCACTGACAGTATGGTGCTCTCTGCTCTCTGCTCTCTGCTCTGACCACACCTCACTGACAGTATGGTGCTCTCTGCTCTCTGCTCTGACCTCACCTCACTGACAGTATGGTGCTCTCTGCTCTCTGCTCTGACCTCACCTCACTGACAGTATGGTGCTCTCTGCTCTCTGCTCTGACCTCACCTCACTGACAGTATGGTGCTCTCTGCTCTCTGCTCTGACCTCACCTCACTGACAGTATGGTGCTCTCTGCTCTCTGCTCTCTGACCACACCTCACTGACAGTATGGTGCTCTCTGCTCTCTGCTCTCTGACCACACCTCACTGACAGTATGGTGCTCTCTGCTCTCTGACCACACCTCACTGACAGTATGCGGACAGAGACACGGCTTCACACGTCTCTTTGAGGAGATGGATTCACTTCCTCATCCCCATCTTTGGGAAATCTGTGTGTGGCGGCCCCCACCCCTCTCGTCGCCAACGTCACACCGCAACCCAAATAGCATCTCTCGCTGCAGGCTGTTGCTATGGCAACCCTTTTTTTCTCTCTCCAGAAACCTCCTGCCTGGCTCTCTCCATACACTAAATGTTCTCATGGACACAGCAGTGTGTGTGTGCGTGCGTGTGTGTGTGTGTGTGTGTGTGTGTGCGTGCGTGTGCGTGTGTGTGTGTGTGTGTGTGCGTGCGTGCGGGCCTGTGTGTGTGTGTGTGTATGTGTGTGAATGAGAGAGAGAGAAAGAGAGAGAGAGAGAGAGAGAGAGAGAGAGAGAGAGACACAGTAGATAGATAGAAATATGAAAGGGAGAGGGAGACAGAAACCCAGACCAGACCCCTAGGTGATTCACACATATATTGGATACGCATGTTATGTGAATGAATTTGCACATATAAAAAAAAAAGGCAGGGAATTATTTCCTGTATTGAATTCCCTGAGATCCAGCAACACAGTACTATGACACGTTTAATACGCACACTTTTGTCTTCAACAAAAATCCATCACCTCAACACTCCCGACGATCAGACGGCAGGAACGCGTTGAATCAAATATTTATGGGAGCTCGTCAGACGTCAAAGTGTGTGTTTGAGTGTGCAGCTGTTGGGCTCGCAGACACAATGTGGAGTCATTAGAGTGAATGGGCTCCATTTGGAGGCTGGTCTCGAGGCATCGGAGCAGGAAGTGGCTCCGTCCATCGTCCCTCCTTCCTCAGAAGAACGCGGCCCTGTGTATACCCAACCTTAATTATTCATGTCCCACTTACTCCCGGCAAATTATTCAGTATACTACTTACTCCAGTCCTAGGACATCCTCTGTCACCTATATATCCGTAATGTGATATCCCAAACTGAATATTTCAAAGTGTGAAATCGGAATTTCATTAAGTGCCTTCTTACTTTTTTTGGGGGGGAGACCAGGACAAATTAGTCTTAAACCTGCTGTCAGTGGTATTTCTTCTCTTAAAGTATGTGTCATTAAATAACTCTACATTCCGTCAGCCATCACTGCTATAGAGTGTCTGGTCAGTAACATGGGTCTCCCAGTCCCTCCGCTCTGCAGTAAACAGAAAATACATTTTCTGGTATCCCTTCCCACTTGATCCAATCAGGAGAGAGAACCCTAGATCTTTTTACATATTTCAAGAAATCTTAACAAGGCAAATTTGCTTACTGCACTGGTAGATTATTTTACTTGTTTCACGGACACATTTGCTAGTTTTTATACAAAAGATTGGTTTTATTTCTTATTTTTGTCAGACCATTTTTGTAGTGTGGAGTTCTCTCTCCTGATTGGTGAAGAGCTATTATTTCAAGATGTAGACCACTTATTTTTACAAACAGAAAAATACCGCTTACAGCACCTTTAATTGGTTAGGTTAAAAATCTACAGACATTGTTATTGCAGCTTCAAAGCAGTAGAAAAAGCCTTTATCCATTGTAATTGCAATCCAAACGCTGAAAAGCACTGTTTGCGATAAAGATGATAGCATTGTAACCGTACAATTTATAGAATCTTAAGCATTGAAACGCGGCATTAAAATACATGTACCGACTCAAATAAGCTCCGTACTCTAATGCCAATTTTAGTTGAACCATTTCAGACGTAGGCTGCTGGTCAAGTGTCATTTTGGAACGTTCTCTCGGAATTCTCGCAAATCTAAAAGGTATCAATGATCGTTACATCATCAATCGAATATTCGGTTCACAAAATCTTATCCAAAGCGCTTTACAATTTGTTCCTCACATTTGACCCATTCACTCACACATTCACACACCGATGGCAGAGGCAACCATGCAAGGTGCCAACCTGCTCATCAGGAGCAATTAGGGGTTAAAGTGGAAATGAAGCAGTGAGCAATGTGATCCTAGTTTGTTTGTTGTGTACCTTGTGTAAGACAGGGTTCTATAATCAAATGTGAAATCTATCTTATTTGTCTGAAAAATATAATATAATATCCCTGTTTTCAACATGGGCGCCGCCATTTTGTTGCTGACGTCATGGCTGACGTCATACCGCTGGTTGGGTGTATACACTCTGGTTAGCTGCCTATAGTGAATGGGTCAGTCAGTAAATAAAATGTTGCCTACAAAACAACGGGACCGCGGTGGTTCTGTTTGTATTGCTCCTGGCTGTTCAAACTAATTTTACCATGTGAGAGAGAGGAAAGTTGGTTAATTTCCACAAACTACCAGTGAAAAAAACAGTGTTGTTGACATGTTGGCTCGGGCTGGCTGCACTCAGGCGGCGCGACCAGCCTGTTGGACAGGGAAGGAGGATCTGCAGAGAACACTTCATTGCCTCGGATTATGTTGTTGGGGTGGGATGTTTGTCCAGAAGACCACTAATCAGCTGAAGCCGGACGCGGTTCCCTCGGTCTTCGACAGACAGACCGGCGTTAGCTCTCGCTAGCTAGTTGGCACCAGCCGGGGACCGGCGTTAGCTCTCGGGAGCGATGGCTAGCTAGTTAGCACCAGCCGGCGACCGGCGTTAGCAACCGGAGCGTCGCGGAGCATTCAGCCTGCTGGCTACCTAGACCCACTTCAACCAGCGTTGCGGAGCATTCAGCCTGCTGGCTACACAGCTTGTTGGTGTGCTGGAGCCTCTGCAAGCTAACGGTAGCTGGCTACACAGCTTGTCGGTGTGCTGGAGCCTCTGCAAGCTAACGGTAGCTGGCTACACAGCTTGTCGGTGTGCTGGAGCCTCTGCAAGCTAACGGTAGCTGGCTCCAGGCTCCAGCACACCGACAAGCTGTGTAGCCAGCAGGCTGAATGCTCCGCGACGCTGGTTGAAGTGGGTCTAGGTAGCCAGCAGGCTGAATGCTCCGCGACGCTCCGGTTGCTAACGCCGGTCGCCGGCTGGTGCTAACTAGCTAGCCATCGCTCCCGAGAGCTAACGCCGGTCCCCGGCTGGTGCCAACTAGCTAGCGAGAGCTAACGCCGGTCTGTCTGTCGAAGACCGAGGGAACCGCGTCCGGCTTCAGCTGATTAGTGGTCTTCTGGACAAACCTTCCACCCCCAACAACATAATCCGAGGCAATGAAGTGTTCTCTGCAGATCCTCATTCCCTGTCCAACAGGCTGGTCGCGCCGCCTGAGTGCAGCCAGCCCGAGCCAACATGTCAACAACACTGTTTTTTTCACTGGTAGTTTGTGGAAATTAACCAACTTTCCTCTCTCTCACATGGTAAAATTAGTTTGAACAGCCAGGAGCAATACAAACAGAACCACCGCGGTCCCGTTGTTTTGTAGGCAACATTTTATTTACTGACTGACCCATTCACTATAGGCAGCTAACCAGCAGTGTATAAACCCAACCAGTGGCATGACGTCAGCAACAAAATGGCCGCGCCCATAATGCTAAATGCTTCAGAAATGTACACAACAAATCGTTTTTTCTTAGAAACTGCTTATTTTTATAACGTGATTTCTTCTGTGGCTTATCTAAATACTAATGTGATGCTATGAATATGTATTTATCGCACTGCTTCATTTCCACTTTAAGTGTCTTGCTCAAGGACACTTCGACACGCTGCCCGGGAGGAGCAGGAATCGAACCGGGAGCCTCTGGATTACCAGGCGGCTGCTCTACCTCCTGAGCCACTGTCACCCCTTCCAACGATCGTTACATTATCAATCGAATATTCGGTTCACAAAATCCTATCTCTACTATGAGACTGTCCCCTTTAAAGGGAACATGTGTAAAGAGATGGCACTTACGACTTACACAGTGCAGCATGCGAGCTACGCTGGAGCCAAGCTGGAAAACATTCAGAGCAGTTTCAATTTACCATCTGTTTCACTGTTTGTTTTAGTTTTTTTAATCCCACCAACTGGCATTTTTGTAATCAATCTGACATTCTGTCTATTTCTCCAGCACACTACTTGCACGCCTGGAGGATGTCTATCAGCTTAACGTCAGAGGCAGCGAACTACGATTGAGGAACCCTCTCACCGATAGAATGTCTCTACAGCGTCCTTGTTTCAGTGAATGAGTGTCTCCTGAACTCTCTCTTTGTGGTTGTTTGAAAAATGATGTTTTAAGGATAATAATAGCACTCAGTATCACATACATACAGCATGTGGGTCAAATGGTCCATCCATTTCAATACCTTCTTTTTACATTATTGAGATACAGGTAACCTCAAAAACAAAAAACAAAAAAAATGTATTCAGTTAATCATATCGTTTACACCGTTTATTCTTTCTCATATTTTTATATACAGAGTTAATCATATTGTTTACACTGTTTATTCTTTCTCATATTTTTATATTCAGAGTTAATCATGTTGTTTACACTGTTTATTCTTTCTCATATTTTTGTATTCAGAGTGAATCATGTTGTTTACACTGTTTATTCTTTCTCATATTTTTATATTCAGATTAAATTGTATTACCTACATTTATGTCTTTCTACCTTGCCCATATCTGAACCTCCCCTCCCCTCTCTCCCATGCTGCTACAGTATGATGCCCACATTTCCCCAAGGGCATCAATGAAGGAATATCTTATCTTATCTTACCTTATCTTATCTTAGAATGGGAGACAGCTGTGCCTGCTGTTTTGTTCACGTGTTTAGTAATGATTTACACATACAGTATTTTAGTAGATCTGTCTAGAACCAAGTCCCCTCCTCTCCTCCCCTAATCTTATCTTGTACAAAGTATGATGAAAGCAGGTCAAATGTGACAGCTATTGGCCTACTTGCTATTACGTCACTTTTGTTTATTTTGAAGCAACATGGTGTCCAGGGTGACATTGCCTGGCAGGAAGTTGACTATAGTACAGGTCATCATTTCACTGATCGCTTTTATATTGAGAAACATAGCAATGTTGCTGCATCCTCTCCACCAGGCTTCAATACAATCTGATAAAAGTGTTTTA
Organism: Notolepis coatsorum; assembly: GCF_963971535.1. Taxonomy (NCBI): domain Eukaryota; kingdom Metazoa; phylum Chordata; class Actinopteri; order Aulopiformes; family Paralepididae; genus Notolepis; species Notolepis coatsorum. The sequence goes on from NC_140170.1 coordinate 64,606,589, forward strand.
TCCGGGGCGGCCGGGTAGCGCAGAGGACTAAGCGTCTGTCTACCACCACAGAGCCAGTGGGATCGAATCCGGCTGTGGTGCCTCCGGCTTAACCGACCGTCCATACTAACACAATTGGCAGTGTTAGCAGGTGGGAAGCCGGCGTGGGTGGGTCCTGGTCGTTGTAAACAGCGACTCCTACAGTTCGGTCGGGGCGCCTGCACAGCAAGGGAAGGATCTGGGAGAGGTAGTGTGACCTTCCACACGTTACACTCCCCCAGTGAGAGTCCGCGCTGCCAGGTGAAAAGAAGCGGTGGGCTGGCTACACATGTGTCGGAGGAAGCATGTGATAGTCTCCGCCCTCCCGGACCGACGGTAGGGGGTAGAGTGCGCAACGACCAGGAAGGGGAGTGGGAATTGGCATAACGACTAACATTGGGATGGGAGAAAAACGGGGAAAAAAGGAGGAGGAAAAAGATAATAATAAAATAAAAAGTGTTTTATCCTTCAAAAACCACGCTCCATGTCCTTTTCTAAAACGGGAAGCTCATAATAGTATAATCAAATGTGTCTTCAGTTCTGAGTAAACGGTTGCAAACCATACACATCATATCAAAAGTTATAATGCACAATAGAGCCATTTCTTTTCAGGGGTTAACTTTTTCATCCAATGCGATTATTTCCATGGGTGTACTGCCTTAACATTCCAGAATCCTCAGCTCAGTCTGCCAGAGGTTTCCCGGAATGTTGAGCCCCCAGCCTGCCTTGTCAAGTCTAAATTAGTTAACTTTGAAACTTTTAATCCTATATGTTTAAAGTTTTAAGACTTATAATTGATCAAATAAATTATTGAAGCTTATTGCCAACATTTTAGATCATTCTTTTTAGAGGGTATTTTCTAGAAGTTGACAATCTACAAACTATTGTTATCAGTTGGTATGTTACTGATTTCACACCATATATAAGCCGTCTTTAACCATCTGTAGTGTGGTAGCGAAAGGTTAACCGTCTGTAGTGTGGTAGTGAAAGGGTTAACCCTTAGTAGTGTGGTAGTGAAATGGTTAAAGGGCTCTAGTGGGCCAATTTTTTAAGCTAAAGGTACCAGCCATGCCATGCTAACAAAGGGGTAGATTTAGCTCCAACGTTAAGCTACTTTAAGCTAGCTTAAATTTGATGGGGTTTCTTGACTTCTCACCTCAAGATATCTGAATGAAAATGGACTCAATAGAACCACACACAAGACTCCACTTTACAGCCAGGATAATTTATGCTAGTCACATGCAGAATTAGGCCCAAACCAGGCATACAATGTGCTTTAGGTGACAGATAAAGCCCATGGCTGGTGTACTTAGAAAGGGGCAGGCTAGAGGTACAGAATCCTGTTGATGGCCGGAGCCCAGGGCAGTTAATGAGTTGCTAATGGCACCTTTGCAGATACACTGGGGACTGATTGCAGAAAGTAATCAGCACTAAATGGGTACCTAATATAGTATGATGTTCTACTTCCTTTCAATGCAAGAATGACATAAGACCAACATAATTGGTGTCTCAAGATCAGCAGTAATAACGCCGGTCCTTTAAAACCTGTGCTAATATAAAATCACTATTTAAACACGTTAAAATCAATCTATTCCTCTCATACTGTAGACACACCTCCAAACAGGGCTTTTAAATCCGCCAGATACTGTATACAAGCTCACATGCGATAGATAATTTTGAGAACATTCTAATGATGATGTTACAATGACTCTAGAATTCAAATATAATAAAATAACAATAATAACGTGAGAGACTCAGAAGAAGCTTCTACCCTCAGGCCATCTGGATGCTAAATGACAATAACACTGTAACAAACCATAAAATACACTCACAGCACACACATCCACACGCACACACTCACTTTAAACAAACAACTCACTGCAGCACCCACTTTACCCACTTTAGACACTTAACACACTTTATATTTATTGGTAAAGAATTTGCACTACAACTCATACCTCATTACACCTTACCGTAAATTGTACCTAAATTGTACCTCGTCCCATTTCTGCATTGTATTGTATATTGTATTGTAACTCAGTTACTTTTCTACTCTGCATTGTATATTGTATTTATGTATATTGAACACTTTTGTCTACGTACTTGACTTCTATTTTATACTTATTATACTTATTTTATACTTATCTATTTTTAATCTAGCACAATCTCTGGAGCAAAACAGAAAGAAGCATTTTATATAAAAGTACTCTGTACTTTTGTATGACAACTAATAAAGAAACTTGAACTTGAAACTTGAAACTTGAAAATTATAATAATACAAAAGAAAAACATACTTCTGAAAGGGTGAAAAAGTGGGAGGTTCTGCTATCATATGGATGCATGCTCTGGCAGCAGGGACTCCCCTCATATTCAGCCTACTGTATACCAGCACTGGGTTGTATGTAGCTACCAGCTATATGCAAGTTCTCTCCTAAGTTAGGGTGTAAAGTCGACTTAGTAAGTAGACAGTGTAGTTTGTAGAATCCGGTTCGATTCCCGCTCCTCCCGGGCAGCGTGTCGAAGTGTCCTTGAGCAAGACACTTAACCCCTAATTGCTCCCGATGAGTGGGTTGGCAGTGGCACCTTGCATGGTTGCCTCCGCCGTCGGTGTGTGAATGTGTGAGTGAATGGGTAAAATGTGAGGAACATATTGTAAAGCGCTTTGGATAAAAGCGCTATATAACCTACCATTGACAATTTACCATTTAGTTTTGACATAAACCAAATCAACAATCAAAGATTGAGTTCCATAGTCACGTGAGTGAGTGAGAAAGAGTGAGTTCGCCTTTTTATTGCGTACATAGAGAATCAAAATTGCACAGGGCGCACCGAGCAATACCTCAGCTAACGTTACGTATGTTACATATAGTACATTACTACCATTAGCATTGATAGCGAACGCTAACTAACATTGGCAACTATTGATACGTTTTCAACATCAAAAGCTGTCGATTTCTCTTCAGATGCCCCCTCTGAATCCCCTCGGTTGATTTGATTGGTCCGTCAACAAGTAGGTGACATTGACGTCTGTGCACTCCGCGGCTGAAGTTGAAACTTTTTCAACTGAGAGTGCCCGAAAAAGCGCCACTTCAAGTGCGTAGTTTGCAGACGGGCATGCCTGTCACGAGTTCAAAAAGGTGTCACAATGTGATCACAGCCGTAGCTTCCTGGCTGGGGTGAGCCATTTTGCATCGTAGCACATTGTAGTAAACTAGATCGATATTGAAATATCATATCAATAAATTAGGTCTCTACTGCATTACTGTGTTGCAAAATGGCATGTAAGTAATGAAAAAATGTGCTGTGTGGCAGAAACACTGCTGTGACATCGTATGATTGACAGCTACCCTGGGGCCTGTGTAATGCTTTAGTTGTTGCTTTGTTTTAACGTTGTAACTTATCTCCATGACGCCATTGCTGGGGTGACATGGTGGTGTAGTGGTTAACACACTGTCGCCTCACAGCTACAGTAGAAGGTCCTGGGTTTGATTCCCGCTTGGGGACCAGGTTGCCGGGTTGTCAGGTACCCAGGTGGGGTATCTCCCAGGCCATTTTGTGTGGAGTTTGCATGCCCCCCCCCCACCCCCCCGTGCTCGCAAGGGTTTCCCCTCTAGAAAAAGAGATAAACCCAGAACAGATCGCTAACGCTGTCTGGCGAAGACGGACAGGAGCACTTGGATTGGTCCCCGGGGCGCGGCCCCATTGCAGCCGCGATGTCTGCTCCCGGGTGGAGGGACGACGGGATGGGTCAAGCGCAGAGAAACATGTGTGTTCCTATGTGTGTCGCCCATCGCAATGTGTGTGTTTGCTGTATGACAACATTGCAACCAACGTGCGCTACAAATAAAGTCCTTCTTCAAGTCCAGTGTAATTTCAGTAATGCGGTAATCACAATTGAGTAAGAATCTACGTCACACAACTAGACTAAAGTTCGAACATGCACACAGCTGGTGCAGCAGACTGCAGGGAGCATAACAGCAACCTGTTTTACTGGAACCATCAGAGCGAGACAGTGGAAGATAGATGGGTCACTAATGGCTTTACGCAGGCCTCCTCCTGAAACCCACCCTCGGCCGAGACGAGCAACAAGGTGTGGTTCGTCTGCACAACGTGGGCCGACATAAACGGTGCCACTCCGTGTGAGAGCTTCCTTTTTTTCGCAGCATCACAGCGTTTTGTTATTTCAAGTGGAACTCCATTACCCCCCGGGGCATCTTCCTGCCGGGGAGGAAGATAATCAGAGTCAATATCATTACCGCTGGCAGGCAGAGCAGCCCCGGTGGCTACCAGAACGTCGCAGGCAGTACAGTATACACACGCGCCCGTCAGTGAGACACACTGCACCCCTTTACCTTCTCCAGAGACGCTGGTTCTTGGCAGGCGGTGCGTCTGGACACCTCCGCTGATGCTGACATTGACGGCGACCCTCGTTCATCATGTCCATTGTTAAAGCCAACCGCAATTAAGAGCATTGGGGACCACTGGGATCGTTAGGAAGTGGTTTATATCTGATTAGGAAACGTTTTGGGAAATGAACACGATATAATGAGAATGCTGCGCCTCGTTCAAAACAACAAGAAACGAGGGCTGCTGCCCCCTCGTAGTCGACTAGTGTCGGGTCAATGGGTTGGTCTTAGGCTACGTTTAGACGAGCGTTTTGTGAATAGAAACCGCAAAAGTCGTCTTGCGGTTTCACTTTTAATTTTGCGTTTAGACGAGCGTTTTGGGGTGGAATTCTCTGTGCAGACGAGGCTGTAACGACGGAGCACCGCTGTCACACGATTGGCGCATATGTCACATGACGTGCTGTGAAGACCCGCCCTACTCTGCCTCTGATTCGCAGACTGTGGATGGGGAATGTGATTGGACCAAAGCAGAGTCACTCACAGACAGTGGGTCCACTCACGCCGCGGGACAGATTCTTGTGTATTTAACCCTTTCACTGCCACACGACAGCCGGTTGTGTGATAGTAAAGGGTTAACCTTCTGTCGTGTGGCAGTGAAAGGGTTAAAAGTACTGCTATAACGCTACGTTCAGAACACAGAACGGCGCGGGCCAGTCGAGGCACCTGCTGGCCCTGTAATTGGAATGAGTACACTTTAAATCCTTTAACGAGGATCCATTGGAGGGCAAGTCTGGTGCCAGCAGCCACGGTAATTCCAGCTCCAATAGCGTATCTTAAAACTGGACTGATTCTTGTGTCTTTAAAAGTACTGCCAATGTAGCCTTCAAGTGATCTCCATTGATATAGTCAGACATACTTGCTTTGTTTACGTCTCGGCTACTGGCGCTTACCTGCTACCTGTGACGTAAGCAGTACGCGCGACCAGAGCCGTGACAACCCTTTCGTCATCGTTTTAACAGATTTATACGGTTTGATAGTTTAGACGAGAGCGCAAAGGTTTTGCGTTTCTAGGAATTCCACCCTGGAAGGTAGTCTCGCTTTTTTGTGGTTTCACCCCGTAAAAACGCCGTTTCCGTATAAACGAAAGGCACATCCGTAAAAATATTTTTGCGGATTCACCTGCTAGCGTTTCCGTCTAAACGGGGCCTTAGTTTGTATTTTGAAAGGAACACGCCAACATTTTGGGAAATTAGCGTACCGTCTTCTCCAGAGAGAGACAAGAAGATAGATACCAGTTTTTCTCTCTGTGCGTTCAGTAGAAAGCTATCTGGCTGCATGTTAGCCTAGCTTAGCACAATGAATGGAAGCGGACAGTGCCAGTTAGCCTAGGCATTTTCCATTTAACACCTCTCCCGAAGGCTAACCGGCACTGTCCGCTTCCATTCATTGTGCTAAGCTAGGCTAACGTGCAGCCAGATAGGTATCTATCTTCTTGTCTCTCTCTGGAGAAGACAGTAAGCTAATTTCCCAAAATGTTGGCGTGTTCCTTTAAGGCGATTAGTTGGTTATTCATGATTTTCTTCCACACTGAATGAATTATTTCCTAGAAAATGATGAGCACATCTCTGGTGAGCACTCGATTTAAAGAGGCTCTTCTGTATTATTGCGGGGCGACAGTGGATCAGGAGGTAGAGCGGTCGTCTGGTAATCAGAAGGTTCTCGGTTCGATTCTGGCTCCTCCCGGCAGCGTGCCGAAGTGTCCTTGAGCAAGACACTTCACCCCTGACTTCCACCCACTCCCGATGAGCAGGTTGGCACCTTGCATGGTCGCCTCCACCGTCGGTGTGTGAGTGAGTGGGTGAATATGAGGCATAAGTTGTGAAGCACTTTGGATAAAAGCTGATATGCAGTCCATTTAACATTATGTGGAAAACACATATTTTACAGATTTGTCAGTGAAATCAACTATTCGATTAGTCGAAAAGTCGAAAAGTCGGGCGGCTAAGTGGCGCAGTGGGCAAGGCGCTTGCCACTAACGCAGGATACGCTGGGTTCGAGCCCAGCTCTCGGCGTTGCTTCCGGCTTGGCTGGTCGTTCATACTAATACAATTGGCAGTATTAGGGGGTGGGAAAGCCGGTGGGTGGGGATCGGACGTTGTGGACAGCGACTCCTACAGCTCGGTTGGTGCGCCTGTACAGCAGAATCAGGAAGTATCGGGGGCAGCGTGAGCCTCCCACGCGTTACTCCTTGCTACTGAGAGATCGCGCTGTGCAGGTGAAAAGATGCGACGGCTGCCTCCTCGTGTACCGGAGGGGACACGTGATGCAAGGCTTCGTCCACATTGCAGCCGACCAGTGGGAGGCATGGCCTAACAACGTTCGAGACAGGGGAGGGAAGAATTGGATAATACGAAATTGGGATGGGAGAAAAAATATATCGAAAAGTCCTATGACTATTAGTCAGTAAAGTTTCTTAATTAACATACATAACATTTGGCAGTGTCCCTTTTGGCAGTGCTATCCAATGTGTTATGGTTTGTAACCGACCCCAATCGCACAACACAAGACAGGTATGAGAGTAAGCCAAGAACTGGGCATTTATTGTATACAACAGAAAACGGCACTGTCCCTTTAAGGGAGAACACAAAATACTGGAAAACAAGAAATGGGAAAATAGGCACAGTGCCTTTAAGAGGCGAGCTGGCTAAGGGGAAGGCTAAGGGAACAGGGCCAGGGCAAGGGACAAGGGCAGGAACAGGGAGGACTAGGAGGACTGGACAGGGATGACTAGGAGGTCTAGGAGGACTGGACAGGGAGGACTAGGACTGGACAGGGAGGACTAGGATGACTAGGAGGACTGGAAGGACTGGACAGGGAGGACTAGGAGGACTAGACGGACTGGACAGGGAGGACTAGGAGGACTAGAAGGACTGGACAGGGAGGACTAGAAGGACTAGAGAGGGGAAACAGGGACAGAGGCCCGCGGAGGCGGGCTGGGGACAGGGAGGACTAGGAGGACTAGAGAGGGGAAACAGGGACAGAGAAAACAGGGTTCTGGCCTTGGAACAGGGCGAGGGTCAGAGCTGCTTACAGGGATGGAGTAGGCGCGCGCAGGCTAGACATCTGGAGGAGGGCGCGCCGGCTCGGAGAGCGCATCTGGCGCGGAGGTCTGAGTGGTGCGCGTCTGCTTGGAGTACGCGCCGATACGGAGAGCGCATCTGGCGCGGAGGTCTGAGTGGTGCGCGTCTGCTTGGAGTACGCGCCGGTACGGAGAGCGCATCTGGCGCGCAGGTCTGAGTGGTGCGCGTCTGCTTGGAGAACGCGCCGGTTCGAAGAGCGCATCTGGCGCGGAGTCTGGATGCGCGTCTGGAGTGCGTCTGGATGCGCGTCTGGGGTGAAGAGCGCGTCTGGCTCGGAGGTCTGGATGCGCGTCTGGAGTGCGTCTGGATGCGCGTCTGGATGCGCGTCTGGATGCGCGTCTGGAGTGAAGAGCGCGTCTGGCTCGGAGGTCTGGAGTGGAACACTGGAATACCTCCCGTAGAGGATTAGAGAGCGCAGTACAGTGTCTCCCTCCAGGCAAACGGCGACAGGTGGCGAAGGCTTGAGCGCATCTCACGCCGGAGATGAAAGAGCCTAACAGACAGAAACAGAAACTCCCGTAGGAGCCTACAGATTGAGAACCTCCCGAAGGAGTTTGCTGATAGAGATATGATACGGAACGACCCGACCAGGACTGAGGGGAAGAGCGAGGTACTTAAAGCCCACAGGGGCGCTAATTAGAATACACATCAGGTGCGTGAAGGTAATTGATACTTGAACTAGAAGAGTGTGTTCGGCACGAACCAATCAAACAGATAATGACAGATAGTCCAAGGGTGTGGGCTGCTGAAGAGCAGACGAGGCTAAACGAGCGCGAGGGTGGGGGCTGGAGAAGTGAGGAGAAAGGGAATTAAAGGTCCAGGGAGAGGCGAACCTCACAGTACTCCCCCCTCCACGGGAGCCACCGGGCGACCCAAAAACACAGACAGAGGGGCAGGGGAAAAAAACAAGGCAACAAACAAAAAGTACTGGGCCATGCTAGCAGGGGAAGCTACAACAAAAGTGGGGCTAGTAATCCGAGGGGTAACCAGGGTAGCAGAAGGGGTAACTAGAGGAGCCGAGGGGTAACTAGAGGAGCTGAGGGGTAACTAGAGGAGCTGAGGGGTAACTATGAGGAGCACCGGGAAGGGGCTAGCAGAGGGAAAGGGTAGCTGCCAGGGCACAGATAGCTACAGGGCCTATGCTAGCTGTACTGCTACATTAACATAGAGGCTGCGCTAGCTGCCGGAGCTAGGCTAGCAGACAGGGCTGGAACAGGGGCACTGGAGAGGGGAACAGGGAAGGGGCTAGCAGAGGGAAAGGGTAGCTGCCAGGGCACTGATAGCTACAGGGCCTATGCTAGCTGTACTGCTACATTAACATAGAGGCTGCGCTAGCTGCCGGAGCTAGGCTAGCAGACAGGGCTGGAACAGGGGCACTGGAGAGGGGAACAGGGAAGGGGCTAGCAGAGGGAAAGGGTAGCTGCCAGGGCACTGATAGCTACAGGGCCTATGCTAGCTGTACTGCTACATTAACATAGAGGCTGCGCTAGCTGCCGGAGCTAGGCTGGCAGACAGGGCTGGACCAGCATGAGAGAACAAGCTAGCTGGAAGGACAGTCCTAGCTGTGGGGAACTGACCTTGCTAGCTGAAGGGGCAGTCCTAGCAGTGGGGAAAACTGACCTTGCTAGCTGAAGGGGCAGTCCTAGCAGTGAGAGAAAACTGACCTTGCTAGCTGAAGGGGCAGTCCTAGCAGTGGGGAAACTGACCTTGCTAGCTGAAGGGGCAGTCCTAGCAGTGGGAGCAACTGACCTTGCTAGCTGAAGGGGCAGTCCTAGCAGTGGGAGAAAACTGACCTTGCTAGCTGAAGGGGCAGTCCTAGCAGTGGGAGAAAACTGACCTTGCTAGCTGAAGGGGCAGTCCTAGCAGTGGGGCAAACTGACCTTGCTAGCTGAAGGGGCAGTCCTAGCAGTGGGAGAAAACTGACCTTGCTAGCTGAAAGGGCAGTCCTAGCAGTGGGAAAACTGACCTTGCTAGCTGAAAGGGCAGTCCTAGCAGTGGGAGAAAACTGACCTTGCTAGCTGAAAGGGCAGTCCTAGCAGTGGGAAAACAACTGACCTTGCTAGCTGAAAGGGCAGTCCTAGCAGTGGGAAAACTGACCTTGCTAGCTGAAAGGGCAGTCCTAGCAGTGGGAAAACTGACCTTGCTAGCTGAAAGGGCAGTCCTAGCAGTGGGAGAAAACTGACCTTGCTAGCTGAAAGGGCAGTCCTAGCAGTGGGAAAACTGACCTTGCTAGCTGAAAGGGCAGTCCTAGCAGTGGGAAAACTGACCTTGCTAGCTGAAAGGGCAGTCCTAGCAGTGGGAAAAAACTGACCTTGCTAGCTGAAAGGGCAGTCCTAGCAGTGGGAGAAAACTGACCTTGCTAGCTGAAAGGGCAGTACTAGCAGTGGGAAAACTGACCTTGCTAGCTGAAGGAGCAGTCCTAGCAGTGGGAAGGCTACACAAAAAGTGGAGGCCATGCAGAGGGACCGGGTTAGCTGCCTGGGCATGGCTAGCTACAGGGCCTATGCCAGCAGCAAGGGCTGCATTAACATAGAGGCTGTGCTAGCAGCCGGGGCTAAGCTAGCAGACTGGGGCCATGCAGAGGGACCGGGTTAGCTGCCTGGGCAAGGCTAGCTACAGGGCCTATGCTAGCAGCAAGGGCTGCATTAACATAGAGGCTGTGCTAGCAGCCGGGGCTAAGCTAGCAGACTGGGGCCATGCTGGTAGTAGAGGCCTAACAAGCTGCAGGGGAGCTAACGAGGCTAACAGGGAAGCAAACAGGGGAGTCAACAGGCTAACAGGGGAGCTAACAGGGGAGACTAACAAGCTAACAGGGGAGCTAACAGGGGAGACTAACAAGCTAACAGGGGAGCTAACAGGGCTAACAGGGAAGCTAACAGGGCTAACAGGGGAGCTAACAGGGAAGCTAACAGGAAAGACTAACAGGGGAACTAGAGGGAAACAAAAAAAAAGGCAAACTCAACATACACCGTCTGTGCTGGCTGGGGTCGTCGACTGGTCGGCTCGTACTGTTATGGTTTGTAACCGACCCCAATCGCACAACACAAGACAGGTATGAGAGTAAGCCAAGAACTGGGCATTTATTGTATACAACAGAAAACGGCACTGTCCCTTTAAGGGAGAACACAAAATACTGGAAAACAAGAAATGGGAAAATAGGCACAGTGCCTTTAAGAGGCGAGCTGGCTAAGGGGAAGGCTAAGGGAACAGGGCCAGGGCAAGGGACAAGGGCAGGAACAGGG